>NC_041384.1:69395559-69460261 GCF_002162155.2 Triticum dicoccoides | reverse complement strand
GAGTGCTTGGACTGCAGCTAAGCCCCCGAGTGAGAGGGTTGCTCTTCACTCGGTAGGATATTTGTAACTTAGGCGAGTGCTTGGACTGCAGCTAAGTCCCCGAGTGAGAGGGTTGCTCTCCACTCGGTAGGATTTTTTACAACTTAGGCGAGTGCTTGGACTGCAGCTAAGCCTCCGAGTGAGAGGTTTGCTCTTCACTCGGTAGGATTTTTATAACTTAGGCGAGCACAGGGCTGCAGCTAAGCCCCCGAGTGAAAGTTTGGCTTACCACTCGGTAGGATTTTTGTAACTTAGGCGAGCACAAGGCTGCAGCTAAGCCCCCGAGTGAGAGGCTTGCTCTTCACTCGGTAGGATTTTTGTAACTTAGGCGAGCACAGGGCTGCAGCTAAGCCCCCGAGTGAGAGGCTTGCTCTTCACTCGGTAGGATTTTTACAAACTTAGGCGAAACGGATTCGCGGCTAAGTCACCCACTGAGGAGGAATTTTATTTGGACAAAAATAAAAAGTGACAAAATCATGGAGGAACTATGACACTATTATTTTGAGGTCCATGAACTATAGAAGTACTTTATTGCAACTCATCCGAGTGATAAAACTTAAGTGTAAAATGGGCGGAGTAGCTCCGCGTTCCAAGCTCGGGGCTCGTCGATATTATGCTCGACGTTGTAAAGACGGTACGCCCCGTTGTGGAGGACCTTGGTGACGATGAAGGGGCCTTCCCAAGAAGGAGCAAGCTTGTGTGGTCTGTGCTGATCCACTCGGAGAACTAAATCCCCTTCCTGGAAGGCTCGACCTCTCACATTTCTGGCGTGGAAACGACGCAAATCTTGTTGGTAGATGGTCGAGCGGATCAGAGCCATCTCCCTTTCTTCCTCTAAAAGGTCGACTGCGTCCTGCCGCGCTTGTTCAGCCTCTGCTTCGTTGTAGATTTCAACTCGAGGAGCATTGTGGAGAAGATCACTCGGCAAGACTGCTTCAGCTCCGTAGACCAAGAAGAATGGAGTTCTTCCGGTCGACCGATTAGGTGTGGTCCGCAGCCCCCAAAGCACTGAGGGAAGTTCGTCTACCCAAGCTCCAGCCGCGTGTTTGAGATCACGCATCAGTCGAGGCTTCAATCCCTTAAGAATCAGTCCATTAGCTCGCTCTGCTTGTCCATTCGACTGCGGATGGGCGACTGAAGCGTAGTCGACCCGTGTGCCTTGGGAGTTGCAGAAATCTCTGAATTCCTCTGAGTCAAAGTTCGACCCATTATCCGTAATGATGCTGTGTGGCACTCCATATCTGAATATTAGTTCCCTGATGAAGCTAACAGCAGTACCGGTGTCAAGGCTCTTGATTGGTTTAGCCTCGATCCACTTGGTGAACTTGTCGACTGCCACTAGTACATGCGTGAAGCCACTTCGTCCTGTTCTCAAAGGATCGACCATGTCCAGTCCCCATACTGCGAAAGGCCAGACGAGTGGGATGGTCTTCAGGGCCGACGCAGGCTTGTGCGAGATATTCGAGTAGAACTGACATCCCTCGCACTTATCCACTATATCTTTTGCCATCTCATTCGCCTTTGGCCAGTAAAATCCGGCTCGGTATGCTTTGGCCACGATGGTCCGAGAGGACGCATGATGACCACAGGTCCCCGAGTGAATATCATTGAGGATGAGTCGACCTTCTTCTGGTGTTATGCACTTCTGACCAACTCCAGTCGCGCTTTCTCTGTATAATTGTCCTTTGATTACGGTAAAGGCCTTAGATCGACGGACGATCTGTCGAGCCTCTTCCTCATCCTCCGGAAGCTCTTTTCTCAGGATATATGCGACATACGGAACTGTCCAGTCGGGAATGACCACCAAAACCTCCATGATCAAGTCGACCACTGCTGGGACTTCAACTTCAGTCGGATCTGTGGCACTCTTGGGTTGTGGAGTTTCTTCGGTGAAAGGATCTTCTTTGACTGACGGAGTGTGTATATGCTCCAAGAACACACCACTCGGAATGGCTTCTCTCTTGGAACCTATCTTTGCTAGATCATCAGCTGCTTGATTTTTCAGTCGGGGTATATGATGGAGCTCCAACCCCTCGAACTTCTTTTCCAGCTTCCTCACTGCATTGCAGTATCCAGTCATGGCTGGGCTTCTCACGTCCCACTCTTTCATCACCTGATTGACCACTAAATCCGAGTCGCCATAGACCATCAGGCGACGGACGCCGAGTGAAATGGCCATGCGCAACCCATATAAGAGGGCCTCATATTCTGCCTCATTGTTGGAGGAATCAAAGTGAATCTGGAGCACATATCTGAGCTTATCTCCTCTGGGGGAAACAAGGACAACCCCAGCACCGGAACCATTCAACATCTTAGAGCCATCAAAGAACATGGTCCAATGCTCCGAGTGAACTTCAGTCGGCTGCTGTTGTTCAATCCACTCGGCGAGGAAATCTGCTATTGCCTGGGACTTAATGGCTTTCTTTGCCTCAAACTTGATATCAAGGGGAAGAAGTTCAATCGCCCATTTGGCCACTCGACCAGTTGCATCTCTGTTGTGCAAAATCTCTGATAGTGGAGCGTCGCTGACGACTGTGATGGAATGATCAGAAAAATAATGAGCAACCTTCTTTGTGGTCATGTATATTCCATACACAAGCTTCTGATAATGAGGATATCTCTGCTTGGATGGAGTCAAGACTTCAGACAAATAATACACTGGGCGCTGAACTTTGAGAGCTTTTCCTTCTTCTTCCCGCTCGACCGTTAGCACAGTACTGACGACTTGTCCTGTGGCTGCGATATAGAGCAACAGAGGCTCTTTGCTGATTGGAGCAGCAAGCACCGGCTGGGTGGAGAGCAGAGTTTTTAGCTCGGCAAACGCTGCATCAGCTTCTGGAGTCCACTCGAACTTGTCTGTCTTCTTCATCAGTCGGTAAAGAGGCAATGCCTTTTCACCGAGTCGTGAGATGAATCGACTTAATGCGGCCAAGCATCAAGTAAGCTTCTGGACATCGTGCACTCGCACAGGGCGTTTCATTCGGAGAATAGTGCCAATCTTCTCTGGGTTAGCGTCGATTCCCCGTTCGGAAACGAGAAAACCGAGTAACTTGCCACCAGGAACTCCAAATGTGCACTTTGATGGATTGAGCTTGATATGATATCTTCTGAGGTTGGCAAATGTTTCGGCGAGATCAGCGAGCAGTTCGGAACCTTTTCGTGACTTGACAACGATATCATCCATATATGCTTCCACATTCCGACTGATTTGAGTGAGTAGACACTTCTGAATCATTCGCATAAATGTGGCTCCGGCATTCTTGAGGCTGAATGGCATGGTGATATAGCAGAAGCACCCGAATGGAGTGATGAAAGCTGTTTTTACCTCGCCGGGTCCGTACAGACGGATCTGGTGGTACCCGGAGTAGGCATCTAAAAAAGATAGCCTCTCGCATCCCGCGGTCGAGTCAACAATTTGATCTATGCGAGGGAGAGGAAAATGATCTTTCGGGCAGGCCCGGTTGATGTGCTTGAAATCAATGCACATTCGGAGCGACTTGTCCTTCTTAGGAACCATGACGACATTAGCGAGCCACTCGGAGTGGTATATCTCTCGGATAAATCCGGCCGCCAACAGTCGAGCCACTTCTTCACCAATGGCTTTTCTCTTCTGGACGGCGGACCGCCGAAGATGCTCTTTGACTGGTTTTGCAGATGAGTCGACTCTTAGGCGATGCTCAGCCAGTCCCCTGGGAACACCTGGCATGTCAGCGGGCTTCCATGCAAAAATGTCCCAGTTCTCACGGAGGAACTGGATGAGCGCTTCTTCCTATTTTGGGTCGAGTGTTGTGGAGATGCGGGTCGGAGCTGCATCGGGGTCGGTCGGGTGAATGTGAACAGGCTTCGTCTCACCGAACGACTGGAATGCAGACTCTGTGGCGGGTTTCTTTGATCGCAGCAAGTCACTCGGATCTGCGTTTTGCTTGTATTCTTCGAACTCGACCGCTGTCACCTGGGAATCGGCAATCTTGGAGCCCTTTTGAAAGCACTCTTCTGCCTTTTTCCGATCACCGGTGACAGTGATCACTCCTTTGGGGCCGGGCATCTTCAATTTGAGGTACACGTAGCATGGTCGAGCCATGAACCGTGCGTAAGCTGGTCTCCCCAAAATGGCATGATATGCACTCTGAAAATCCACGACCTCAAACGTCAACTTTTCTTTGCGAAAATGCTTCGAATCACCAAACACCACGTCCAAAGATATTTGGCCGAGTGACTCGGCCTTCTTCCCTGGTATAACTCCATGAAAGCTCATGTTACTAGTGCTCAGTCGGGACATCGGAATGCCCATTCCTTTCAGTGTGTCTGCATACAACAAATTCAGCCCGCTTCCACCATCCATCAGCACCTTTGTCAGTCGAGTGCCTTCGACAACTGGATCGACCACCAAAGCTTGCCTCCCAGGGGTGGCAATATGAGTCGGGTGATCAGATTGGCCGAATGTGATGGGTGTTTGAGACCATTTCAGATAATTTGCTTTTGCTGGGGCAACCATGTTCACCTCTCGGTTAATGACTTTCAGTCGACTCCTGCTTTCCACATCTGCAAAGGTCATCAGAGTGGAGTTGATATGTGGATATCCTTCCTCACTGTCCTCCTTGTCTTCGGCCTTGTCTGACTCCTTCTCCTTGACCTTAGACTGTTTTCCCTGAAACTGCTGGATCAGGAGTCGACATTGGCGAGTGGTGTGCTTCGGGTAGATGATATTCCCCTCTTCGTCTTTCTTCGTGTGAATGTGACATGGCATATCCATCACGTCATTCCCTTCTTTATCCTTTACCTTCTTGGGGTTCCAGGATCCTTTTGGTTTCCCCTTAAACTTTCCCTGAGTCACGGCCAGAGCCTCTCCAGGAGCTGCCGGTTCAGCCTTCCGCTTTTGTTTCCGACTGGTGTTTCCTTTTTCCGACTGACTCGGCTTGTGCTTGCCGCTTCGGAGTCGGTCTTCTTCTTCGCCGTTGGCGTACTTGGTAGCAATCTCCATCATCCGACTCAAGGTCATGTCACCGGTTCGACCAAACTTCAAACTCAGTTCTCTGTTCTTGACGCCATCTTTGAAGGCGCAGACTGCCTGATGATCAGACACATTCTCCATAGTGTGGTGCAAAGTGATCCACCTCTGAATATACTCTCTGAGAGTCTCATTAGCCTTCTGCACGCAGACTTGCAACTCTGTCAATCTAGCTGGTCGCTTGCAAGTCCCTTCAAACGTCCTGATGAACACTCGGGACAGATCTTCCCAAGCGTAAATGCTGCTAGGAGGTAATTGAGTCAACCATGCCCTGGCAGAACCTTCCAGCTTAGAGGCAAATGCTTCATGGCCACCTCGTCGTTCCCACCACCAATCTGAACTGCCACTCGGTAGTCTTCAAGCCAAGTTTCAGGCTTAGACTCACCAGTGAACTTGCTGACTCCTGTTGCCAACCTGAAATTGGGAGGGATAACTGCGGCTCTGATAGCTCTGCTGAAACATTCAGGACCAGAAATATGCATTCGACTGCTTGTGGGCGCATCTCTGTCGAGTCCGCCCCGATGGGCTCTGTTCCGGTCGACCAAACCTTGCACGATAATGGATCGCGCGTCGAAGCCTGGTTCTCTGGGGTCGACTGGAATCCTTCGCCCTGTACTGTACTGACGCCTGTCATCTGGCTGCCGAGGAGTGTAAGACCCACCCCTCGGAGGGGAATTGGGCACTCGACGCCTATCATCTCGGTCGAGCCTGTCGCCATATTGATCTCGCCGATTCTCGCGCCCTTCACGCCGCGGAGGCGATCTGGGGCTGTGAGCCGACTGAACCGTATTCACAGTGACGGATCGACTGTGAATTCTGTTGCACGACTGAGACACGGCTGAATTCTGATCTCCTGCTGCCCGGAGCAGATCCCTGATCTGCAGCAAACCTCTGCCAGCTTCCGACTGCGAAGGCTGGATGGACTCTGCTATACGGGTCGCAGCTGCTAAATTCTGAATTGGGGTTCGATATACCTGAGTCGGCGGGAAGAGTTGACGTCGACTGGTGTCGGGAACTCGTTGCCACGCGCGCTCGTCGAGTGCTCGCTGAAGGTTCTCCAGTCGAGTGCGCTCGGCCAAATTGGCCAGACGCGCCTCCTCCAAGGCACGAGCCTCGGGGGTTTCTCCTGCGATGGGAGTACGCAGGGCATCCACGTTCCTGCGGCGAAGTTCCTCTCTTTGCAGAGAGTCGAGTGGCTCGGGCTGGTACTCTTCGTGGCGTCGTGCGGGGTCGCCTCCGTCACCTGCTCCATCATCACGGGCGAAGCCAGGGGGACTGCGGGGCCCGTCGACCATCAAGATTTCCGCCGCTGGGTCACTGCTACCGCACTCGGATGCAGTCTCTAAGGAGCCAGTCGACAGATCGAACAAGCCGTAGAGAGATTCGTCGGGCTCGATTGCCGCAACTTGGGTGGTGGCCGATTGGCGAGCCACCGCGTGCCTCACCCATCGCTGAAGCCTCGACCGGCCCGAGCGCTTGCGCTGGCGGGATACCGGGAGGGTGGACGATGGAGGAGCCGACCGATACTGGGTCGACGGTTGCCGCAGCAGAACGCCGCGGACACATGCGCGAAAATGCGTCGCACCGCGGACGGGGAGCGCATCTACGTCGAGTGGAGCGTCCTGGAGCCATGCGGAGTCGTCGGTGATGAAGGTGAGAGTGCCGAGACGGATCTCTTGACCCCCGACCAAAACTCCAGCAGACACCATGATGAAAGTACTCGGAAGAATCGCAACTTCTCCACAAAATCGCTAAAACACCTGCCCCACGGTGGGCGCCAACTGTCGTGGTTCTAAGCCTGACAGTAGAGTGGGGGGTAGGTATGGAGAGGCAAGGTCCTAGCTATGGAGAGGTTGTAAACACAAGGGATGTACGAGTTCAGGCCCTTCTCGGGAGAAGTAATAGCCCTACGTCTCGGAGCCCGGAGGCGGTCGAGTGGATTATGAGTATATGAGTTACAAGGTGCCGAACCCTTCTGCCTGTGGAGGGGGGTGGCTTATATAGAGTGCGCCAGGACCCCAACCAGCCCACGTAGGAGAGGGTTTAAGGTGAGTTAAGTCTGGGGCGTTACTGGTAACGCCCCACATAAAGTGTCTTTACTATCATAAAGCCTACTTAATTTCAGGCCGTTGCAGTGCAGAGTGCCTCTTGACCTCCTAGTGGTCGAATGAGTCTTCGTGGTCGAGTCCTTCAAGTCAGTCGAGTGAGTCCTTCGTTGGTCGACTGGAAGGCGGCCTCTTCTAAGGATGTCCTTGGGTAAGGTACTTAGATCAGGTCCATGAACCTACCCTAGGTACATAACCCCATCAGGCAATCCTTCTCCGGTGGCCATCTTCATCATCCCGGTGCTCTCCATGACGAGGAGGGAGTAGTTCTCCCTCGGGGCTGAGGGTATGTACCAGTAGATATGTGTTTGATCTCTCTCTCTCTCTCTCTATTGTGTTCTTGAGGTGATACGATCTTGATGTATCACGAGCTTTGCTATTATAGTTGGATCCTATGTTTCTCCTCCCCCTCTTCTCTCTTGTAATGAATTGAGTTTCCCCTTTGAAGTTATCTTATCGGATTGAGTCTTTAAAGATTTGAGAACACTTGATGTATGTCTTGTCGTGCGTATCTGTGGTGATAATGGGATACCACGTGATTCACTTGATGTATGTTTTGGTGATCAACTTGCGGGTTCCGCCCATGAACCTATGCATAGGGGTTGGCACACGTTTTCGTTGTGATTCTCCGGTAGAACTTTGGGGCACTCTTTGAGGTTCTATGTGTTGGTTGAATAGATGAATTTGAGATTGTGTGATGCATATCGTATAATCATACCCACGGATACTTGAGGTGACATTGGAGTATCTAGGTGACATTAGGGTTTTGGTTGATTTGTGTCTTAAGGTGTTATTCTAGTACGAACTCTAGGGCTGTTTGTGACACTTATAGGAATAGCCCAACGGATTGATTGGAAGGAATAACTTTGAGGTGGTTTCGTACCCTACCATAATCATTTGTTCTCCGCTGCTAGTGACTTTGGAGTGACTCTTTGTTGCATGTTGAGGGATAGTTATGTGATCCAATTATGTTAGTATTGTTGAGGGAACTTGCACTAGTGAAAGTATGAACCTTAGGCCTTGTTTACCATCATTGCAATACCGTTTACGCTCACTTTTACCATTAGTTACCTTGCTGTTTTTATATTTTCAGATTACAAAAAATATTATCTACTATCCATATACCACTTGTATCACCATCTCTTCGCCGAACTAGTGCACCTATACAATTTACCATTGTATTGGGTGTGTTGGGGACACAAGAGACTCTTTGTTATTTGGTTGCATGGTTGCTTGAGAGAGACCATCTTCATCCTATGCCTCCTACGGACTGATAAACCTTAGGTCATCCACTTGAGGGAAATTTGCTACTGTCCTACAAACCTCTACACTTGGAGGCCCAACAACGTCTACAAGAAGAAGGCTGTGTAGTAGACATCAAGCTCTTTTCTGGAGCCGTTGCCGGGGAGGTGAGTGCTTGAAGGTATATCTTTAGATCTTGCAATCGAGTCTTTTAGTTTCTTGTTTTATCACTAGTTTAGTTTATAAAAGAAAATTACAAAAAATGGAATTAAGTGTACTCTAGGGTTGTTTGTGACACCTATAGGAATAGCCCAACTGATTGAGAAAGAATAACTTTGAGGTGGTTTCGTACCCTACCATAATCTCTTCGTTTGCTCTCCGCTATAGTGACTTTGGAGTGACTCTTTGTTGCATGTTGAGGGATAGTTATGTGATCCAATTATGTTATTATTGTTGAGAGGACTTGCACTAGTGAAAGTATGAACCCTAGGCCTTGTTTCCTAGCATTGCAATACCGTTTACACTCACTTTTATCATTAGTTACCTTGCTGTTTTTATATTTTCAGATTACAAAAACCTTTATCTACCATCCATATTGCACTTGTATCACCATCTCTTCGCCGAACTAGTGCACCTATAAAATTTACCATTGTATTGGGTGTGTTGGGGACACAAGAGACTCTTTGTTATTTGGTTGCAGGGTTGCTTGAGAGAGACCATCTTCATCCTACGCCTCCTACGGATTGATAAACCTTAGGTCATCCACTTGAGGGAAATTTGCTACTGTCCTACAAACCTCTGCACTTGGAGGCCCAACAACGTCTACAAGAAGAAGGTTGTGTAGTAGACATCAGTTACTACCGAACCTCATAGGTCAACCGAAGTAAGATCCGCACCAGAGTGGTACGGTAATCCTGTTCTGGAGGTCATGTTACTTGACCATGACGAACCTACGAACTATGAGGAAGCGATGAAGAGCCCAGATTCCGCAAAATGGCTTGAGGCCATGAAATCTGAGATGGGATCCATGTATGAGAACAAAGTGTGGACTTTGGTTGACTTGCCTGATGATCGGCAAGCCATAGAGAATAAATGGATCTTAAAGAAGAAGACTGACACTAACGCTAATGTTACTGTCTACAAAGCTCGACTTATTGCGAAAAGTTTTCCACAAGTTCAAGGAGTTGACTACGATGAGACCTTCTCACCCATAGCGATGCTTAAGTCCGTCCGAATCATGTTAGCAATTGCCGCATTTTATGATTATGAAATTTGGCAAATGGATGTCAAAACTGCATTCCTTAATGGATATCTTATAGAAGAGTTGTATATGATGCAACCAGAAGGTTTTGTCGATCCAAAAGGTATTAACAAAGTGTGCAAGCTTCAGCGATCCATTTATGGACTGGTGCAAGCCTCTCGGAGTTGGAATATACGCTTTGATAGTGTGATCAAAGCATATGGTTTTATACATACTTTTGGAGAAGCCTGTATTTACAAGAAAGTGAGTGGGAGTTATGTAGCATTTCTGATATTATATGTGGATGACACATTGTTGATCGGAAATGATACTGAATTTCTGAATAGCATAAAAGGATACTTGAATAAGAATTTTTCAATGAAATACCTCTGTGAAGCTACTTATATATTAGGCATCAAGATCTATAGAGATAGATCAAGACGCTTAATTGGACTTTCACAAAGCTCATACCTTGATAAAGTTTTGAAGAGGTTCAAAATGGATCAAGAAAAGAAAGTGTTCTTGCCTATGTTACAAGGTGTGAATTTGATTCAGACTCAATGCCCGACTACTGCAAAAGATAGAGAGAAAATGAAAGTCATTCCCTATGCTTCAGCCATAGGTTCTATCATGTATGCAATGCTGTGTGCCAGGCGTGATGTGTGCCTTGCTATTAGTTTAGCAGGGAGGTACCAAAGTAATCCAGGAGTGGATCACTGGAAAGCATGTATGAAATATCTGAAAAGGACTAAGGATATGTTTCTCGTTTATGGAGGTGACAAAGATATCATCGTAAACGGTTATGTCGATGCAAGCTTTGACACTGATCCGGATGACTCTAAGTCACAAACCAGATACGTATTTTTATTCAATGGTGGAGTTGTTAGTTGGTGTAGTTCCAAGCAGAGCGTTGTGGTGGGATCTACGTGTGAAGCGGAGTACATAGCTGCTTCGGAAGCAGCAAATGAAGTAGTCTGGATGAAAGAGTTCATATCCGATCTAGGTGTCATACCTAGTGCATCGGGTCCAATGAAAATCTTTTGTGACAATACTGGTGAAATTGCCTTGGCAAAGGAATCCAGATTTCAGAAGAGAACCAAGCACATCAAGAGACGGTTCAATTCCATCCGCGATCAAGTCAAGGAGGGAAACATAGAGATTTGCAAGATACATACGGATCTGAATGTTGCATACCCGTTGACTAAGCCTATCTCACGAGCAAAACATGATCAGCACCAAGACTCCATGGGTGTTAGAATCATTACTACATAATCTAGATTATTGACTCTAGTGCAAGTGGGAGACTGAAGGAAATATGCCCTAGAGGCAATAATAAAGTTGTTATTTATATTTCCTTATATCATGATAAATGTTTATTATTCATAATAGAATTGTATTAACTAGAAACTTAGTACATGCGTGAATACATATACAAAATGAGTGTCACTAGTATGCCTCTACTTGACTAGCTCGTTAATCAAACATGGTTAAGTTTCCTAGCCATGGACAAGAGTTGTCATTTGATTAATGGGATCACATCATTAGAGAATGATGTGATTGACTTGACCCATCTGTTAGCTTAGCACGATGATCGTTTAGTTTGTTGCTATTGCTTTCTTCATAACTTATATATGTTCCTATGACTATGAGATTATGCAACTCCCGAATACTGGAGGAACACTTAGTGTGCTATCAAACGTCACAACGTAACTGGGTGATTATAAAGATTCTCTACAGGTGTCTCCGATGGTGTTTGTTGAGTTGGCATAGATCGAGATTAGGATTTGTCACTCCGATTGTCGAAGAGGTATCTCTGGGCCCTCTCGGTAATGCACATCACTATAAGCCTTGCAAGCAATGTGACTAATGAGTTAGTTACGGGATGAAGAATTAGGAAATGAGTAAAGAGACTTGGCGGTAACGAGATTGAACTAGGTATTGAGATACTGACGATCGAATCTCGGGTAAGTAACATACCGATGACAAAGGGAACAACGTATGTTGTTATGCGGTTTGACCGATAAAGATCTTTGTAGAATATGTAGGAACCAATATGAGCATCTAGGTTCCGCTATTGGTTATTGACCGAAGATGAGTCTCAGTCATGTCTACATAGTTCTCGAACTCGTAGGGTCCGCACGCTTAACGGTCGACGATGATCGGTATTATGAGTTTATGTTTTTTGATGTACCAAAGGTTGTTTGGAGTCCCAGATATGATCACGGACATGACGAGGAGTCTCGAAATGGTCGAGGTATAAAGATCGATATATTGGAAGGCTGTGTTTGGACATCAGAATGGTTCCGTGTGAGTTCGGGCATTTACCGGAGTACTGGGGGGGTTACCGGAACCCCCCGGGGAGTTATTGGGCCTTAATGGGCCTTAGTGGAGAGAGAGGGGTGGCTAGGGCAGGCTACGCGCCCCTCCCCCTTGGGTCTGAATTAGACTAGGGAAGGTGGGGCGGCGCCACCCTTTCCTTCTCCCTCTCTCCTCCTTCCCTCTTCTCCTACTCCACCTAGGGAAAGGGGGAACCCTACTCCCACCGGGAGTAGGACTCCCCCCTTGGGCGCGCCATGAGAGGGACGGCCCTCCCCCTCCTCCACTCCTTTATATTCGGGGGAGGGGGGCACCCCATAGACACACAAGTTGATTGTTTAGCTGTGTGCGGTGCCCCCCTCCACAGATTTCCACCTCGGTCATATCGTTGTAGAGCTTAGACGAAGCCCCACGTTGGTAACTTCATCATCACCATCGTCACTCCGTCGTGCTGACGAAACTCTCCCTCGACCTCAGTTGGATCTAGAGTTCGTGGGAAGTCACCGAGCTGAACGTGTGCAGATCACGGAGGTGCAGTACCTTCAGTGCTAGGGTCGATCGGATCGTGAAGACGTAAGACTACATCAACCGCATTATCATAACGCTTCCGCTTACGGTCTACGAGGGTACGTGGAAAACACTCTCCCCTCTCTTTGCTATGCATCACCTAGATGGATCTTGCGTGTGCGTAGATTTTTTTTTGAAATTACTGCGTTCCCCAACAGTGAATGGGGAACGTACAGGAGGGGCCAAGGGGGTGGCGGGCAGGGTGAGGGTTTTTGTGACGTGGGGATGGTGAGGGTTTTCTTTTTTTAATTGGGTGGTGAGGGTTTTTTGTCCCACAAAGAATTTTGGGGGCGGCAGTTTCTAGAGCGAATCGTGTGTGATTGACGCAGCAGGCAAAATGAAAGTCATTGCACACGGTTCCAATTTTGGGAATCGTGTGTGATTGACGTACTACCTCCCTCCTGGTTTATTGGTCCCCCATTGTAATTTTTACCAAATTTGGCGAAATATTTAACATACTCAGACATAGATAATTAGCGTACACGTAGATAAGCATAGTTCAACCATAAGTAGTACATAGTTCAACAGTATTAAGCATACTCAAGCGTACATATATAGTTCCATCCATCCCACATCTCATCTCACAGGCCGGCACGATCCTGAAGTTTCTTCAGGTAGTCGGCGTACATGTCGTGCGCCACCCTGCGAGAATACTTCTACTTGAAAGAGCCAACGGCCCGTCCTCTTGCATGAGCCAGAATACTTAGATACGCTTCATGAAGCTTCTGGTTGCAAAATGGGCATCCATAGCCGCTGTTCCAGGTCCTAATACACCTATTATGCATTCCCACATAAAGCTCCCTCAGGATTTTCCTGTTGTACCTCCTCTGGACATCTTCATCCTTGTTGTCCACATCATCAGACAACACCTATACAAATAGTAAAACAAATTTGGCATCAAATCAATGATTACATCCTGTGAATTAGGATTAGGAATTTATGGCTATTTATTTATACATATCCAAAGATTATGGTTCGATTTTTAAGAGCAGTCGTCTATGTACAGACCAATCTTGAAGAAAATAGTGGCACAAACATATGTAGGTCATTGAAAATCAATTGTCAAGCCCTGGCTAGGAATTATTAGCACGAACACTAACCCTAGTCGGATTACTAGCATAAATCATTTGCACAGATGAAACAACTAATCACTTATCACATGTACCATTCAAACAATCAATACACTACACGGATCTAACGAAACTTACTCAGATTTCATGGATTGGGAGAACATAAGCATAGGATTTCTATTCCAAAAAGGGGGAGGCAGGAGTAACCAGAGAAACCCTATGATCTATTTGACACATAAATGGGTACAGATGACTAACCAGCTGTCCATCGTTGTCGGAGTCGTCGCCGGAGTGGTCATCGGAGTCGTCGCCGGAGTGCTCATTGGAGCCGTCGCCGGAGTTGTTGTCGGAGTTGGTGTGGAACTCCTCCTCCGGCTGTGGAAGCTCGACGCCGTCGACGATGTCAAGGTGCAGTGATAACTCGTCGGCGGTGACGGCAACCTCTATCTCCATCTCCACGCCGTGCTCCGGTGCATTAGCAGCCCCGGCGTCGCCACTCCCTCCGATGAGGCGCTTCGGTGGCATCCTCATACACTGATGGCTTTGAGGACTCAGAGCGGCATCAAGGATGCAAGCGGAGAGAGAGAAGATTGTGTGTGCGTAGCGAGGATGGGGGGTGCGGCCGCTCGGGCGCACCATTAATATGGAGTAGCGGGAGTTGTGGAGAGAGGCGGGCGTCAGTCAAACCGATGGCTCACCTCCCGGTGAGCCTGCGCACCGGACTACTCACATGCCTACCAAAGTTTCACACAGCTACTTGCACGCCTCTCGATGACACTGCGCAGCGAGCACGCCTCCGTCAATTCACACACCTGCACACACGCCTCCCCGTCTGCCTGTGCGGTGGACGCGTCCTGTCAACTCACGCCTGCTCGCACGCCACACGGGTCGCACGGCGGCACGTATATTGTCTTTTCTATTTGGATGATTAATGCTGTCATGTTATTGCTTAACCGAAGCATCGCACGTATCCATTGTTGGTCTAACGCTCATGGTTCGAATAAATAATCCGTTTGGGATATACGTTCCCAATTATTAATAATCCCCCGTCTGTAATTAGATAAAGATTACATCCAAACTGGTCTCAAATTTGACAAAAAGTACAATGCCACTTTGTATTGGTGTCCATATGACAACACGATAAATTTCATGAAATTCAAATAAGTTTTGAATGTACTAGAATTTAAAAATCAAAATTCTCAATGTTTGAAATTTGTTGCACGGGGAGTAAACATGCACCCAGTGAGACACATGTGTTTTTGCAATCCGTTTAGGTGCACTGTGACGTGTGCATGTAGCTCAAATTTGATTTTTGCACATTATACCCGTAGAAAATCGATCAATCAATGTACTAAAACGTCTTAATGATCTCTATGGTTTTTTTGAAATTAAAACGTCCCTCCTTTGGTAACATGTATGTTCACCGTGGGATAATTAACTTAAAATGCATCGTAGTTGCGGTAGATTTGCGGTGTGTGGGTGGGTGTGTGCGTCTGGGGGTGGCTGTCGGCGTTTTGGGAATAGGGGTCCCCAGACTTGCCTGCCTGCGGCCCACGGCGTGGCTCTGCAAGCGGGCCCGTACGACCCATCTTCACCAACAAGCATTCAAGACCCTCGCGAGGGGCCAAGCCTCGCGAGGAGGACGACACAAGACCTCCTCAGGAGCGGCCTCATTAGGCTGGCTCACGAGGGGCGGAGAGATCGAGGCCAGGCAAACCTCGCGAGGTTCCAATGACGTGAGCCATGACGATCGAGACCAGGCGGGCGCCAGCGCGCACAGTGTCCTTGTTTCCTCTTAGGTGCTAAGGAGGCAAGCGCAGACGAAGAGTACCGATGCGTCAAGCAAATGTTTCCGTATCAGTGCAACGATACCAAGACCAGCAGGACGGCAAGATGGAGGTCACCATGGAGCCCAAGGCGGCGTCACCACCAGAGCCTTTGGCAGGCGAAGACTGCTTTTGTCAGGATAACTTGTACTAGTTGTCCCCTTTCAAATTGGCCGTTGTTGGCTCCCTTCCTGCTCAATATTTGGGGAGAGGACCAGGGCCTCTATAAATAGGATTAGCCACCACAGTAGGCGGGGGACGAGAACCTCAGCCATCTTAACTTGGACTAGATCCAATCCATCCTCACACCCACCAAGCACAAGAACACCTCACCTCAGGAGGCTGTTCTTCCCCTTGTATTGTTCATCCTCAGCCCAAGAGGCAATCCACCACACCACACTAGAGTAGGGTATTACACCACAACGGTGGCCCGAACCAGTATAAATCTTGTGTCCCCTGTGTTGCGAGTTCGTCGAGCTTGCTTTGACATCATGGCGAGGTTGAGGGCGTGAGTTGGTTGGGGGAGATCTTCGCGCGCACCCCAGTGTTCGAACGTTGAGGGTTCTGCCGGAACCCGAGATCCCACATTTGGCACGCCAGGTAGGGGTGCGCCAGAGTTTTCCTTCCGTCGATTCGCGCTCCACCATCTTCACGCCCATTCTCCATGGCTGGTGCCGCCCTTCCGGCCAGATCTACGGGTGCCCACAGTGACGCTTGGGGGCTCCGAGCCCTTGCTCCCACCTTGCAGCAGGTGAAGTGGCCACCCAAGTTCAAGCCGGAGATGTCGCCGTGCTAGCACGGCGGACGCGTCGGCTTTCCTGCTGGCGTATGAGGAGGCCGTCCTTAAGGCCGGGGCGACGATAAGGTCATGTCCAACTGGCTTCCCATGGCCCTCACTAGCGCACCACGCGCCTGGCTGCTCAACCTCCCTGGATCCACGGTGGCATCCTAGGAGGAGTTGCGTGGCCTCTTCGCTGCGCGCTATGCGGCGTCGGCGGACCACGCGGTTGCGACCCTCCTCGACGGCTCACAAGCACCACCCTCGGATCATCACGTCAAGCCGTTCTTTCGCCAGATCGGCGCCACTTCCAAGCGCCCGGGGGCTCCGCCGGGCTGGGCCGCGCCCGAGGCTGACCTCACCTTCAATTCAGGGGATCATCCCGTCTCCACCGTCGGCTTGAGTGCGCTCCCAATGCTTTGCACGCCCACCATATGCAACGTGTCCATCACCAAGATGCTCATTGACGGCGGCGCCAGCCTCAACGTGCTCTCCTTCGAGGCCTTCAGCCTTCTTCACGTACTGCTCGAGTGGCTTCGCCCTAGCAAGCCTTTCTCATGGGTTGGTGGAGGCTCCGCCTACTCCCTGCGGCAGATCCGCCTCCCCGTGACCTTCGGCACGCGCGACAACTATCGCACCGAGCTGGTCGACTTCGACATCGCCCACATCGTCCTCCCGTACAACGCCATCCTTGGGTACCTGGCCCTGGCTTAGTTCATGGCGGCGACCCATCCAGCCTACAACCTCATGAAGATGCCGGGGAGCGAGGGTGTCCTCAAAGTAGTTGGGCAAACCAAGCAAGCCTTGATGATGCTCAAGCTCGCCCTCAAGACCACCGCGACAGCGCAGCCCGCCAACGCGGATACCTCCAAGTCCAAGGGAGCCGCACCAACCAAGAAGAAGCAGTTCTTCACTCAAGACAAGGCAGAAACCAAGAAAGTGCCAGTCGAGGAGGATGGGTCCTCAGGAGCAACCTTTACCATAGGCGCCAACCTTGAGCCTGATCAGGAGGAGGGGCTGGTGAAGTTCTTGCACGCAAACAAGGGAGTGTTCGCTTGGGAGCCCGATCAGCTGGTAGAGGTCCCAAGAGGAGTGATAGAGCACGACCTGAAGGTGTGCCCCTACGTACGCCCCGTAAAGCAGAAGGTGAGGCGGCAGTCCACGGAGAAGCAAGCTTTCATCATCCAAGAGACCCGCAAGTTGGAGGCTGCGGGTGTCATTCGCGAGGTTCGGTACCCCGAGTGGCTAGCAAACCCCGTCGTCGTGCCCAAGAAAGGCAGGAGGGAGTGAATGTGCATCGACTTCACCAACCTCAACAAGGCCTGCCCCCAAGATCTGTTTCCCCTTATGCGCATCGACCAGATCGTCGACTCCACTACCGAGTGCGACTTGCTATGCTTCCTGGATGCATTCTCAGGATATCACCAGATCAAGATGGCGGTAGAAGATGTGGAGAAAACGGCCTTCCTGACCCCGTGTGGGGTGTACTGCTACACTTGCATGCCTTTCGGGCTGCGCAACACAGGTGCAACCTTACAACGGCTCATGCACATCGCCTTGGGTCAGCAGCTTGGGAGAAATGCTGAAGCCTACATTGATGACATCGTGGTGAGGTCTCGGGAGGCGAGGACCTTGATCCAAGACTTGGATGAGACCTTTGAAAGCCTCTGCCAGGTGGACTTGTGACTCAACCCGGAGAAGTGCGTGTTTGGCATCCCTTTCGGTAAGTTGTTGGGCTTCCTTGTGTCCCACAGGGGGATCGAGGCCAACCCAGAGAAGGTCAAGGCCATTGAACACATGAGTCCACCGCAGACCCTCAAGGAAATGCAGAAGCTTGCTGGCCAGGTGACTGAGTTGGGACGCTTCATTTCCAAGCTGGGAGAGCGTGCCCTACCCTTCTTCAAGCTGATGAAGAAGAAGGGCCCACTCGAGTGGACCCCGGAGGTCGACCGAGCATTTCAAGACCTCAAGAGATACCTGACCAGCCCTCCAGTGATGGTGGCGCTGTGACCTCTCAAGCCCCTAGTGCTTTATCTTGCTGCCACTCCCCACTCCGCCAGCACAGTTCTAGTGGTGGTATGGGAAGAACACCAAGCCAAGGGCGCATCGTGCCGAGCTACATCCCCGGCGGAGACGACACAAGACCAGGAGAGCTCCGCAAGGGCTGCAGCAGCGACAGCAAAGGATCAAGCTCAGCAGGACAACACCCCCGAACCTGCAAAGGCCCCGGTGAGCGATCAAGTGTTGGGGGCTCCTGAGGGAGTCCTGGATTAGGGGGTCTCCGGACAGCCAGACTATATCCTTTGGCCGGACTGTTAGACTATGAAGATACAAGATTGAAGACTTCGTCTCGTGTCCGGATGGGACTCTACTTGGCGTGGAAGGCAAGCTAGGAAATACGGATATGGATATCTCCTCCTTTGTAACCGACCTTGTGTAACCCTAACCCTCTCCGGTGTCTATATAAACCGGAGGGTTTTAGTCCGTAGGACACAACAATAACATACAATCATACCATAGGCTGGCTTCTAGGGTTTAGCCTATCTGATCTCGTGGTAGATCTACTCTTGTACTACCCATATCATCAATATTAATCAAGCAGGACATAGGGTTTTACCTCCAACAAGAGGGCCCGAACCTGGGTAAAACATCATGTTCCCTGCCTCCTGTTACCATCCGCCTTAGACGCACAGTTCGGGACCCCCAACCCGAGATCCGCCGGTTTTGACACCGACATTGGTGCTTTCATTGAGAGTTCCTCTGTGTTGTCGTTGTTAGGCTTGATGGCTCCTACTATCATCGATAGAGATGCAGTCTAGGGTGAGACTTTCCTCCTCGGACAGATCTTTGTGTTCGGCGGCTTTGCACTGCGGGCCAATTCGCTTGGCCATCTGGAGCAGATTGAAAGCTACGCCCCTGGCCAACAGGTCAGGTTTGGAAGCTTAAACTACACGGCCGATGTCCGTGGAGACTTGATCTTCGACGGATTCGAGCCTCTTCCTTGTGCGTCACGCGGTCACGATGAGTACGACTTAGCTCTACCATCAGACAGTGTTCAGGAGATCGCACCGGCAGCCGCTCCGACCCTCAATTAGGAGCCAGTTGCACCGTCCATGCACGGGTGGATGGACCCCGCCACGGAGGCCTTACCCTCAGCGGGGATCGAGCCAAACATCGACCTTACCTTGCACGAGAGCCGTATTGTTAAACTGCCGGATCTTTCTCCGGCCACGGACTCCGAACCGCCTGCGCCCGTTCCTATAGAATCCGATTGGGCGCCGATCATGGCGGAGTTTACCTCCGCGGATATCTTTCTGCACTCGCCCTTCGGTGACATACTGAACTCATTAAGGTCTCTCTCCTTGTCAGGAGGATCCTGGCCGAACTACGTCCAGCAGGACTAGGATGCGGACGATGAAGAAATTCGCGGCCCACCCACCACCCACTTAGTGGCCACTGTCGATGACTTAACCGACATGCTCGACTTCGACTCCGAAGACATCGACGATATGGACGACAATGCGGGAGATGAAGAGGAACCACTGCCCACAGGGCACTGGACATCCACCTCATCATATGATATATACATGGTGGATACACCCAAAGAAGGCAATGGCGACGAGACAGTAGAGGATGACCCCTCCAAGAAGCAACCCAAACGCCGACGTCAGCGGCGCCGCTCTAAGTCCTGCCAAAGCAAAAGTGGTGATACCGACACAGGAGGTAATAACACTCCGGATAGTGCCGAAGACAACAATAACCCCCTCCAGCAAGAGTTAGAGCAGGAGGATGGAGGAGCCAACCCTCCTGAGAGAGCGGCATATGGAGAAGCAGAGGATGATAATTACATGCCCCCCTCCGAAGACGAGGCAAGCCTCGGCGATGACGAATTCGCCGTGCCAGAGGATCCCGTCGAACAAGAGCGCTTCAAGCGCCGGCTTATGGCCACGACAAATAGCCTTAAGAAAAAGCAGCAGCAGCTTCAAGCTGATCAAGATCTCCTAGCTGACAGATGGACTGAAGTCCTCGCGGCTGAGGAATATAAACTCGAGCGCCCCTCCAAGAGTTACCCAAAATGCAGGTTGCTATCTCGACTGGAGGAAGAAGCGTATGAAGCGGCTGATCGGCCACCTCGTGGCCGTGATAGAGAGGCATTCCAGCCAAAAACTCAGCCCGCACCCCGACGCCATTCAAATAAAAAAGCATGGGGAAACACACCAGACCTGCGACACATATTGGAGGACAAAGCAAAACATGCAAGATCGATCTACGGATCACGAGGACGCGCCACTATGCGAGACGATAAACGTCACGCCAGATACAGTAAAAGTAAATCCGGTCGGGCCGAACACAGCGGGCAAAACCCATTCGAGCTGCGTCACGATATAGCCCAATACAGAGGCGCCGCACACCCCTTATGCTTCACAGACGAAGTAATGGATCATCAAATCCCAGAAGGTTTCAAACCTGTAAATATTGAATCATACGACGGCACAACAGATCCTACGGTATGGATCGAGGATTACCTCCTCCACATCCACATGGCCCGCGGTGATGACTTACACGCCATCAAATACCTCCCACTAAAGCTCAAAGGACCAGCGCGACATTGGCTTAACAGCCTGCCAGCAGAGTCCATTAGCTGTTGGGAAGATCTGGAAGCCGCATTCCTCGACAACTTTCAGGGCACTTATGTGCGACCACCAGATGCCGATGACTTGAGCCACATAATTCAGCAGCCAGAAGAATCGGCCAGGCAATTCTGGACTCGGTTCCTAACAAAGAAAAATCAAATCATCGACTGTCCGGATGCAGAGGCCTTAGCAGCATTCAAACACAACATTCGCGACGAGTGGCTAGCCCGACACCTTGGTCAGGAAAAGCCGAAATCTATGGCAGCCCTCACGACACTCATGACCCGCTTTTGTGCGGGAGAAGATAGCTGGCTGGCTCGCAGTAAGAATATGTCAAAGAACCATGGTACTTCGGATACCAAGGACGGCAATAGCAGGTCACGTCGCAACAAACATAAGCACCACATTAACAGTGATAATACTGAAGATATGACAGTCAATGTCGGATTCAAAGGCTCTAAACCCGGTCAGTGGAAAAAGCCATTCAAAATAAGCACTCTGGGCCCGTCCAGTTTGGACCGTATACTCGATCGCTCGTGTCAAATACACGTCACCCCCGACAAGCCAACCAACCACACTAAAAGGGATTGTTGGGTGTTCAAGCAGGCCGGCAAGTTAATTGCCGAAGACAAAGATAAGGGGCCACATAGCGATGACGAGGAAGAGCCCCGGCAGCCGAACACCGAAGGACAGAAAAGGTTCCCCCCACAAGTGCGGATGGTGAACATGATATATGCAACCCACATCCCCAAGAGGGAGCGGAAGCGTGCGCTCAGGGACGTATATGCGTTGGAGCCAGTCGCCCCAAATTTCAACCCATGGTCCTCCTGTCTGATCACCTTCAATCGCAGGGACCACCCCACTAGTATCCGTCATGGCGGATTCGCCGCACTGGTCCTAGACCCAATCATTGACGGATTTCACCTCACTCGAGTCCTTATGGATGGCGGTGGCAGCCTGAACCTGCTTTATCAGGACACAGTGCGCAAAATGGGTATAGACCCCTCAAGGATCAAACCCACAAAAACGACCTTTAAAGGCGTCATTCCAGGTGTAGAGGCCCATTGCACAGGCTCAATTACACTGGAAGTGGTCTTCGGATCCCCGGATAACTTCCGAAGCGAAGAATAAATCTTCGATATAGTCCCGTTCCGCAGTGGTTATCATGCACTGCTCGGGCGAACCGCATTTGCGAGATTCAATGTGGTACCGCAGTATGCATACCTCAAGCTCAAGATTACAGGACCTCGCGGGGTTATTATAGTTAATGGAAACACAGAGTGCTCCCTCCGAATGGAGGAGCACACTGCGGCCCTCGCAGCGGAAGCGCAAAGCAGCCTCTCAAGACAATCCATCGGTTCGGCGTTTCAAGACCCGGACACCTTCAAGCGCGCTCGGAGTAATCGGCAACTAGACCGCATGGCACGATCTGAGCTCGCGTAGCAATGCGTCCCCCACCCCAGTCCCAGCCAAACGGCGAAATCCGTGCCACGCGTACATAATTATGCATTAAAAATAACATGGGTACAGGTGGGGAAAGGGGGCACAACTACGTCACGCCCCAATACGCGGCTTAAACTGCACTAGGGGCTTCCCGCTTTGTTATTTTTCTCTTTCAGGACTTTAATCTCTAGAAACCCTGTTCGGCAGTATGATTGCCGAACACATGATGCAGCAACCAAGGAGGCAGAAAGCTACGTCACACCACGGAACTCCCAGGTGGATTACAATAACGAGTGAAATATTTGCTTTAATACTATTTCTCAGCTTGCCCTTGGAAGGGACATAGTCCTACTTTTTGCTTATCGCACTATCAGTATCATTCTGCTTTAACGCACCTTTTTGAATAAACAATGCATAACATTACGACTATTATTGCATTCTTGTTTTATATATATATGTGTGTGTTCATTAATGATGCCTTGCAACCGTACACTTTGGTACGGCCAATACACCAGGGGCTTAAGTACCCCACAATATGGTGTGAGAAGTCCGAACACTTTCACAAGTGCGGCACCCCGAACTTATAGCATTATATGCATTAGCTCCGAATCATGTCTTTGGTCAAATGTTGGGTTTGCCCGGCTCCTATGTTTTGGTACCTTACGTTCCGCTCTATCGGCTAAGGTAGTGCTAGGAGAACTACTGCGATTGTGCCCCGGTTCTGTTGGGCTAAGCACCTCTGTAGAGAAAGCTAAAACTGACTGTCATGATAAGGCAAGAGACTGGTCGCTGTTCGGCGAGGTTTCGAGTCCCTAAAGACTTATGCCGCTTAGAGCGAGGAGCCTGTCCTAACCGGCTTAAAGGCGTGTATCGCGCCCCGAATTCGGCCTTCCGAATACCAGGGGCTTCACCAAAATTTAAAATTATAGAATTCTATGGCTAAGTGAGAGTGATAAAGCATTATTAGTCCGGTTGCCTTGTTCGCTGTGCTAAGCACCTCCCTCGAAGGACCCAAACATGGGAACAAGAGTGCTCAGGTTTATCCCGAACACCCCGGCACTCGCGGCACGGGGGTAGAAGCCAAGGACTAGCCATCTCTCAGATTGGATAAACAGCCAAACAGAAGGTAATATTTTAAATTCAAACAAGTGTTGCATAGCGCATATGAAACAAGTTTTCATCATACAGGATCACACGAGCAAGTTTACTCAAATATTACATCCTTTGAAAATTCGTCCGCTACAAGACGGGCACCCTTCAGGACACCCTCATAATAAATTTCGGGGGTGCGATGCTCCTTGCCCTGCAGCGGTCCCTCCTTGATCAGCTTCACGGCGTCTAGCTTGGCCCATTGCACCTTCACGTGGGCGAAAGCCCGGCGTGCACCTTCGATGCAGACGGACCGCTTGACGACTTCCAGCCATGGGCAAGCATCCACAAGCCGCCTCACTAGGCCGAAGTAGCTATTCGGAAGGGCATCGCCGGGCCACAGCCGGACTATAAAGCCCTCCATGGCCTGTTCGGCAGCCTTGTGTAGCTCGACCAGCTGCTTTAGCTGGTGGCTCATAGGCACCGGGTGTTCGGTCCCAGTATACTGAGGCTAGAACAGCTTCTCCGTTGAGCTTCCCTCCTCGGCCTGGTAAAACTGTGCGGCATCCGACACGCTGCGGGGCAAATTTGCAAATGCTCCTGGAGAGCTCCGGATTTGGGTAAGTAATAGGTAATTTACTTTCACATGCTTACTTTGCATATAGAATGCCTTACCCGCCGCTATTTTCTTCATCATGTCAATCTCCTGGAAGGCCTTTTGGGCTTCGGCCTTAGCACTCTTTGCACTCTTAAGGGCCGCGGCAAGCTCAGACTCTCGTGTCTTCGAGTCAAGCTCCAACGCCTCGTGCTTCGTCACGAGAGCCTGGAGCTCTTGCTGCACCTCGCCCACCCGAGCTTCTTGCCTTTCCCGCTCGGTGCGCTCCTTAGCCGCTTTGTCTTCGGCCTTGGATAGCGCTTGCTTTAGGGTCGCCACCTCGGTCGTGGCCCCTGGCAAATATATGATGATCCTGTCATTTTGCAATCGCGTCTTCTTTTATATATACATATCTACAAACAGGGTATTACTTACCCTTGTTCTCCTCGAGCTGCCTCTTGGCAAGGCCGAGCTCTTTCTTGGACCCCTCGAGGTCCTGCTTCAGTGTGGCGACCTCCGCAGTCAATGCGGCTGAGGCCAGCAGCGAAGCATGCATACACATACAAACATAATTATGTTAGACTCCTGCGGTATTATTTGATCCTCTATTCGGCTTTTCTTTTTTGAACACCGAACAAAGCATCAGGGGCTACAGTCTATGCGGTAGTATTTTTCTATATTTTGAACACTTACCTCAAAGCCTGTTAGAAGGCTGGCACAGGCTTCAGTCAATCCGCCCTTGGCGGACTAAACCTTCTGGACCACCGCACTCATAATAGTGCGGTGCTCCTTGTTGATGGAAGCACTGCGAAGCGCTCCCAACAGATTGTATGGTGCCTCTGGATGGACAGAGGTCACCGACACAGGCGTCTTGCCCCTCTTGGAAGGAGGCCGCCTGCCCGAATCCGGAACCGCTGGAGGTTCCGGCGCAGTGTACGGCTGAGGGCCGAACTCGGAGCCCTCGGGGGCCTTGTCCCCTCTGCTCCCGGGGTCTGGAAGGTCACCTTGAGGCGCCTCCGAGACTGTCTCCCCCCGACCCGGTGCCTCTTGAGACAATACCTCGGCGTTGTCCGTAGGGCAAGGGGAGGTGGCGGTCGGAAGTGGATCGCTATCCATATCCGACGAGCCCAGGGAGCCATCCGACGATATGTCGATACGGGATCGTGGCGGTCTGCATAGTCATAATTCGGCGTTAGGAGAAGCAGTGCGACAAAGGAATGCTATGAGTTACTCTGGTATCCGAATACTTATGATTTCCCCAGGGGCTTGGCCCTGGGCAGCCACTCATCTTCGCCTTCGGCGGCAGTGGTAGAGTAGTCCGGAAGCAGAGTCCTTCCCTTCTTGGACCCTTCGCCCCCCCGGTTGGGGCGGCCTTCCTTTTCTTGTCTCCCCCGACTGGAGGGGGAGTGTCTTCGTCTTCTTCCTCGTCTTCGGGGGAGGAGTGCGCCGCGGAGTTATCAGACAATAAGTCTGATAAACCCTCGCATCGGGAACTCTTTCGGGTTCCCTTGGCCTTCTTGGTCTTCTCCGGCACCTTGTAAGGAGCCGGAGTCAGCATCTCCGTCAGGAGAGCGCCCGCAGTGTCTTCGGGCAAAGGGGCCGGACAGTTAATCTTCCCCGACGTCTCCACCCAGTCCTGTCAAAGGCATGGAGATTAGACCCCGCACATGATTAATCTAGGGGAAATAAATATCCTACGGGATGTATTGAACTCACCGAACGCGCTAGGCGCTTTGCGCTTAGCCTGCGGTCCTCGACGAGAGAAGGAGGGACCTCGGCGCCCTTGAACAGCACCTTCCAGACGTCCTTGTGTGTTATATCGAAGAGCTCGCTCAGAGTCTGGTGCTGGGCCGGGTCGAACTCCCACAAGTTAAAATCCCATTGTTGACACGGGAGGATCCGGCGGATGAGCATGACCTGGACTATGTTGACAAGCTTGAGCTTCTTGCTTGCCATAATCCGGATACATTTCTGGAGTCCATCCAGCTCCACCGATGAACCCCATGACAAGCCCTTCTCTTTCCAGGAAGTGAGCTGTGTAGGGAATCTGGATCGAAACTCAGGGGCTGCCGCCCATTTGGCGTCGCGCGGCTAGGTGATGTAGAACCATGCCGATTGCCACCACTTTATGGTCTCCACAAAGGAGCCTTCAAGCCATATAACATTGGGCATCTTGCCCACCATGTCTGCGCCGCATTCTGCTTGTTGGCCTCCCACCACCTTCGGCTTGATATTGAAGGTCTTTAACCACAGGCCGAAGTGGGGCCGGATGCGGAGGAAAGCCTCACACACGACGACGAACGCCGAAATGTTGAGGACGAAGTTCGGGGCCAGATCATGAAAGTCCAGCCCGTAGTAGAACATGAGACCACAGACGAATGGATGGAGGGGAAACCCCAGTCCACGGAGGAAGTGGTGGAGGAAAACTACCCTCTCGTGAGGTTCCGGGGTAGGGACGATCTGCCCCGCAACGGGCAACCAATGCGCGATATTGGCGGCTAAGTATCTGGCTCCGCGCAGCTTCTTGATATGTCCCTCCGTAATGGAGGAAGCCATCCATTTGCCTCCCGCTCTGGACATGTTTGGAGAAGGTTGAGGGAAAGGATGTGGACTTGGGTGTTGGAGCTCGAGTGCGCGAAAACGGATGAGCAAAGGAGGAAGAAGGCGTGGATGAAAAGGTAAATCCTTATCCCTTTATATGGGCGGACGAAACTATGCATCCCCACTAGCCTGGTAAAACTCGCTTATCCCCAAGTGTCGTAATTGATGGCGCGGTTGGGTTACCCACACCCGTATTGATGAGAATCCCGTGATAAGGGGACACGATCTCTGCTTTGACAAGACGTGTCAAAAAACCGCCTCGCGTTATGTGCAGGGCTAGTTAAAGGGAAGGGTTCGAATAATCACCGGGCCATGACATAATGTCGTGTCGCCAAAACAAGTCAGCAAATTGGATTTGTGGGAATATTATTCTCTCTACGGTGGTATGTGGAACTTATTTTGCAGGGTCAGACACTATCCTTGTATTCAAATTTCTTCCGTGATGTATTCGGAGGAGGAACCCGCCTTGCAATGCCGAAGACAATACTACGCGCCGGACTCATCGTCATTGAAAGCCTGGTTCAGGGGCTACTGAGGGAGTCCTGGATTAGGGGGTCTCCAGACAGCCGGACTATATCCTTTGGCCGGACTGTTAGACTATGAAGATACAAGATTGAAGACTTTGTCTCGTGTCCGAATGGGACTCTACTTGGCGTGGAAGGCAAGCTAGGCAGTACAGATATGGATATCTCCTCCTTTGTAACCGACCTTGTGTAACCCTAACCCTCTCCGTGTCTATATAAACCGGAGTGTTTTAGTCCGTAGGACACAACAATAACATACAATCATACCATAGGCTGGCTTCTAGGGTTTAGCCTCTCTGATCTCGTGGTAGATCTACACTTGTACTACCCATATCATCAATATTAATCAAGAAGGACGTAGGGTTTTACCTCCATCAAGAGGGCCCGAACCTGGGTAAAACATCGTGTTCCCTGCCTCCTATTACCATCCGCCTTAGACGCACAGTTCGGGACCCCTACCCGAGATTCACTGGTTTTGACACCGACAGCTCCACCACCTTAGGAGGCTCCCAAACTCCCGGAAGGCGCAAGCCTCATCAGCGCACCTGCCCTCGTCGAGCACCCAATATACTTCGTCAGCATGGTGTTGCGGGATGCAAGAGCACGGTACCCCATGCCTCAGAAGCTCCTACTCGCGCTCCTGGTGGCCTCACGTAAGCTGCGGCACTACTTTCAAGGCCACCCCATCAAGGTCGTCTCGGCCTACCCACTGGAGAGAGGGTGCATAGGAGCCCAACTCCGCCGGAAGGGTCGCCGAGTGGAACATCGAGCTGCAGGCATTCCAGTTGGAGTTCAGCACCACCAGGGTCATCAAGGGAGCCGCGCTCGCCGATTTCGTGGCAGAATGGACGGTCGCCCCGGCGCTTGAAATAGGTGAGGACTGGTCCCTCTCGCCGGGAAGTGAGGCGCTCGACGGCTGGGTCATGTATTTCGATGGTGCTTTCGCGCGCCAAGGCGCGGGGGCTGGAGCAGTATTCATCTCGCCCACTCAGGACAAGCTCTACTGCGCCATGCAGCTTTGCTTCCAGCAGGGCAAGAAGGTCTCCATCAACATTGTAGAGTACGAAGGCCTCATAGCCGGCCTGAAGGCTGCGGCGGCACTGGGGGTGAAGCGTCTCACCATCAGGGGCGACTCGCAGCTCCTCGTCAACTTCTCCAACAAGGTATACTAGCCGAAGGACGAACACATGGAGGCATACCTCACGGAAGTGAGCAAGATGGAGAAGCAGTTCCTGGGCTTGGAATTGTAGCACGTGCCCCGGGGAACCAACAAGGAAGCCGACGACATCGCCAGAAGGGCATCCAAGCGGCAGCCCCAAGAGCCTGGTGAGGGAGTCCTGGATTAGGGGGTCTCCGGACAGCCGGACTATCTCTATTGGCCGGACTGTTAGACTATGAAGATACAAGATTGAAGACTTCGTCTCGTGTCCGGGTGGGACTCTACTTGGCGTGGAAGGCAAGCTAGGCAATACGGATATGGATATCTCCTCCTTTGTAACCGACCTTGTGTAACCCTAACCCTCTCCGGTGTTTATATAAACCGAAGGGTTTTAGTCCGTAGGACAACAACCACAACATACAATCATACCATAGGCTAGCTTCTAGGGTTTAGCCTCTCCGATCTCGTGGTAGATCTACTCTTGTACTACCCATATCATCAATATTAATCAAGCAGGATGTAGGGTTTTACCTCCATCAAGAGGGCCCGAACCTGGGTAAAACATCGTGTCCCCTGCCTCCTGTTACCATCCGGCCTAGATGCACAGTTCGGGACCCCCTACCCGAGATCCGCCGGTTTTGACACCGACATTGGTGCTTTCATTGAGAGTTCCGTTGTGCCGTCGCCACCAAGAAGGATGTCGCATCCCGTCTTTAAAGACGGCACTGTTGCTGAGGGAGCTTTGGCTATCGGCCAAACTCTCCGGCTAGGTGGTTTTCTTATGACCGCCTGTTCGGCCGCTGCGCCGACGATGACTTCTCGGGTCATCGAAAGCAATCTTCACGTCAACTTGGAACTCGCCGAGCAGTTAGATCCAATGGAGCTCTCTTCCCTGAACGAGCTCTTGGATCACATCGCCGCCCTGGGAGTCGCTACAGACTACGATCAGATTGGGCTTAAAACCGATCTGAGAGAGATCAACTCTCCCCAGGTCACCCGTCATGTTGCCGTGGTGGAGGAACAATGCGGCAACCCTTCATCAATGTTAAGGACTAGCTATGTCCGGATTCCCAATCCCTCCAAGCCGGATACCCGCGAAGGGGAGGACGTCACTCAAGACCTGAACCTAGAGTCAAGCAGCGGGCTAGATTTATTGGAAAACATCCAAGAATCCAAACTTCCGAGTTCGGAAACTCCTTGGCCCCTGAGTCTCGGATTGGGTGAGGATTCGGGTTCAATTCCACCCAACCACCCAAACATAAGCGATCTATCCCAAATTAGGCAAGAGCCCGAAGAAACAGTACACCATTACTGGGCCAGATTCCTCCTGGTCATGAACAGGATAAAGGACTGCCACGAGGAAGACACAATTACATTCTTCTGCAATAATTGCACGGACAAGGGAATCGTCAACGCCATAAGTCGACGCGAAATTACATGCTTTGCCGACTTGCTGTCCATAGTACGAAAGTACTGTGTGATGGAAAGCGCCTAGAAAACCGAAATAAAATTTTGGGATAATCCGGCCCTGAATGCAAACCCAGTCCGAAATAAAAGGGTGCATTATCACAATACACCTGGGTTAACTACCAAAAAGCAAAAGCCCTCTACGGGGCAAGGAACCGTACTGGAGGGATGGCTCAATGGACCCTGCAAAATTCATAGTACAGCGGATGCAATACCAACGCACAGCCTTAGAGCATGTTGGATACTCCGACAGGTGGCCAAAAGTGGTGAGGATCTACTCCTCCCAAATACCACAGAGCACCATCTCGTGGACAACAATACGGTGTTAACGGTCTTTGAGACCTTCGCGTCAAATAATAGACGCAAGCGAATACTCCGCAGCATGGCTGAAATCTGCCACGTAGCATAAATAAATCCTTGGAGCGACACGGCTATTACCTTCAATACCAGTGACGAACCCAAATTCCGAACAGCCCGAGCACCAGCTGCGCTGGTCCTCAGTCCAATCGTGGACGGCTTTCGACTCGGCAAGGTACTCATGGACGGCGGCAGCGGATTAAACCTCATCTATGAGGAAACTCTTCAAAAGATGGAAATAGACTGGAGCCGCATTAAGCAAAGTAGCACAACCTTTAGAGGAATCATCCCCAGTCGGGAAGCACGCTGTGCTAGGAAAATCACACTAGATGTGGTATTCAGCACGCCGTATAATTACAGGTCCAAAGAAATTACATTCTAAGTGGCCCCATTCAGCAGCGGATACCACACTCTATTAGGGCGGGAGGCATTTACAATCTTCCAAGCCATCCCCCATTACGGGTACATGAAGCTCAAAATGCCCGGGCCCAACGGAATCATCACTCTGGCTAGTGATCCGGACATAGCACTCCGTGCCGAAAATAAGACAGACGCACTGGCCCTCGAGGCACTATCCGAAGCCCTAGCGGTCGAGGAACTATCCGCGCTGCGCTCCATGGTGAACAGGGATGACGTGATACTCGATAAAAGATCCAAGTCCACCTCCTTTAAACCGGCGGACGAAATAGTCAAATTCCAAGTCCATCCAATGGACCCTACAAAAACAGCTTCCATTGGGGCACAATTAAACCCTGATGTCGACACCGCACTGCAAGAATTCCTAAGCAAGAACTGGGACATTTTTGCCTAGCACCCTTCATACATGCCAGGAATCCCACGCAGGCTGGCCGAGCATAGCCTAAATATCCTAAAAGGATTCAAGCCAGTCAAGCAGGCTCTTCGGCGTTTCTCCGAACCTAAGAGACAAGCCATGGGAGAGGAACTAGCCAAGCTATTGGAGGCCGGATTTATCAGAGACATAAAACATCCGGACTGGCTAGCAAACCTGGTGATGGTACCAAAGAAGGACAAATCATGGCGCTTGTGCGTCGATTTTAAGGACCTTAACAAGGCCTGCCCAATGGATCCCTTCCCCCTCCCCCACATCAATCAAATCATCGACGCTACCACAGGACACGATTCATTTTGTTTCCTCGACGCATACTCCGGCTACCATCAAATTAAAATGGCAGAGCCAGACCAAGTCACAACAGCATTCATCACACCATATGGCCCATTCTGCTTCAACACAATGCCCTTCGGGCTCAAAAACGCCGGCGCAACATATCAGCGCATGATTCAGACATGTCTGGCAAACCAGATTGGCAAAACAGTGGAGGCATACGTAGATGACGTGGTCGTCAAAACCAAGCATGCCGAATCTCTAGTAGACGACTTGAGGCTCACATTCGATAACCTCCGAATATATGACATCAAGCTCAATCCGGGAAAATGCGTTTTCGGCGTACCAGCCGGAAAGCTCCTGGGATTCATTGTCTGCAGTAGAGGTATTGAAGCTAATCCGGCCAAAATCCGAGCGTTGTCACAGTTGGCTCCCCCAACAGACCTCAAACAAATACAAAAATTGACCGGATGCGTGGCGGCTCTAAGCCGCTTTATCTCCCGCTTGGGAGAAAAGGCATTACCCCTTTATCGCCTCCTCCGACGCACCGAACACTTCAAGTGGACGGATGCCGCCACGGCCAGACTCAACGAAATAAAAGCCATATTGGCAACAAACCCAGTCCTGGCCGCGCCAAACATTGGTGAACCAATGCTATTATACATTGCGGCAACTCATCAATTAGTAAGCGTAGTGCTCGTCGTCGAGCGAGAAGTGGACGGACACAAATTCCCCCTTCGAAAGCCGGTTTACTATGTGTCCACTGTCCTTACTCCATGCAACTCACGGTACCCGCATTATCAAAAGATAGCGTACGCGGTATTTATGGCATCCCGAAAGTTGCGACACTACTTTCAAGAGTGTACGATGACGGTAGCCTCAGAAGTACCCCTTAACAATATTATAAACAACCGCGACGCGATGGGCCGGATTGCCAAATGGGCCATTGAGCTCCTCCCGTTCGACATAACTTACAAGCCACGGCGAGCTATTAAGTCGCAAGTTTTGGCCGACTTCGTCGCCGAGTGGACGGAAGCCGAACTCCCTAAGGAGTACGACACATATTCAAACTGGATCATGCACTTCGACGGCTCCAAAATGTTGGCTGGTCTGGGGGCTGGCGTCGTTTTAACGTCCCCAACAGGAGATACAGTTCAATACGTACTACAGATAATGTATACGGACTCCAACAACGTAGCCGAATATGAGGCCCTTCTACATGGTCTCTGGATGGCAGTATCCATGGGCATTCAACGCCTAGAGGTGCACGGGGATTCGAACCTCGCGATATCCCAAATAGATGGAGACTTTGATGCCAAGGATCCGAAAATGGCAGCTTATCGCAATGTCGTCCTCAAAATGTCAGCTTGGTTCGAGGGGCTCGAATTTTACCATGTGGCTCGGGAAAACAATCAGGCGGCGGATATCCTCGCCCGCATCGGCGCAAAATGCGACGCGGTCCCTCCCAACATATTTCTGGAAAAGCTCTTCAAGCCATCCGTAGCATGGGAAGGGGACACCGGTAACAACAGTCAGGACCCGGCCAAAATACCCGATACCGAACTCTCTGACACAATCGGAGGCTCCGCCGCCGAAATAACACATTCAGCCCACAAAATAATGGCCATTATTGCCCCGTGGACAGAACCATTCCTGGCCTACCTAACTAGACAGGAACTTCCGGAAGACCAAAATGAGGCACGCTGCATAGTGCGGCGATCCAAGGCCTACAGGGTCCATGAGGGAGAATTGTACAAGAAAAGCACTACCGGAGTCCTTCAAAGGTGCATCTCCGAAGAGGAAGGGCGGAACCTTTTGGCAGAAATTCACGCCTGACTCGGCGGTCATCACGTCGCAGCCCGGGCTCTTGTAAGCAAGGCCTTCCGTACAGGATTCTATTGGCCAACGGCCCGGGTAGATGCATAGGACTTGGTCCAACGTTGCGCCGGTTGCGAGCTCTTTGCAAATCAAAGCCACATGCCACCCACCGCCCTCCAAACAATCCCCATTACATGGCCCTTCGCGGTTTGGGGGCTTGACATGGTTGGACCCCTTAAAGGGGGAACCCACAAGAAAGAATACTTATTGGTCATGGTGGATAAATTCACCAAATTGATAGAGGCCAAACCGGTTAAAACAGCTAAATCTGGACCGGTGATAGATTTCATATCCGAGGTTGTACACTATTACGGCGTCCCCCACATCATCATCACTGATAACGGCACGAACTTCACGCCCGACGAGGTAAAACTCTGGTGCAGCAAAATGGGCATCAAGCTCGATTATGCTTCAGTCTATCACCCACAAACCAACGGTCAAGTCGAACGAGCAAACGGTCTTATAATGAGCGGCATTAAACCCAGATTAGTGCGTTCCTTAATGGAGTCTGACACACACTGGGTAGAGGAGCTTGACTCCGTACTCTGGGGGCTACGGACCACGCCGAATCGTAGTACCGGATATACACCGTTTTTATGGTGTACGGCGCAGAGGCAGTCTTGCCCTGTGACATAATTCATGGCTCACCTCGAGTGCGCATGTACGAAGAAAGAGAAGCCGAGTTCGATCGGCAGGACAGTCTGGACACCTTGGAGGAAGAGCGCGACATAGCCAAAGCCCGTTCCGCATTTTACTAGCAACAGGCTCACAGATACCAAAGCAGAGAAGTATGGGCCAAAACTTATAACGTTGGTGAACTAGTTCTACGACTGCCGGATAAGAAAAAGAACAAGCTCGAGCCCAAATGGGAAGGTCCCTTCATTATCGACCAAGTTCTGACCGGTGGAGCGTACCGACTGCGGGATGCATCGACTAGTCGACTCGAGCCGAACCCATGGAACGCAGCCAGGCTTCGAAGATTCTACGCCTAGCAGCGGACTCTATGTTAGTCCCCTCCCTTTGTCCATTTTCTGCATATGCATCATCTATTTTGTTTCCCTTTCTTTCTTTTTCTTATAATTTCTCTAGGCCTTCAAGGGTCACCTTGTGCCTCACTTGTACATTACATATGCGCTAGCCGCACTCTCCATACCTGGGTGCTTCTTTCACAGAAGCTTAAATTATTTACTTGGGCCTCACACCCAACACATGTGTTATACTTCCGCATGTACCTTTTTTCACCATTATATGCATCGATATGACTTAAGTTTTGGCCAAGCTGGGTTGCCTGGCTCTTGTATTTATGCCCTACGTTCCCGTTAATTCGGCTAGGGCATAAGGGGAGCACCTCTGTGATTGTTATCGTCGGGTCAGCCAGATGTGTACCTCAGACTGGGTGAAGCCGAAAGCTAGCGTTCTTAAGGGAATATTCGGTCGGTGAACAAAAGATGACTTTTATTTATTATCCATATCTGCCCCCAGATGCTTTTTCTGCGCTTCTTATCGTAGTCCGGACATGCACTTTAGGGCATGCTTACCCAGGGAAAGGAACCCTTAACGGAACTATTCTCCCTAGAAGATGTTTCTTACTACCCATGTAATATAACATAACTAGTTGGGCACTTGTCTGATAAAGCACTAATGACCCCTACGCCTGGTCTCCACGCATGCCCCGGTTCTTACATAACCGAGAGGGTATTCAGATACACTCCGGACCGTCGGGTCCCGAGGTTGAAGCGAAAAGGTCTGCCACGACAAACGATCTACAATCCGGCTAGAAGGCATTATACATGTCACTTTAAATTACATAGTCAATTTGACTGGTTGAATTCCTCTTCAATACCATCCAATAGGCTGTCTAGTCTACAGTCCTGTTGGGAATACTTTGCGGCCAATTCTACTTGGCCGTACACTAAGCTCACAGGGATCTCCTTCCCATCGGCCCCCACAGATCTGACTTCGGCCATGTGGTTCGGGTCAGCCTTCGTGTACCGTGTCTTCACCATTGCCCAGGCTTCCCTGGCGCCCTGACGGCAGGCCGATATCTTCCATAATTGGAAGCGCCGCCACGCTCCCTTCAGCTTTTCTGCAAGCTCTCCAAGGCCTTCGGGTATGGAGACGGATGGCCACAAGGCCTGGGCGACGCCTTGCATCACCTGCCGAACTCATTTGTGCAGTTGTGAGAGCTCGGGAAGAAGGTCACCCGTTGAACCGGGCATTTCCTCGGCAGGACGACCTGTTAGCATACCTACAGACATAACTCTGTCAGCCAGTTTACTCGCTGAACTCTTTTTCAAAGTTCGTTCAAGCACTTACTAAATATGCCGCGTCGAAGCCGCTAATTCTCCTTAACAGAGTCTGACAGTTGGGCATGAACATCTTTTAGTTCCACGCCCAGCTTGGTGTTGGCATCTAGGAGATCATTCTTCTCCTGCCTCACCCTCGTAAGCACGCTCTCACCGGCCTTCAGCTGGCGTAGGAGCTATTGCTTATCCGGATTTACTCCAGCGTCATCTGTAATTTTATCGTCAGAATCTGCATATACGCCGCATCCTATATGACACTTATCATTCGAAGGATATACTACCAGAGGGGGTCTCTTTTGGCTCCCCCGCCGCGGCCAGTGCGGCCTGAAGTTGGGCTCTGCACTCTTCCAGCTCCTGGGACAATTGAGTATTCTTTTCGGTAAGAACCTGCATAACAAATGATCCTTAAATCAGTTATTCTAACTGTTTTAAGTCTCAGGGGCTACTGACATATATAATCACCAATTTTGCTCACCCGTATGTCTTTTACATACTGCTCCGTGGCTCTGGCTAGACCATTTTGAGCGGCATGGAGGTACGCATCTCCCGAGTTGAAGGCATCCAATGCCTCTTGGGAGAAACAAGCGTCACGAAGAACAGTCTGGCGACGCCTGTGGTTCATGGCACTTTCCACCTCAGAATTGGTGGCGGACAGTTTATCCGCATCCTCTATCGGAGGAGCGCCCGGCGCACGCCTCGTATTCGTTCCCGCCTCCAAATCCGGCCTTGGAGCCTGGCTGGTGAAGGCGCGATTGGTAGCCTCTCCGGGTATAGTCCGGCGAGCGCTCTTTTTCCTAAAAAGAAGGCATGGGCGTTAATATGCCTCTGAGAATAATGTCTTGTAATAAAGACGGCACACCGTACCGCTGTGCCGGTGTCTCAATCCGGACTACGGGTCTTTTCAGTCTGCCTAGCCTCGCGGCCCCTTGTTGGCTAGTCACCGCAGGCTCGGCCTTCCGCCTCGAGGACGTCCCCTGCAAAACACGGCTGTTATATGGCAATCAAAAACACGCAAGGATGGATCCCTTTTTGAAGTACTGGGACTTCGGCCTCAGTCACCTGTGAGGCTGGAAGTAGCCCAGGGTAATCGGCCGTAATGGCCACCAAAGCGTTGTCATTACTCAATTGCTAAAATACCCCATCGATCAGCTCCATAGATATGTCCGGATCCTCCTGGGAGGCCGGGTCAAGAGACCGTCCAGGGTCCTTGGGTTGTGGAGGGGGGTTGTTTATCTCCCTTACAGCCTGGCGCAGCTCCTACGTTGAAATCGCTAGACTGAATACTTAACTACAGGAATACGAAACGGATGGGCGAGAAAAAGTCTCCGCTTACCCAGCTCGGAGGATTATACATACAAAATCCGCCCTGCGGGTTGACACGAAGGAATTCCTCCTCTTCTCCCTTGTACAAAGTGGATAAGATCTTTATTAGATCAGCAACCGATCCCGGCCCTTTACGGCCATGACGGGTGGCGTCATCCTCCCCGTTGAAATCCCATATGGGGTGGCCTCTATATTGAAGCGGCTGCACCCCCGCATAATACATATGGCCATGACCTCGATCATGGTCAATCCGGATCGAGCTAAAAAACTTATCCGGCTCATCAGGTAAAGAACGTCCCTGTCGTCTTCCTCCAGGGAGCTCCATGGACGCCAGCTCCGGCGCTTCTTCAAAGGGGCGTTGTTGAACTCAGGAAGGCCAATTCTAATAGGATCCGGGAGGGGGGTATCTTGTATATAAAACCATTGTGAAGGCCAGTCTTCGGATGTCTTCTTTCGGGTTCCGGACAGGTATCCGGTCAAGGCAATACGCCACACTTCGGCTCCGCCCACTTGATATATTGACCCCTTCTGAGAACGGGGCAGAAGGCAGAACAACTTCTTCCACAAAGCGAAATGAGCCTCACAGCCCAAAAACAACTCGCAAAGGGCTATGAATCCCGCGATATGCAGTATGGAGGTAGGCGTAAGGTTGTGCAACTGGAGGCCGTAGAACTCCAGGAGCCCCTAGAGAAACGGATGAATTGGAAATCCAAGCCCTCTTACCAAATAAGGGACAAGGCTCTCCACTTGCTCTCCACCATTATAGGTGGCGAGCCCGGCTCGAATCGGGACCATGCACGCTGGGGGAAGAAATCCCTTCGTCTGAAGTGTTGGGGAACGTAGTAATTTCAAAAAAAAATCTATGTACACGCAAGATCATGGTGATGCATAGCAACGAGAGGGGAGAGTGTGTCCACGTACCCTCGTAGACCGAAAGCGGAAGTGTTAGCACAACGCGGTTGATGTAGTCGTACGTCTTCACGATTCGACCGATCAAGTACCGAACGCACGACACCTCCGAGTTCTGCACACGTTCAACTCGATGACGTCCCTCGAACTCCGATCCAGCCGAGTGTTGAGGGAGAGTTTCGTCAGCACGACGGCGTGGTGACGATAATGATGTTCTACCGACGCAGGGCTTTGCCTAAGCACTGCTACGATATGATCGAGGTGGATTATGGTGGAGGGGGCACCGCACACGGCTAAGAGATCAAGAGATCAATTGTTGTGTCTATGGGGTGCCCCTGGCCACGTATATAAAGGAGTGGAGGAGGGGAGGGGCCGTCCCTCTCTATGGCGCGCCCTAGGGGAGTCCTACTCCCACCGGGAGTAGGATCCCCCCTTTCCTAGTAGAACTAGGATCCCTTCCAAGTAGTAGGAGTAGGAAAGAAGGAAAGGGAAGGGAAAAGGAGAAGGAAGGAAGGGGGCGCCCCCACTCCCTAGTCCAATTCGGACCAGCCCATGGGGAGGGGTGCGGCCACCCTTTGAGGCCTTTCTCTCCTTTCCCGTATGGCCCATTAAGGCCCAATACGAATTCCCGTAACTCCCCGGTACTCCCAAAAATACCCGAATCACTCGGAACCTTTCCGATGTCCGAATATAGTCATCCAATATATCGATCTTTACGTCTCGACCATTTCGAGACTCCTCGTCATGTCCCCGATCTCATCCGGGACTCCGAACTCCAACGGTACATCAAAACACATAAACTCATAATATAACCGTCATCAAACTTTAAGCGTGCGGACCCTACGGGTTCGAGAACTATGTAGACATGACCGAGACACGTCTCTGGTCAATAACCAATAGCGGAACCTGGATGCTCATATTGGCTCCCACATATTCTACGAAGATCTTTATCGATCAGACCGCATAACTACATACATTGTTCCCTTTGTCATCGGTATGTTACTTGCCCGAGATTCGATCGTCGGTATCTCAATACCTAGTTCAATCTCGCTACCGGCAAGTCTCTTTACTCGTTCTATAATACATCATCCCGCAACTAACTCATTAGTTGCAATGCTTGCAAGGCTTAAGTGATGTGCATTACCGAGAGGGCCCAGAGATACCTCTCCGACAATCGGAGTGACAAATCCTAATCTCGAAATACGCCAACCCAACAAGTACCTTTGGAGACACCTGTAGAGCACCTTTATAATCACCCAGTTACGTTGTGACGTTTGGTAGCACACAAAGTGTTCCTCCGGTAAACAGGAGTTGCATAATCTCATAGTCATAGGAACATGTATAGGTCATGAAGAAAGCAATAGCAACAAACTAAATGATCAAGTGCTAAGCTAACGAAATGGGTCAAGTCAATCACATCATTCTCCTAATGATGTGATCCCGTTAATCAAATGACAACTCTTTGTCTATGGCTAGGAAACATAACCATCTTTAATCAACGAGCTAGTCAAGTAGAGGCATACTAGTGACACTCTGTTTGTCTATGTATTCACACATGTATCATGTTTCCGGTTAATACAATTTTAGCATATAAACATTTATCATGATATAAGGAAATAAATACTAACTTTATTATTGCCTCTAGGGCATATTTCCTTCAGTATCCCACTTGCACTAGAGTCAATAATCTAGATCACATCGCCATCTGATTTAACATCAATAGTTCACATCTTTATGTGGTTAACACCCATAGTTCACATCGACATGTGACCAAAACCCAAAGGGTTTACTAGAGTAATTAATCTAGTGCACATCCCTATGTGATTAACACCCAAAGAGTACTAAGGTGTGATCATGTTTTGCTTGTGAGATAATTATTGTCAAAGGGTCTGTCACATTCAGATCCGTAAGTATTTTGCAAAGTTCTATGTCTACAAAAATCTGCACGGAGCTACTCTAGCTAATAGCTCCCACTTTCAATATGTATCTAGATCGAGACTTAGAGTCATCCAGATCGGTGTCAAAGCTTGCATCGACATAACTCTTTACGATGAACTCTTTTATCACCTCCATAATTGAGAAATATTTCCTTAGTCCTCTAAGGATAATTTTGACAACTGTCCAGTGATCTACTCCTAGATCACTATTGTACTCCCTTGCCAAAAAAACAGTGTAGGGTATACAATATATCTGGTACACAGCATGGCACACTTTATAGAACCTATGGCTGAGGCATAGGGAATGACTTTCATTCTCTTTCTATCTTCTGCCGTGGTCGGGCTTTGAGTCTTACTCAACTTCACACCTTGTAACACAGGCAAGAACTCCTTCTTTGACTGTTCCATTTTGAACTACTTTAAAATCTTGTCAAGGTATGTACTCATTGAAAAACTTATCAAGTGTCTTGATCTATCTCTATAGATCTTGATGCTCAATATGTAAGCAGCTTCACCGAGGTCTTTCTTTGAAAAACTCCTTTCAAACATTTTATTATGCTTTGCAGAATAATTCTACATTATCTCCGATCAACAATATGTCATTCACATATACTTATCAGAAATGTTGTAGTGCTCCCACTCACTTTCTTGTAAATACAGGCTTCACCGCAAGTCTGTATAAAACTATATGCTTTGATCAACTTATCAAAGCGTATATTCCAACTCCGAGATGCTTGCACCAGTCCATAGATGGATCACTGGAGCTTGCATATTTTGTTAGTACCTTTAGGATTGACAAAACCTTCTGGTTGCATCATATACAACTCTTCTTTAATAAATCCATTAAGGAATGCAGTTTTGTTTATCCATTTGCCAGATTTCATAAAATGCGGCAATTGCTAACATGATTCGGACAGACTTAAGCATAGATACGAGTGAGAAACTCTCATCGTAGTCAACACCTTGAACTTGTCGAAAACCTTTTTGCGACAATTCTAGCTTTGTAGATAGTAACACTACTATCAGCGTCCGTCTTCCTCTTGTAGATCCATTTAATCTTAATGGATCGCCGATCAATGGGCAAGTCAATCAAAGTCCATACTTTGTTCTCATACATGGATCTCATCTCAGATTTCATGGCCTCAAGCCATTTCGTGGAATCTGGGCTCATCATCGCTTCCTCATAGTTCGTAGGCTCGTCATGGTCAACTAACAGGGCCTCCAGAACAGGATTACCGTACCACTCTGGTGCGGATCTCACTCTGGTTTACCTACGAGGTTCGGTAGTAACTTGATCTGAAGTTACATGATCATCATCATTAGCTTCCTCACTAATTGGTGTAGTAGTCACAGGAACAGATTTCTGTGATGAACTACTTTCCAATAAGGGAGCAGGTACAGTTACCTCATCAAGTTCTACTTTCCTCCCACTCACTTCTTTCGAGAGAAACTCCTTCTCTAGAAAGGATCCATTCTCAGCAATGAATATCTTGCCTTCGGATCTGTGATAGAAGGTGTACCCAACATTTTCTTTTGGGTATCCTATGAATATGCACTTCTCTGATTTTGGGTTTGAGCTTATTAGGTTGAAACTTTTTCACATAAGCATTGCAACCTCAAACGTTAAGAAACGACAGCTTAGGTTTCTTGCCAAACCATAGTTCATACGGTGTCGTCTCAACGGATTTAGATGGTGCCCTATTTAATGTGAATGTAGCTGTCTCTAATGCATAACCCCAAAACGATAGTGGTAAATCGGTAAGAGACATCATAAATTGCACCATATCTAATAAAGTACGGTTACGATGTTCGGACACACCATTACACTGTGGTGTTCCAGGTGGCCTGAGTAGTGAAACTATTTCACATTGTTTTAACTAAAGCACAAACTCATAACTCAAATATTTTACTTCTGCGATCATATCGTAGAAACTTTTATTTTTGTTACGATGATTCTCCACTTCACTATGAAATTCTTTGAACTTTTCAAATGTTTCAGACTTGTGTTTCATCAAGTAGATATACTCATATCTACTCAAATCATCTGTGAAGATCAGAAAATAATGATACCTGCCGCGAGCCTCAATATTCATCGGACCACATACATCAGTATGTATGATTTCCAACAAATCGGTTGCTCGCTCCATTGTTCCGGAGAACGGAGTCTTAGTCATCTTGCCCATGAGGCATGGTTCGCAAGCATCAACTGATTCATAATCAAGTGATTCCAAAAGCCCATCAGCATGGATTTTCTTCATGCGCTTTACACCAATATGACCTAAACGGCAGTGCCACAAATAAGTTGCACTATCATTATTAACTTTGCATCTTTTGGCTTCAATATTATAAAAACTAGCTAATGCCCCGCGCGTTGCTGCGGGAATTTATAGCACAGAGTAGGCAGAGGATTTACGGAGCAACAAATAATGAAACCATAAAAAATATGTCTCTTTGAACTTTTGGAGGAATGATATGAAAAGTAAAAAAAATAGTATATTGGGGAGTACCTTGCGTAATTAGAGTGCATCTAACAATCCAAAAAAACATTTAGTGAGATCAAATTTTTTATAACAATAATTCCATATAATATAATTTGAGCAAGAAACAAACGGACTTCAAACACTAATTTGAGATCCTTTTGTATTAATGCAACCAAATGGGAATTAGATGCTATTGCCCACCTTGATCCATATTTGAACGAAGAATGACCAAAGGTATGCAAAATGGCATTGTTTCATAGTATAACAACATAAAAACTCCGTTTTCATTACATCTTATTTAACAGGCTGCATGCCAACATAGAACAAGTAAACAGAAGGACATCAGAATGGGCCCTGTTTGATCCTCTCTGTGAGAACAATAAAATAGTTATATTCAAATCATAGAAATGTCTTATTCATTAGTAAGAACTACATTCAGTACTTTGATTGAATATTTGGCACGGCATTATTTAATCAGGATCTTACATATCAAGCGAAGCTATATGTTTGTATACATAATATTCAAGTGCTTAGCCCTATAGAACTGTAAGTAGACATGCTTGCTTGAAAACTGAACATCACTTTCTAAGTTTCTATTCTAGCATAGATAAACAATAAAATGATAGTGTAGATAAACAATAAAAGTGAACATCATGTACCAGGAAATGTTTGATTATGAGATATACTACTGCATATCTAAAGGTTATATGTATGCTTCTTTATATATTTATCCAACATCATGTAAGCCATCTATTTCAACCAAATATTTGTTAGCAAGCATGTAGTATAGGGCTGTAGGAACCATACATTTATCTTGAATCACAGGGAGAATGCAAGTATGTTCATAAGGGCCACTTCATATTCCATATCATTTATGTATGTAGATGATTATGTGTGTAAATAATAAAACCCGTAGTAGGGGGAATAACATAGATGTCAATCACCACCATTGTATCACTCAGCTCTTGACCAATCCCATGCCATTAACGATGGAATAATACTACCAGGGAACAACATACCTGAAAATGAACTTGAATATGCGCTGATCATGATTCTACAAAATAACCATAGAAAAGCCATACAAATACCAATGAAATATGCACTAAAGTAACCTAGGAGAGATATGAACATATGCAGGATTGCAGTTGTGCATAGTTAATGGTATAGAAGATGATAGCAATTGTTTGTACTAACGGAAAATGAGAGATAAAGGATAACCTGACCTGCTGCCATTGAGGTTTTGAGAAGGCCATTGGAGACCGAACAGAGACTCCTAGTAAGAAAATGCTCTCTACAACACATAAATCAGAGACTCATTCAGATCTAAGGACATAGAAAGGGAGGAGAGCCCCTACCTCTCACGGTCTTGAGGTTGGAAGAGGACGCCAGGGCTGGCAAGTGTGGCTCACCGGGAGGCTGATTCAACACCGGGGCCCGGGGACTGGCCTAGAGGATCTTGCAACGGTGGCAATCACGGCGCTCCGAGTCAGCAGCAGTACATGGGTCTTTGGTGACGACTGTCCGCGAAGATAGCGGCGGTGCAATATGGAGAGAGGAAGGTAGAGGCAAAGAGAGAGGATCATGACCATCTTCCACCACAATACAATTAGCACCATCACCGCCGCCGATTTGTTTGTGGCTCGTTGCTGTTGCGGTGACGATTTTATTCATTGAGGGGGGATGAAGGGAACCACTGGAGAAAGACATCGGACTTTGGGGCAATAAGTAATCCACCAATGCCTCTAGATTTATTTGCGTGAGTGGGTCGAGGAGACGAAGAGGGAGGAGTAGACGAACAAACCAAGCATGTGTGTTGTGGAGTCGATAACGCCTTGGAGAATAGCGCTAGGAGAGAGTCAAAGATGTTTGGAAACTCAGCGCTGATGTTCCACCTATTAATTACCGGTTTATTGCGCATGGCTAGCGATGGATGCTTGCATGCAGGAATCCAGCAGTTGGCATCCGTTTTTTTAAACAATGCTAATTAATTATCTGTTGCATGCGAGCCCTTCGGGGAACAAAAAGATAACTCAAAACACTTAATAAGAGGTGGCCCAGTACAGCCCATTCGAACCACCTTTTGGTGAGCAATGGCCAAGTACAGCCCAGCTGCAAGAAATCGACAGGCACGGGAGGCAGACCGAAATTTATCATGCAAGGTGGTGCGAACAAAGGAGGATGATGTGGCTGCATAAGAATGGATGAAAATCTGTGGGGCATGTAGGATGATGTGGATAGCTTGCATGTCAAGAGAAATAGGATAGTGGGGATGAACTATTTATGTATTATAGATGTGTATCACCACGATCGAGATCCAACAAACCATTTTCATTGGGTGTATGACCATAGAAGGTTTTATTCATATAAACAGAACAACAATTATTCTCTAACTTACATGAATAAACGTATTGCAATAAACATGATCAAATCATATTCATGCTCAACGCAAACACTAAATAACATTTATTTTAGGTTTAACACTAATCCCGAAAGTATAGGGAGTGTGCGATGATGATCATCAATCTTGGAACCATTTCCAACACACATCGTCACTTCACCCTTAACTAGTCTCTGTTCATTCTGCAATCCCGTTTCGAGTTACTATTCTTAGCAACTGAACTAGTATCAAATACTAAGGGGTTGCTATAAACATTAGTAAAGTACACATCAATAACATGTATATCAAATATACCTATGTTCACTTTGTCATCCTTCTTATCCGCCAATTTCTTGGGGTAGTTCCGCTTCCAGTGACCAGTCCCTTTGCAGTAGAAGCACTGAGTTTCAGGCTTAGGTCCAGACTTGGGTTTTTCACTTGCGCAGCAACTTGCTTGCCGTTCTTCTTGAAGTTCCCCTTTTCTTCCCTTTGTCCCTTTACTTGAAACTAGTGGTTTTGTTTACCATCAACACTTGATGCTTTTCTTGATTTCTACCTTCGTCGATTTCAGCATCACGAAGAGCTTGGGAATCGTTTCCATTATCCCTTGCATATTATAGTTCATCATGAAGTTTTACTAACTTGGTGATGCTGACTAGAGAATTCTGTCAATCACTATTTTATCTGGAAGATTAACTCCCACTTGATTCAAGCGATTGTAGTACCCAGACAATCTGAGCACATGCTCACTGCTTGAGCTATTCTCCTCCATCTTTTAGCTATAGAACTTGTTGGAGACTTCATATCTCTCAACTCGGGTATTTACTTAAAATATTAACTTCAACTCCTGGAACATCTCATATGGTCCATGACGTTCAAAACGTCTTTGAAGTCCCGATTATAAGCCGTTTAAGCATGGTGCACTAAACTATCAAGTAGTCATCATATTGAGCTAGCCAAACGTTCATAACATCTGCATCTGCTCCTGCAATAGGTTTGTCACCTAGCTGTGCATCAAGGACATAATCCTTCTGTGCAACAATGAGGATAAACCTCAGATCAGGGATCCAATCTGCATCATTGCTACTAACATCTTTCAACTTAGTTTTCTCTAGGAACATATAAAAATTAAACGAGGAGCAACATCGCGAGCTATTGATCTACAACATAGATATGCTAATACTACCAGGACTAAGTTCATGATAAATTAAAGTTCAATTAATCATATTACTTAAGAACTCCCACTTAGATAGACATCCCTCTAATCATCTAAGTGATCACATGATCCAAATCAACTAAACCATAACCAATCATCACGTGAAATGGAGTAGCTTTCAATGGTGAACATCATTATGTTGATCATATCTACTATATGGTTCACGCTCGACCTTTCGTTCTTAGTGTTCCGAGGCCATATCTGCATATGCTAGGCTCGTCAAGTTTAACTTGAGTATTCCGCGTGTGCAAAACTGGCTTGCACCCGTTGTAGATGGACGTAGAGCTTATCACACCCGATCATCACGTGGTGTCTGGGCACGACGAACTTTGGCAATGGTGCATACTCAGGGAGAACACTTTTATCTTGAAATTTAGTGAGACATCATCTTATAATACTACCATCGAACTAAGCAAAATAAGATGTATAAAAGACAAACATCACATGCAAACAAAATATGTGACATGATATGGCCGTCATCATCTTGTGCCTTTGATCTCCATCTCCAAAGCATTGTCATAATTTCCATCGTCACCGGCATGACACCATGATCTCCATCATCTTAATCTATATCAATGTGTCGTCACATGGTTGTCTCGCCAACTATTGCTCTTGCAACTATTGCTATCGCATAGAGATAAAGTAAAGCAATTATTTGGCGCTTGCATCTTATGCAATAAAGAGACAACCATAAGGCTTCTGCCAGTTGCCGATAACTTCAACAAAACATGATCATCTTATACAACAACTTATATCTCATCACGTCTTGACCATATCACATCACAACATGCCCTGCAAAAACAAGTTAGACGTCCTCTACTTTGTTGTTACAAGTTTTACGTGGCTGCTACGGGATTAGCAAGAATCGTTCTTACCTACGCATCAAAACCACAACGATAGTTTGTCAAGTTGGTGTTGTTTTAACCTTCGCAAGGACCAGGCGTAGCCACACTCGGTTCAACTAAAGTTGGAGAAACTGACACCCGCTAGTCACCTGTGTGCATAGCATGGAGGTAAAACCAGTCTCGCGTAAGCGTACGCGTAATGTCGGTCCGGGCCGCTTCATCCAACAATACCGCCGAACCAAAGTATGACATGCTAGTAAGCAGTATGACTTATATCACCCACAACTCACTTGTGTTCTACTCGTGCATATGACATCTACGCATAAAACCTGGCTCTGATACCACTGTTGGGGAACGTAGTAATTTCAAAAAAATTCTACATACACGCAAGATCATGGTGATGCATAGCAATGAGAGGGGAGAGTGTGTCCACGTACCCTCGTATACCAAAAGCGAAAGCGTTAGCAAAACGCGGTTGATGTAGTCGTACATCTTCATGATCCGACCGATCAAGTACCGAACGCACGGCACCTCCGAGTTCTGCACACGTTCAACTCAATGACGTCCCTCGAACTCCGATCCAGCCGAGTGTTGAGGGAGAGTTTTGTCAGCACGGCGGCATGGTGATGATGATGATGTTCTACCGACGCAGGGCTTCGCCTAAGCACTGCTACGATATGATCAAGGTGGATTATGGTGGAGGGGGCACCGCACACAGCTAAGAGATCAAGAGATCAATTGTTGTGTCTATGGGGTGCCCCCTGGCCACGTATATAAAGGAGTGGAGGAGGGGAGAGGCCGTCCCTCTCTATGGCGCGCCCTAGAGGAGTCCTACTCCCACCGGGAGTAGGATTCCCCCTTTCCTAGTAGAACTAGGATCCCTTCTAAGTAGTAGGAGTAGGAGAGAAGGAAAGGGAAGGGAAAAGGAGAAGGAAGGAAGGGGGCGCCCCCCCTCCCTAGTCCAATTCGGACCAGCCCATGGGGAGGGGTGCGGCCACCCTTTGAGGCCTTTCTCTCCTTTCCCGTATGGCCCATTAAGGCCCAATACGAATTCCCGTAACTCCCCAGTACTCCCGAAAATACCCGAATCACTCGGAACCTTTCCAATGTCCGAATATAGTCGTCCAATATATCAATCTTTACGTCTCGACCATTTTGAGACTCCTCGTCATGTCCCCGATCTCATCCAGGACTCCGAACTCCTTCGGTACATCAAAACACATAAACTCATAATATAACCGTCATCGAACTTTAAGCGTGCGGACCCTACGGGTTCGAGAACTATGTAGACATGACCGAGACACGTCTCCGGTCAATAACCAATACCGGAACCTGGATTCTCATATTGGCTCCCACATATTCTACGAAGATCTTTATCGGTCAGACCGCATAACTACATACGTTGTTCCCTTTGTCATCGGTATGTTACTTGCCCGAGATCTGATCGTCGGTATCTCAATACCTAGTTCAATCTCATTACCGGCAAGTCTCTTTACTCATTCCGTAATACATCATCCCGCAACTAACTCATTAGTTGCAATGCTTGCAAGGCTTAAGTGATGTGCATTACCGAGAGGGCCCAGAGATACCTCTCCGACAATCGGAGTGACAAATCCTAATCTCGAAATACGCCAACCCAACAAGTACCTTTGGAGACACCTGTAGAGCACCTTTATAATCACCCAGTTACATTGTGACGTTTGGTAGCACACAAAGTATTCCTTCGGTAAACGGGAGTTGCATAATCTCATAGTCATAGGAACATGTATAAGTCATGAAGAAAGCAATAGCAACAAACTAAACGATCAAGTGCTAAGCTAATGGAATGGGTCAAGTCAATCACATCATTCTCCTAATGATGTGATCCCGTTAATCAAATGAGAACTCTTTGTCTATGGCTAGGAAACATAACCATCTTTAATCAACGAGCTAGTCAAGTAGAGGCATACTAGTGACACTCTATTTGTCTATGTATTCACACATGTATCATGTTTCCGGTTAATACAATTCTAGCATGAATAATAAACATTTATCATGATATGAGGAAATAAATACTAACTTTATTATTGCCTCTAGGGCATATTTCCTCCATGAAGCATCACTAATCTGCTGTGCGGGACAGAACATCTCTCCCAATCTCTAGGCTTGGGGCTAGGGGAGCGAGAGGAGGAGCTGCGTCGACCGACCATGATGGAATGCATCTCTATCGAATGCGCTCCGATGAAGGCTCGCCAAAGGAGGATGGTGTGATTTGGATCTGAATCCTCGTCTTTTTAATAGGCAGCTCGTTTACACAGCTAGGGGGTAAATGTAAAAACACCCTGGCTCTTCACATTCGCTCGGCACGTGGAAAGTGGCCATTATTGGGCGTGGAAGCCAAGGAGTGCAACATTCACAAGAGGCCGGACACTATTTCGATAGGTACACGGAATTTGGAGAGGAACCCGCCTTGCAATGCCGAAAACAATACTGCGTGCCGGACTCATCGTCATTGAAGCCTGGTTCAGGGGCTACTGAGGGAGTCCTGGATTAGGGGGTCTCCGGACAGCTGGACTATCTCTATTGGCCGGACTGTTAGACTATGAAGATACAAGATTGAAGACTACATCTCGTGTCCGGGTGGGACTCTACTTGGCGTGGAAGGCAAGCTAGGCAATACAGATATGGATATCTCCTCCTTTGTAACCGACCTTGTGTAACCCTAACCCTCTCCGGTGTCTATATAAACCGAAGGGTTTTAGTCCGTAGGACAACAACCACAACATAAAATCATACCATAGGCTAGGTTCTAGGGTTTAGCCTCTCCGATCTCGTGGTAGATCTACTCTTGTACTACCCATATCATCAATATTAATCAAGCAGGACGTAGGGTTTTACCTCCATCAAGAGGGCCCGAACCTGGGTAAAACATCGTGTCCCCTGCCTCCTATTACCATCCGGCCTAGACGCACAGTTCGGGACCCCCTACCCGAGATCCGCCGGTTTTGACACCGACACCTGGCATCTTCGAGGAGCGGCTCTTTAAGCCATCGGCGACACCACCGCTTTCAAGGACAGCGCAGCCTCAGGAGGAGCTTCCGCAGCCACCTGCCGCGGGAGCCCCAACCTGTGGCCTGACTTCGGGACCGCGTCTGCTCTTGGCGCTCGAGCCCCAGGAGGGATGCTGGACCAAGGAATTCAAGGAATACCTGATGCAAGGGACACTACCGGAGAAGGAGGAAGACACGGAGCATGTGGCCGCCAAGCCACGGCATACTGCATCCATGACGGTGAGTTATACAGGAAGCGGCCAAATGACGTTTCATTGCGTTGCATCTCCAGGGAATAGAGGAAAGAGCTGTTAGCCGACATACACAGCGGGGACTGCGGGCACCACTCGCCGTCACAAACCCTCGTCGGCAAGGCATTCCGTAGCGGGTTCTACTGGCCTATGGCGCTCAACGATGTAGCTGAGCTGGTGAGGCCCTATGAGGCCTTCCAATTCCATGCCAAGCAAATCCATCAGCCAGATCAGGGCCTCCAGACCATTCCATTCTCGTGGTCGTTCGCAGTCTGGGGACTGGACATCCTGGGCCCATTCCCTCGAGCGCCTGTGGACCTCTAATACCTCTATGTTGCCATCGACAAGTTCACCAAGTGGGCAGAGATGGAAGCCGAGCGCACCATCCCAGCTGGATCTACGGTCAAGTTCATCAAGAGCCCCGTGAGCCGTTTTGGGGTCCGTAATCGCATCATCACCGATAATGGTTCGCAGTTCACCAGTAATCTCTTCAAAATGTAATGTGCTAACTGTCGGTGTCAAAACCGGCGGATCTCGGGTAGGGGGTCCCGAACTATGCGTCTAAGGTGGATGGTAATAGGAGGCAGGGGACACAATGTTTACCCAGGTCCGGGCCCTCTCGATGGAGGTAATACCCTACTTCCTGCTTGATTGATCTTGATGATATGAGTATTACAAGAGTTGATCTACCACGAGATCGTAGAGGCTAAACCCTAGAAGCTAGCCTGTGATTATGATTGTTGTTGTCCTAGGGACTAAACCCTCCGGTTTATAAAGACACCGGAGGGGGCTAGGGTTACACAGAGTCGGTTACAAGGGAGGAGATCTACATATCCAAATTGCCAAGCTTGCCTTCCACGCAAAGGAAATTCCCACCCGGACACGGGACGAAGTCTTCAATCTTGTATCTTCATAGTCCAATAGTCCGGCCAAAGTATATAGTCCGGCTATCCGAGGACCCCCTAATCCAGGACTCCCTCAGTAGCCCCTGAACCAGGCTTCAATGAAGATGAGCCCAGCGCGCAGATTGTCATCGGCATTGCAAGGCGGGTTCCTTCTCTGAATACTCCATACAAGATTTTGAACACAAGGATCGTGTCTGGCTCTGCAAAACAAATTCTACATACCACCGTAGAGAGTATATCATTCCACAAATCTAATCTGCTGACAACTTTTTATAACGTGACATCACACTATGGCCCGGTCATTATTCGAACCATTTTTCTCAACCAGCTACTACACATATTGCGAGGCGGTTTTCTTGGAACGTCTTGTCGAAGCAGAGATCGTGTCCCCTTATCACGAGATTCTCATCAATACGGGTGTGGGTAACCCAACCGCGCCATCAATCACGGCGCTTGGGGAATAAGCGAGTTTACCAGGCAAGTGGGGAGGCACAGAATCCCTGCTGCCTTTATAAGGGGATAAGGACTCCCTTTCGCACCCACGCTTTCTTCTTGCTGATCCATTCCCCTTCGCCCGAGCTCCAGGACCCAAGTGTCTTCTCCGCCCACAAAGACCTTCCGAAAATGTCCGGATCCGAGCAGGAGGCAAGTGGATGGCCTCTACCGTCCAGGAGAAGCATATCAAAAAGCTTCGGGAGGCCGGGTATCTGGCCAAAAAAATGGCCATCGTCTCCCGACGATGGGACAGATCGTTCCTACTCTGGAACCCCAAGAGAGGGTTGTATTCCCCCCTCATTTTGTCCACGGGCTAGGGTTTCCCCTCCACCCATTCGTTTGCGGCATCATGTATTATTACGGGATCGATTCTCATGATCTATCTCCCAATTCCTTCCTCAACATCTCGACATTCATCATCGTGTGCGAGGCTTTTCTCCGCATCTCGCCACACTTCGGCTTATGACTGAAGATCTTTAATGTGAAGCCCAAGGTGGTGAGCAGTGAGCACGTCGAGTGCGGGGGCGCCATGGTGAGTAAGATGCCCAATGCCACCTGGCCAACATGTACTTTTAATGATTCCGTCAAAGAGTGGCAACAGCAGTGGTTTTGCATTACTGAGCCGCGCGACACGGATTGGGCTGCTGCTCTAGAGTTCCGATCCGGAGCCCCTATGCGGCTTACGTCCTGGCCCAAGAAGGGCGTGAACTGGTCTTCGTCCGACGAACTGTCTAGGCTCCAGACACGCGTTAAAGATATGGAAGACAAGAACATCAAACTTGTCAATGTAGTCCAGGTGATGTTAGTTTGTCGGATCCTGCCTTGTCAGCACCGGACTTGCAATCTATGAGAATTCGATTCGGCCAAGCACCATACAGCTCTTTGGCTCCTCGCACGAAGACATCTGGAAGGTGCTTTTCAAGTCCGGAAAATCATGGCCCGACTCGGCCGAGGACCACGGGTATCAACTGTCCTGCCCTGCAAGCTCGGTAAGTTTCTATGCGTTTTACCCGCATAACCCAAGGGAAATGCTTAATGTGTTTTCCTCAACTCCCCTAGGGCTGGAAGAAGAAGGCGGGGCGGATCCACTGTCGGGCCCATTGCCCGAAGAACCGGCCGGCCCACTTCTGACGAAGATGCTGGCCCCGGCGCCGTACAAGGCGCCGAAGAAGAAGACCGAGAAGGAGGCCAAAAAGATCCGGGGTGGCCTTCATCACCGCGGCACTTCGGGCACAATATCCGAAGGCTTCAACGTCTGTTCTGCCTCTGAAGAGGACGAGGAGGAGGAGGAAGACGAATCCCCAGCGGGGGGAAGAAAGAAGAGGGCGGCCTCCATACACTTGGAGGTCGAGCCGCCTAAAAGGGGAAAAGCTCCTCTATCGGAAGAGTCCACTGCCGCCACCGACAACAGCCCGGCATGGGATCCCAGGGCCCAGCCCCTGGTGAACTCGTGAGTATAAAATCCGAACATGTTTGTGCGTCCAGACTCATCATGGCATAATATTTTAACCTTAGCTATATTTTTTGTAGTCCGGCAAGGTCCCACACCGAACGATCCTCATCAGAGGATTCGCTGAGCTCGGATGCTATAGAGAGTGGGATGCCCCCGAAGGCCCCTTCCCCGAAATATGTGCATAACACCGAGGCTTCGTCCTAGAAGGACCCCGGCCAAGGAGGGGGGAAGAGATCGTGAAAGTGGTGCCTGGAGGTCAAACTTCGGGGGCCGGAGACATGGGGGAGAAGATTCCCATGGGAGTCGATGGAGGGAGCCATCTTGAATTTGGCTCCCAGCCGGACGCAATTCCGGAGACCAATACGGCTCCAGAATCAAGCAGGCGGCCTCCCTCGGCTGGAGGGGGCGTGCCTGTTCCACCGGCAATCTCTGTCTAGCCAGAGGTGCCGGATGTTTTGTTGGCGGCGCTGAAGAGCGCCTCCATCGTCGATGAACACCGTGCCCTGATGGGTGCGGTGTTTAAGGAGATTCATTCTGCTGAGAGTGGACTGAATGAAGCCTGTATCAACCTTATAAGAGGCTTTGAGGTATGTTTTATGAGGTTTCGAAGAGTGTCATAGTATGGATAGTAGCCCCTGATACACTATTCGGTGCAAGAAAGGACCGGACAGAGGATCAATTTTATGTTCGTAGGAAGACTCACTTGATGACATCTCTCTCTCTCTCTCTTCTTTTATTAAGCAGGCGTCTGCGGCGGCGGCTGCCTCTCATGCTGCGGAGGTCTCGGACTGAATCAAAGTCTGGAGCGGGCCGAATAAGAACTTGGCCAGTTGAAAAGGCAGTTGGAAGATAAACAAGGTATGCGCAAGCCTTGTTCGCGTTCAGTGCGAACAAATTCTCAGTATGATAAAAATATGTTTCATTATTTGTGTCAGGGGCGATGGCCAAAGTCGAGGCTCTGAGGAAGGCTATTGCCGAGGCCGAGGAAAAGGCATCCGCAGAGCAGGCTCTTTGTGAGAAGAATGAGGCCAGGGTTATTGAAGCTGAGCAGGAGCTTCAAGAGTCCATGAAGAAATGCGAGACCTTGGAGCAGAGTTTAACGGAGAAAGAATCCGAACTCGCCAGGGCTCATCAGGCCGCGCGCGATGCCCAGTGGGAAACCCAAGGTGCCCTGCAGGAGATCCAAGAGGCGAGGATGATCGCGGTGGGTAAGGCTTTTTCCCATGTAAAGCAAGTATTTGAGGAGAAAATCATGTTTCTAATTTTGAGTTTGGATTTCTCTAGGGGTATTTGCGGAACTGCCCCGCAGCATATCGGATGCCGCCCAATTCTACCGAGCCGAAGAAGGGAACACTGCGGATAAGCTCTTCTGGTCGTAGTATCTGGCACCGAATTATCCGGTGCCTTTTGCCGACCAACTGAAACAGCTGATCGAACTACATAGGGCGGCCGAACTAGCCATGAAGGATTTGATTATCCGGCTATGGCCTGCCGAGCCGATTCCAGGCAGCTACTTCGGGCTCGTGAAGCGGCTTGTGAGTGCCTGCCCTCGACTTTACGTCATCAAGCGGTCGGTCTGTATAGAGGGTGCGCAAATGGCCTTCGCCCATGCAAAGGTGCACTGGGGGAAGATGGATGCTGAAAAGCTGATGACCGAGGGACCGCCAGAGGGGAAGGAGCACCGCAAGCCCAAATTATATTATGAAAGTGTCCTGAAAGGATCCTGCCTAGCGGCGGAGCAATGCACCAAGGACATTATATTTCCATGAATACAATCATGTTGTCCTTTGTAATGTTGAACAAGGTCATTTCTATTATTTATTGCCTGTTATATAGAAGTTTATCCTCCAGCGCAGCTGTTTTATATATTAATCCTGAGAGTTAGCCAGTCGTCGCCTTCTGCCCCCACGTAGGAAGTACGGGGGTGTTTGGGATAAACCTGATCACTCTTTATCCCAGTTTTGGGTCCTTCGAAGAAGGTGTTCAGCACAACAAACCAGGCAATCGGACTATAGGGCTATATCACTCTCACTTAGCCATAGGAGCTTTATAAAAGGAAGGTAGGCGCAGCCCCTGGTGTTCAGAAGACTGCACGAGGGGCTATATAAGCACCTGATCGGAAGAAAAGTCGATCCATTGCACGCTGCATTGGTTATGGCATTATGCAGGGGAAATCCTTAAAGATTTTACAACCTCTCGAACAGCTGACCAGCTCTCGCTGTATCATGACAGTCAGTTTTCGGCTTTCTCTAGTGAGGTGCTCGTCCGGAAGAACCAGGACACAATCGCAGTAGTTCTCCTTGTGTCGCCTTAGCCGATATAGCGGAACTTAAGGCAGCAAAACATGGGAGCCAGGCAAACCCAACATTTGACCCAAGACATGATTCGAAGCTGATGCATAAAATGCTATGAGTTCGGGGTGCCGAACTTCCATGAAGGTGCTCAGACTTTATTGTCGTATTATGGGTAAAACGAAGCCCCTCGCATATTTAAAGCATATCGCGGTGTACGGATGCCACTTGACAAAAGAATTTCAATAAGAAACAACAGCAGATAAGCATTATATAAATCCACATGTTGTATTTGAATAGTACGTCGATGCGTGTGAGTACAAGTAATGTGATAAAAAAGAAATATACCTATGGAACCTGCTGAGACCAGGGGGAAGAAGCTGTGTGCGGATCCGTAGTATAGTCGGATGGTCATCACAGGGAATATCTAAGGATTCCCTTGCGCGTTCGAGCTGCTTCCATATCGCCAGTCCTGGTCTGCGCAAAGTTGAACCTGCAAATAAAATGTAATAAATGCTTGTGTGCCGCAGAGCGGTTGAGCCGCGGTATGTGGCATGTCCTGGCTTTCACCGGAGTGTTTAATTGAGCTCTGGATGAGCTGGGCTATCTTGCCGCGAAGTAGTTTGAAGTCCTTTGGCGATGTCCAGGAATCGGGCCGTCGAGTCAAGGTTCCGTTGGAAGGTGCCACTTGTAGCTTCTGCTGTTAAATCAACGGTATGCTCCTTGGTGCCAACGGGAAGTTCGGCCTTGCCATTAACCGTGATGACACCGTGCGGACCAGGCATCTTGAGCTTACGGTAGGCATAATGTGGTACCGTGTTGAATCGAGCGAACGCGGTTCGTCCGAGCAGTGCCTGATAATCACTATGAAAGGGGACGATGTCAAAGATTAACTCTTCGGCACGGTAATTGTCTGGTGATCTGAAGACTACTTCAAGGGCGATGGAGCCTGTATAGCTGGCCTCCATACCTGGTATAATACCTCTGAAGGTGGCTTTAGTGGTCTTGGTCACCGAATGATTGATGCCCATCTTGCGCACTGTGTCCTGGTAAAGCAGGTTTAGACTGCTCCCTCCGTCCATATGGACTCGTGTGAGGTGGAACCCGTCAATTATTGGGTCGAGGACTAGTGCGACTGGATTGCCCTGATATGTGTTAACCGGATGATCTGTGCGGTTGAAGGTGATCAGCCCTAGTTTATATTGTGGGACGACTGGTTCCGCTAAGTCGACATCCCTAAGGGTGTGTGTCCGGTCCGGGTTGGGAGTGTAGGTGTCGTTTACCACGTTCACCATTTGGATTTGCGGGGGAAATTTCTTTTGCCCTCCTGTACTCGGTGATCCGGGCTCCTCGTCGCCATCGTCGCTTTGAAACCCCTTATCTTTGTTTTTGGCACCTGACCTGCCGGCTTGTTTGAAGACCCATCATTCTTTGTTGGTATGATTGGCTGGTGTTCCTGGGGTGCCATGAATTTGGCATGGGTGGTCGAGTATGCGGTCCAGACTGGACAAACCCGAATTGTCATTTGTGAGTGGCCCATTCTGCTGACTGGACTTAGAGCCCCTAAATCCGGCATTGACTGCCGTATCTTTGGCGTTTCCACCATTTTTGCGGCGCTTGTGTTTGTTGCGTCGGGGTTTTCCGTTGCTATCTCTGGCTTCTGATGTGCCAGGGTTGCTTGCTGTGTTGTTGCTATGGGCCAACCAACTGTCTTTGCCCGTGCAAAAGCGGGTCATGAGTGTCGTGAGGGCTGCCATGGATTTTGGTTTCTCTTGGCCGAGATGTCGGGCGAGCCACTCGTCATGAATGTTATGTTTAAAGTCCGCTAGGGCTTCGGCGTCCGGACAGTCAACAATTTGGTTCTTTTCATTAGGAACCGAGTCCAGAATTTCCTGGCTAACTCTCCAGGCTGCTGTGTTATGTGACTTAAATCGTCAGCATCTGGTGGCCGCACATAAGTGCCCTGGAAGTTGTCCAGGAATGCGTCTGCTAGGTTCTCCCAGCTTCCAATGGAGTTTGCCGACAAGCTATTCAGCCAATGTCGAGCCAGCCCCTTGAGTTTTAGCGGGAGATACTTGATGGCGTGTAGATCTTCCCCGCGGGCCATGTGAATGTGGAGGAAGAAATCCTCTATCCATACCGCGGGGTCTGTAGTGCCGTCATATGATTCAATGTTCACGGGTTTAAACCCTTCTGGGAATTCATGATCCATTACTTCATAAGTGAAGCATAGGGGGTGTGCGGCACCTCTGTGCCGGGCTATATCACGACGCAGTTCATACGAGTCTTGTCTGCTGTGTTCGGCCCCGTCGGATTTGCTTTTAGTATATCCGGCATGACGGCTGTCATCACGCGTTGGGGCGCGCCCCCGTGATCCATAGACCGATCTTTTATGTCCCGATTTGTTTTCCAATACTTCTCAGAGGTCCTGCATGTTACCCCGGGCCTTGTTATTTTGTTTGACTGGTGACGGGGTGCGGTCTGGACTTCGGGCTGATATGCCGCTTTGTCTCGGCCACGAGGTGGCCGATCAGCCGCATCACACGCTGGTAGTGTAGGCTTTAATGCTTCCTTCTCGAGTTGGGGTAGCAACCTGCGCTTTGGGTAACTTTTGGTTGGGCGCTCGAGTTCGTATTCCTCGGCTGCCAGCACCTCGGTCCATCTATTCGCTAGCAGATCTTGATCAGCTTGAAGCTGATGTTGCTTTTTCTTCAGCCTTTTCGTTGTGGCTATAAGCCGGCGCTTCAAGCTCCTGCTCGATGGGATCCTCAGGTGCGATAAATTCTTCGTCGCCGAGGCTCACCTCATCATCGAAGAGGGGCATGTAATTGTCATCCTCTGATTCTCCGTCTGCCGCCTGTTTCTTAGGGCTAGCTTGCCACTCCTCCCGCTCGAAGCCTGGCTGGAGGGGATTGTCTTCGTCTTCGGCACTATCTGCATCGTTATTGTTTCTTGTGCCGGTATCGCTGCTTTTGCTATGGCGGGGCTTAGAGCGGCGCCGATGACGCCGGTGCTTAGATTGCTTCTCGAGGGGATTATCCTCTGTTGCCTTATTGCCATCGCTTTCTTTGTGGGTGTCCACCATGTATATATCATATGATGAGGTGGCTGTCCAGCGCCCTGTGGGTGGTGGTTCCTGTTCTTCTCCTGCATCGTCGTCCATACCGTTGATGTCTTCGGAGCCGAAATCAAGCATGTCGGTTAAGTCGTCGACAGTGGCTATTAAGTAGGTGGTGGGTGGGGAATGAATTTCTTCGTCGTCCGCTTCCCACTCAAGCCGGACATAGTTCGGCCAAGGGTCTCCTAACAAGGAGAGAGACCTCGATAAATTTAGCGCGTTGCCCAAGGGCGAGTGCTGAAAGATATCCGCAGAGGTAAACTCCATGATCGGTGCCCAATCAAATTCGATAGGCACGGACACAGGCGGTTCGGAGCCTGAGGCCGGGGACGAATCCAAGGGTCCGGCAACACATGTATCATAGGGGATGAAGTCAGTATTTGGCTCTATTGTCGCTGGGTGTGCGGCCACTGTGGTGGGGTCCATTGACATGTCCTCGGACGGCACGATCTGCTCCGGATTGAGGGCCGAAGTAGCCACAGGTGTGATCTCCCGAACACTGTCCGGCGACAGAGCTAAGTCATGCTCGTCGTGACTGTGCGGCGCACCTGACATGGGCTTGAATCTGTCGAAGACCAAGTCTCCACGGATGTCGGTAGTACAGTTCAAGCTTCCAAACCTGACCTGATGGCCAGGTGCGTAGCTCTCGATCTGCTCCAGATGGCCAAGCGAGTTGGCCCGCAGTACGAAGCCACCGAATATGAAGATTTGTCCGGGGAGAAAAACCTCACCCTGGATCACATCATTGCCGATGATCGAAGGATCCATCAAACCTTATGGTGACGACACAGTGAAACTCTCAATGAAAGCACCAATGTCAGTGTCAAAACCGGCGGATCTCGGGTAGGGGGTCCTGAACTGTGCGTCTAAGGCGGATGGTAACAGGAGGCAGCGGACACAATGTTTACCCAGGTTCGGGCCCTCTCTATGGAGGTAATACCCTACTTCATGCTTGATTGATCTTGATGATATGAGTATTACAAGAGTTGATCTACCACGAGATCATAGAGGCTAAACCGTAGAAGCTAGCCTATGATTATGATTGTTGTTGTCCTACGGACTAAACCCTCCGGTTTATATAGACACCGGAGGGGGCTAGGTTTACACAGAGTCGGTTACAAGGGAGGATATCTACATATCCGAATTGCCAAGCTTGCCTTCCATACAAAGGAGAGTCCCACCCGGACACGGGACGAAGTCTTCAATCTTGTATCTTCATAGTCCAACAGTCCGGCCAAAGTATATAGTCCAGCTGTCCGAGGACCCCCTAATCCAGGACTCCCTCACTAACACTACAAAAAAAATACACTTCCGTGATGATACGTGTTTGTCACAGTAGGTCACATTTTCTGTCATGCATGTACATCCATGACAAATTTATGACAGAATCAAGTAGTCATACCTGTGTTGTCGTAGAAGTGTTCCATGACATTACCAAAATTATCATCACGGAAGTGTCCACTTCCACACTACAAGAAATATGTCAACTTGCGACCATCACTATTAGTCACTGAAAAGTCATTGTTTTTCATTTGCGACCTTTTTTGACCAAAAATAGATGGTCAAAAATTGGCGGTCGTAAACTGAAATTAACGACCTTCTCCATGAGAAGGTCGCGGAAGGCCACGATCAAAACAAAAGGTCATAGATTGTATGACCTTCTATTTTGGTCGCTGGATGTCTGCCCAGGCCACGTCGGATCTGACGTGGCAAAATTGCGACGAATTGAGAATGTCGCAAATTAGAATCGGCCCGGTCCAATTTGGTGTTTTAGATGGGCCAAGCCCAACAATTCAGCCTTTTTACTATATATTTTCTGGTAATTTTCTCTAGCTACCTGGGTCCGGCCCAACAATTTGGCATTTTTTATTTTGGGCCATGGCCTTTTGCGAACCATTTCATTAAGCCTATTTTTCTAGTTTTTCAAAAATGCACAAGGTTCTGATCCACTATAGTTTGGGTTGTAGCCTTTTAGAGCCCAAATATTATTTTGTCAAGTAGAACATTTGGTCTTTTTCATTCACAGATTTCAATTTACACATTTGAATAGCAAAATACCAATAAATATGTCAATTAACTGATCAAATCCAGAGATCATCCAGTCAAATACACACAACAGCAAATACACGTATGCACGTCCAACTTGCACACACAATCAAAAACAGATACACAAGGGTGGCACGGCACCAGCTTAATTCCTACAAGGCCGCGGTGGTGGTATCTATGATGTGCGGGAGAAATGTTCAGGACCTCCTCTTCCTCTTCTTCTTACCTGCGTTCTTGAGCTGCAAGAGGACACAACACCGTTAAGCATAGTTGGTCAGACCATATTGACACGAATCACAAATGTTGGCACCCAGTGTATACTATGTAAGTGCTGGTATATTTTTAGTACCAAAACCATCACTAATGTGCATGCGTGCTTGGTTTATAAGCTTCATCCATATGATTGGCACCATCACTGCATATTGTTTCTATCGATGTACACAAGTGTGCACATACATAGCATGTTGCATGCATACGCATGCATGCCAGTATAAGCTGCATCTCGATGCTTTTCATTGCTGATCAAGAGATTGTAATATTTTAATAATCCACATAGCTACTCCTACCTAGGTAGCTATACATAGGTGTACTAGCAGCCAGCCCAAACGCGAGTTGATCAGTAATTCAGCATACACTAGCTAGCCAGCTATGTCCTATCCTAGCAGTAGCAACGACTTTTGTTTGTCATGCGTGTAAAGAGATGCATGCATTTCCAGTAAATATAAATGTATGCATGCTGCCATTGGCCTAGACCACACAAGAAGAAAAATGTTGCAGCGACCATTGGCCTAGACCACAAGGGCAAACATGGCATTGCATCCCATGAGGCATGGAGGAGGATCTCTTACCATGACCATAACAACACTTCATCTTCACCTTGTCATCCTCACCCTTTTTGCATAGGCTTCTCCTGGGGCCGCTCAAAGGCGTTCACGTCCAGCTTCCTACTCGTCGACTTGTCGTGCTTGCGCCGGATCTGCTGCTCCTTGATCGAGTTCCACAGCTTCTCCACTGCCTCCCGCTGTCGGGCCGTAAACCGCCTCATGCTGTCGTATGCATGCCGCCCCAGGATGTCGATGGTCGTCTGCATCCTGACAAAACCAAGCCACAACGAACTGAATTTCTGACAAAATCAAGCCATAGTGAACTGAATTTTAGAACAGCAGACAAAATATGTGGCATGCATATTCATGGGGCGTGCATAGGTCTGTCAGAGGACTCACCACGGTATCCTGTAGCGCCGAGCAGCAGTCTCGAGGCACTTCAGGAGGGCTTCACACCGTGACTTCATTGTTATCATCGTCCACTATTTCCACTGCCAGGGCTAAGATGGCGTCTTTGATCTTCCCTACAACCTTTGAAAACTGCAGAATAAGACACCGGTCCATTAGTGCAAAATACACAAGCCAATTAAGCATGTTCCTCCAATATTATGCAATCTCAGATGCAAACAGGTAGCAACACCTATTTATATGCATAAACTAACTAAGATTTTCTAGCAAGATAGTTGGCAGCACAGTTGACCTTGAAGGGCAGTAAGTAATTTTATCATCTTATCATTGGTCTGAGAATCAATATAGTGTAAAATTTCTGAGAAAAAGATGCATTTTTTAGAGACAAGACAGTGTACAAGAACAAGACACGGTCTGTAGATTAGCCAAAGTGAGATGGGGATGAGGTGGTACCTGCTATTGCTGCTAAACCAGGGGAGGGGAATGATGGCCACCAGAGTAATAACACCCGGCAGAGAGAAGCGTTACCACCCGAACTCCTGGAGCCAGCAACAGGAACACCCAGCAGAAATCAAAATGAATCCAGGCAACAAACTAAAACCACCATTGTTACTGCACGATGCCAGTCCTTACCACTATAGACGACAAATGAAAGCCAGAAAAAAACACCAAAATAAATGGCGAATCAGGGTTGCCTGGATAAAACAACAACAGCTTGCAAGCGCTAATCACAACCCCGTTGCGTATATTTATCAATACAAGAAACAGTAGAACTTTCAAAACAAATGATAAAACTTCAAAAATACATTACGCAGGGCCAATTCAAATGCACTGTGTGATTCATCTTAGATGCTATTTACAAAACCATGCAATAGAACATAACAATGGTCAGTTGAGTCTGAGATGCAGTGTTGTTTTCTTACTAGGTTATCTCTGTAAACAATATAGTACAGATCGTCCTTATGGCAGGTGATAATAAAGTTGATGATATCAAATAGAATGAACCACTAACGGTAATATGTTTGGTGCATAATCATGATGTTGGTACAAAACACGTGTGATAGACTGAAAGAGAATGAACTTTATGGTCCTATAAGAATCTCACAATCTCAGCACAGAAATAACATGAAGGGTCACAACAGTAACATGATGACACACATTTGAGGTTACAGTATTTCCCTCACATCTCATAGCTAATATGACCATCACCGATGACCATAAACAGTGGTTTTAGCCCCAAGCCATCAGCTCACCAAAAACGGCAAGACAAGATGGGTAGGGGCTAAAACAACTAATCAATCGTCTACACGTATATATCTAGTCAATAAAATATCTACTACACAAGTGCATACAGTACTCAACATCTACTACAAGTGCGTACAGTACTCAACATTCACTCAAAGTAAGTTGTGCAGGATCACACCATTCCATTTTCACTCAAAGTACAATAGTGCATCACATTTTTGGATGATCACCAAAGGCAAAACTACTCCTGGCTATGATCATCAACATCTACTACTGCTAACTACTCCCTGTGCAATCCTACTCTGCAGTAAAACTTCCTCACCCTCCATTCACCCTGTTCAAGCAGTACTGTGGTAAAACTACTCCTAATGCTACAATAGTTAACAGCAAGTTAAATTACTGTGATGTGCAAAATTTACAGTAAATACTCCACTGAATATTACTGAAAATTAACAGAAGTTAACTAAGCTTTTTCCGTTTCAGAATATACAAGTCAGAAAATAAGCTTGCTTGTTTATGTAAGTAATGCACACCGGAGTACAATACTTCTATGGATTTCTGCAAATAATTCATGATTTTCTAACTAATCCTAGATGTCCATTTAATTAACTGGAAAAGTAAGTTAAATCTTATTGAATCTTGTTAAATACTCCAAGCAAAATTACTCCACACATGTATAGTTCAATCTTGTTAAATACTCTAAGAAAAATTACTCCACACATGCACATGTCTCAAGGAACCAGCAGCGCTGCTTGCTCCCTTGGTCCGGCTCCTTACTGTGCAGGATGACTGAGACTCGGATGCAGAGCGAGCTCCTTGCAAATGACATATTGTATCAATGCTTTGCAGCAACAAAAGGAACTCGCATACAATAGAACTTGTGCAATATCAACACCCAATTACAAAATTCTCAAAGAATGTTTCCGAAGGGATTAACCTCACAGCAACACACCAACCTAAATATACTACCACTGTACTGGCACCACCATACATTCAACCAACAAGATATAACAAATACCGAGTCAGGAAGCACATGCAGATAACTATGTTTGTGCAAATCAAATCTTCGGCATAGAACAGTACATCCTATTCAAAAGAATACAAAGACCTCAAGCCATGTAACTACTGAAAGAAGAGGCAATGAATGCAATTCTATATAGACAAAAACACATAGCAAAACTTCAGTATTTAGTGGTACAATGAAAGAGAAGTTCAGTTGAAGAATCCCTAATTGATGCAAGATTTGCTGCAAGAATTAGAATACCAATGAAAATGAGAAATGAGTACTGTTAACAAGATTAATGGAGTATAAATTGCTTAGCAATAGTTTAAAACACTATACCATGTTTATGCTATAGCATTGCAGCATATATATTCAATTTCAGACAGAAGGCTCAATTAAGAAGCCAAGATACAATCAGATAGAATGCAGACCTGAATGACAAATGACTACTACGATAACCATTCGGGCCTTGGGCGTCTAAAGGCAACAACAACATTAGAGTCATTGACACCCTTATCCAAAATCACGTCCAACTTCTCGCTCCTCCCAAATAGGCTTGGGTGTTTGAGGGAGATCCTGCACACCAAACTTCACAACTCAGAACAAAATGGTATAGCTTCAGAGCTAAGAATAAGATGACTTCAGAACTCTGAACAAAATGGTACAAAGTTTAAACAGGGAGTAATCATTCCTCAACCCGAATCAGCCACATATGCCCTGCGTGAGGTCATCTGGAACCCATATGAAATCAGATTCTATAAACGGAATGAGAACAAACAAGCCCACCTTCCAATGATTTGAGAGATGGTGGCGCTGGAGCTGCTGAAAGGAAACGGGCCAGGAAAACAACACGGTCGGTAATTCCAAGGTGCGCAACCGCAACAAAACCGACCAATCGGTCATGGGGGCAAAAGGCCGAGGACCTCATGGGCGGCAGCAGGAGCGCCTCGCAGAGGATGTGGGTGAGGTCGACGTGCAAATCCACCTTCACTGCAACATTCACGCAAACACGTTAGCCACGCACGTGGAATGACAAAATGGCGGAGCGGGCGGGGAGGGAGCGAGCTAGGGCCGTGAGGGGAGGGGAGGGGAAGGGGCACGGACCTTTGCCGGCATTGACGCTCTGCTAGGCTCCCATGACTGCAGACGCCGGTGGGGCTGGGAGGCGGCCCGGCTCATG
>NC_041384.1:69344783-69395126 GCF_002162155.2 Triticum dicoccoides | reverse complement strand
GCAGCGTCTGGCCCATCCGGCTGAGGTAGAAGGCGAGGAGTGGTGCGGGGGAGAGGGAGAGACGAGGGAGAGATGGTGAGGGGAGGGAGGGACGAGGTCGGCGGCGGTGGGTGAGGACGGCGAGGTCGGCAGTGGGTGGGAGGTTGGATCGGGAGGCGGTGGGGAGAGAATGGATTGGGTGGTGGCGGTGGCGGCGAGGAGATGGGGGGAGGAGGGGTACGATGAGGGAAGGGGTGTGATGTGAGCTAGGGTTTGGGCTGTGGTGTGGGTGAGAAGTGAGGGGGCAAGGGCTACCGTTGGATCCAGGAGCATCCAACGGTGTTTGATGCATGATCCGCGTGAGATGGCTATGGCCCAATCAGAATGCAGTATGTGTGTATGCCGTTATGACCATCTAAAATTGGACGTTATGACCATCCAAAATTGGTCGTGGTCAAATAAAAATAAAATGTAAAGTCATGTCAGCATTTTATTTTTCATTTTTTGAGCGTCCAAAATGATTTTTTTGTGAAGAAAGCTACCAAATAATTGCATAAGGGTGCACCTTGAAATGGCAAACAATTTTGCTTAAGGAAGTTTTCATATTCTTTGCACGGAAATTTCATTTTCCATTTTTCGAGTGCCCAAAATGAGTTTTTTTGTGAAGGAAAAATAATAAACTTGTAACACAAAAATTATTTTTAAAAAGTGTTCTCAGAAATGAGCTATCATGCGCAAAGATTCATGGCTTTCAAGCCAAATGATCAATCTTCTGGCCACATTCATGACATAGTTTGTTCAAATGATCTCATATTGTGCACAAGGATGCATCTTAGAATGACGAACAATGTTGCCTAAGGAAGTTTTCATTTTCTTTGCACGGAAAATTCATTTTCCATTTTCAGAGTGCCCAAAATGAGTTTTTTTGTGAAGGACCTACCATATATTTGTTGCAAAATTAAACCAAATCAATTTTCTAAAATACTAGCCCATATTTAGTGCACAATTGACAAAATGGTTGGGTGTCAAAAGCTTTGATCCATCTCTGGTGAAAAAGACAAAATTCCGCTGATTCAGTAGGAAGCGGGTCAAATTTGAACTGTAGCTGCCTCATAATTTGCTATTTATTTTTTCCAAAAATCATTTCTAGGTAAATAAGTATCTATTTAATCAGAGAAACATCAAATTTTTTCCAAGATTCAACCACTAGCTAGGAACGGTCAAGCCCGCCGTTTTGACCGCATTTTGAAACGGGCATAAAAAATTTAAAAAATTGGAAAACCTTCGCATTGTGTCATCATATGTGACCAAGTTTCCAGGAAAAATAATAAACTTGTAATACAGCAATTATTTTTAAAAAGTGTTCTCGGAAATGAGCTATCATGCGTGAAGATTCATGGCTTTCAAGCCAAATGATCAGTCTTATAGCCACATTCATGGCATAGTTTGTTCAAATGATCTCATATTGTGAACAAGGGTGCATCTTGGAATTCCAAACAATGTTTCCTAAGGGAGTTTTCATTTTCTTTGCAGGGAAAATTCATTTTCCATTTTTTGAGTGCCCAAAATGAATTTTTTTGTGAAGGACGTACCATATATTTGTTGCAAAATTGGACCAAATCAATTTTATAAAATACTAGGCCATTTTCAAAGCACAATTGACAAAATGGTTGGGTGTAAAAAGTTTTTATCCACCTCTGATGAAAAAGACAAATTTCTGCCGATTTAGTAGGAAGCGGGTTAAATTTGAACTGAAGCTGCCTTATAGTTTGCTCTTTATTTTTCCAAAAATCATTTCTAGGTACATTAGTATCTATTTAAGCATAAATACATGGTTTGGTGGTGATACCTTGAGGTTTGGACGGTGGCCCAGGACCCCAACTCCAAAGCGCATAGACTCGCATGCCCGTCGCGTGGTCACCGCGTGACCTTGGCGTTGCCGTGTGTTCTGGTAAGCCTATGCATGTCTAGTAGGTTTGGAAATCCCCAGGTAGATGCTTGGAATAAAATAACAACAGAAGAATCTCATGAGGAGACCGAACTATGCTCAAACATGAATTAGCAGCCAAGTGTTTGATTAGCGGTACGGGAAATTCACAAGGCCAATGGTCCTGAGTTTTGGGTGAGGATGATCATCTACTAGGGAGACTGTCTTGGAATTTTTTTAGCTCAAATGGAGGAGTTTGGATGGCACTTGCTTTGCAAAGTACCACATCGGGTAGAAATATGGTTGTTGAAGCTGGGCTCAAATGGATAAGTGTATTCAGCTGAAATTTTGTGGAGTATGGTAATTTTGCATAGTAAAGCACTGTAAAAAGTTTGTACCATTTGGATAATCCTAGCTTGTACTTCCTTCACAAAGCTTCTCTTTGGATAGAAACTTTAGAAATTTGTTGAGGAAGATTTAATAGGAAAATGGAGCTGAATATTGGAATGTGGCAATGATTTGTATATGTAAGATGGCACAAAAAGTTTGATGACAATAGGAGGTGTCTAGATAGCACTTGCTTTGCAATGTGCCAATTTGGACAGAAAATGGAAATTGAAGTTGGGCTTACATAGATGATTGGATTATTCTGAAATTTGGTGTATGGAGTTTCTATAGTCAGGGTAATGTCCTGGTAAATTTTCAGCAATTATAAAGCAACATAAAATGTAGTTGCTTCACAAACTGAAAATATTACCAGAAACAAAGATTCGATGGTGAGCTCACATGTATTGTTAGATAGTGCTGAACTTTTATGTAGAGCTATGACTTCGGCATATAGAACATGTGGCAAAAATTTAACTCATTATGATATTCCTATCTTGTACTTCCTTCATAAAGGTTCTAGGTGAATAGAAACTTTGGAAATTTGCCGAGGAAGATTTACTAGGAGAATAGAGCTGAATATTGGCATGTGGAAATGATTTGGGTATGGAAGATTGAAAAAAAAAAGTTTGCGGGCAATAGGAGTGGTATAGATAGCACTTGCTTTGCAATGTGCTAATCTGGATAGAAAATAAAAATTGAAGCTGGGCTCACATAGATGTTTTGATTGAGCTGCAATTTGGAGGAGGGTGATAATTTGGGCATATGAAGACACTGTATAAATTTCATGCCATTTGGATGTGCATAGATAGTACTTCCTTCACAATGCTTCTAGGTGGACAAAAACTTTGGAAATTTGCTGAGGAAGATTTACTGGGCAAATGGAGCTGAATTTTGTCATGAGGCAATGGTTTGGATAGGAAAGAGTGCCCAAACTTTTTAGGGAAATCAAGAATATAAAAATAGCACCTCCTTCACAAAGTGCTATTCTGAACAGAATAGGAAAATGAATATTGTTGAATTATATTTTAACTAAGCGAGGAAGGTTTTTGACATATTTGACGAAGATATGATCCAAAGAATTTATGAGAATTTTTTTCGGAATTTTGGGACTAATAGAAATATAGGTTGCTTCACAACCTAGGGCAAAAATTGACACATGGGCATGACACATAGGCAAAACTGATGACGTGGCGCCTAGTCATAGCAATCCACCACAACTTACAAGGTTATGACCATCTATATTGATCATGACCAGCTAGAAATAAGGCAGCGGATCAGTGCTATCTGCTTTGTGACCATTTCGTGTAAGAAAATTACGACCTTTCTGACCAAAATGGTCGATATAGTTTAGTGTTTGGAGTCCCCCGAACAGCTTTTGACCAATTGGTCTCAAATGGTCATAGATCTATGACCAATTCTTCCAGGGTCACTGACAGAAGGTCACTAGTTGACATATTTCTTGTAGTGCCATGACGATAAATCACGCGTCACAGAAGTGCTTTCGTCAAGGGTGACCGACACGTGGCATCCACCGTAACGGAACACTGTTAAGCTATCGGGTCCGGTTTTGGATTCGATAACCCGTTAACAGCCCCGACCAATGGGGATTTTCCACGTGTAAAATCATCTTCGGCTGGAGGGAACACGTGTCGGCTCGCCGCTGGGACAGATGTCATCCACTCATTGGACCCAAAGCGCCTATGATATGCCGACACATGGCACGGCCCAACAGAGGCCCATTCCTGTGAAAAGGTCGGCCATTTGACTTGGTCCAAAGGTGGCAGGCTGGCCCACGGCAAGCCTGTTAACGGCATGTTTGCATATAGCCCATTTACAACCCGCTAACCCAGGGCCCGTTTATGGCCTATATGAATTAGGCCCAGTAGCGTCATCTGGGCCGTCCAATATAATTCCAACCCGTTTTAACTTCTGGCCCATGTATGGCACATGACTTCTGTCGGCCCATATGAGGCCCTTAGTAACCATCGGCCCATTAACGGCCCATGGTAAAACTGGCCCGTAATGAACAGTGTATCACTTTATACCCATTAACGGCCCATTATACCCGTTGGGCCGTTTCTAGCCCATGTTATCTTTCGGCCTTCTCAGGGCCCATTTATTCTTGGGCTCATTTCCAGCATTCGTTTACTTTCGGCCCGTTACTGTCATTTTATGCTTGTGGGCCAAATTCAGCCCGTGGTTACAGTCGGCCCGTTTGTGGCCCGTTAAAACGTTGGGCCGTTTTCATAGCGTCATCAAATACGTCCGATTAACGACGACCCATTATGGTCGGCCCATGAACGGACGATTTCAACTCTAGCCCATTTACGGCCATAATGTGGTCTGTTATTGGCCCATGTTTGGCCAACCGATCATACGGCCCATTGAAGGCCCATTGATGATACGGCCCGTAGAAGGCCCATTGTGTCTACGGCCCGTATAAGGCCCATTGTTTCTATGCCCCGTAGAAGGCCCATTGTTTCTACGACCGTTAGAAGGCCCATTGTTTCTACGGCCCATATGAGGCCCTTGTTAACTACAGTAAATATGTAGCCCATGGTTAATGTGGCCTAGTTTTAAAAAATAGACTATTGCGGCCACTAGCAAACCGCGGAAAAAGAACTGCACTGGCTATAAGAAAACAAATAAACAAGACAATAAGGAAATAAATAGGCAAGCAACTTACGCTAGGCTATCACGGCTATTACACATATTACATCCACTGGGCATCAAAGTTCGCCACCAGTGCAAATATAGGGAACAAAGCAGCATGTAAACGCCACAGCAAAACAAGTCCAGAACTGAAACCACTTCAGAAGAGCTCAAGAAACAATATCCTGGGTACCCATAATGCTGGCAAGATTCTTAGCAAGCTTATTAACTTTCTCTTGTTTGGCGCTTAAATCCTCCAGCACTTGTTGTTGCACCAGAAAGTATGCATCTGAATTCTGCAGGGACTTTCTCAGTCCTTCGGCTTCCTGTCGCATAACATCTGATCGATGTCTTTCAACTTGAAGTTGAGACTCAAGAAGCCGAACTGATTCAGGCAGCGAGTTCGAAGAGCTGGTGCCAGCAGTAGTTGCCAGTAACTCGAACACTACATCAAGACAGGACTTTGGGGTTGTCTCAGTGTCTTCAATATAGTTTTTATCAGCTTTCTTGGAGACCAACAGGGATGTCTCACTATCTTGGACCTTATCTGTATTACTTCCTGTACCATTGCATAACGGGGCACTCTTCTCTAATATTTTATCTACATTCTAAAAGAGAAACAAACAAACAAACACATCACAGGTTTATAATGTAGTATATGAAACTCGTTTTGGTAAACCAGTTCAGTAGTAAGGTGGACAGGATAACAACATGAAACAAACATATATCTATGTAGTATGGTCACTGTATGGTCTATATCATTCTAGTTTATGTTGCCAAATCAAAATAGATACAGTTCGAATCATATCTATTTAACACAAAGCAGCTTAGACATAATATAAGTGTGGGAAACTACACAGCAATAACAACACTTGTAAGGTGCATGGCATGAGAATATAACTGTTTATTCAATTGAAACTGAAATCAACATAGAGCAAGTTACAACAGCAAACACATTAAATAAACAGGTTTAAAACATACATGTTGCGCCATTGGAGTTTCAATTGCATCCTTCAAATTTGAAATTAGTTGGTATGAGTAAATACAGTGATGCAAGAGTAAAGTAGTATGAACCATAGCTACGGAACCTGCCCTGAGAACAATTCTTCTGCTGCTTTAAGCGTTGACTTGGGGTTCGGAGTGGTGGTCCTTGTGCTTTGGGAACTGCAGTTGCCTTACTAACTGCTCGTGTTTGGGTGCTCTGTGGTGGAGACGGTGCTGTGTCAACGGGAACTAGGTTACTATCTGCTGGGGTTGGGGTTAGAAGGGGTGTAGCTGGTTCTCTGTCCAACTGGGTAGGGGTACAATCTACGCGAGTCTGGGTTATGTGTGGTGGGGCTGGTTCTTGGGCAAGTACAACCGTGGTTCTATCTCCATCGACAGATAGCACGATCTTTTCTGAAGACCGTGTTTTTACTCCCACAGATACTGCCATCACCCCCTCCAATTGAAATGGCTGATAAATAAGAAAAGTAATTGAATGTACAGACATTGTAAGATAGACAGGTGCAATGGATAGTAGGGAAGAAAACAGGGCATGAAATAATTCACATTTATGTTTTCTAACTAAACAGAATAGCAGGACATAATTTCACATATATGATGGCTAATTAAACAGGATATCATGACACAATTTCACATGTATGATGGCTAACTAAACAGGATAGAATGACATACTTCAAAATATGATGACTATGTAAACAGGATGACATGATATAACTATAAGATGTGTCTATTAAAGTGGTTGGCATGCCATAAATCACAAACATGTCGTCGATGGAAACATGATGGTATGATATAATTCACGGATAGAATGACATAATTCAAAATATGATGACTATGTGAATAGGATGAGATGATATAACTATATTATGTCCTTAGAAAATGGGTTGGCATGCCATAATTCAGATACATGCTGTCTATGTAAACATAATGGCATGATATAATTCAAATATATGATTTATATACTAAGGAAGTGAGTAGAGGGCAATCGCATATATGATGTGTCAACTAAGGAGATGGCATTCAATATCGTGTATATGATGTAAAAACTAAGGATTGCAATACAACATATGCATGATATGAGTAATATAACCCTGCCAAGTTTGAGCATACACCTCAGGGGGATAATAGGACTGGTCATTTGCCTCTGAATCCTCCTCTGAAGAGCTATCTATAAACAACAAGATATCTGCTTCACCAGGTAGCATTGTCTGCTCTGAAGACCTTGTTTTCACTCCAGATTTCTCCATCACCAATTCAAATGGCTGATGCACAGGAAGAGCAGTTGAATATACAAACATTGTTGACAAAAGCAATGAGAAATACAAAAAAGGACGGCATGATATAATTCACATATATGACGCTTGGCTAAACAGCATGGCATTGCATAATTCACATATATAATGCCTTGCAACAATATAGCATTGCATAATTCACATACATAATGTCTTGCAACAAGATGGCATTGCATAATTCACATATATGGTAATTAGACACTAAACATGTGGCATTCACACAAAGCATGTCTAAACTAAGCAAATGACATAACAATGCAAGATACCATACGCACGATATGAGCATCATAACCCTACCAAGTTAGAGCATGCACCTCGGGGGGAAATAGGACTGGTCATCTGTCTCTGAATCCTCCTGTGAGGAGCTATCTGTAACCAGCAAGACATACGCTTTGTCAGATAGCATTGTCTGCTCTGAAGATCTTGTTTCCACTCCAGATTTTTCCATGACCGTGCCGAATGGCTGATGCACGGGAAGAGTAATTGAATGTACTAAAATGGTTGACAAATTTAACAGGTAATAAAAAAATGATGTCATGATATAATTCACATATAAGATGACTGGCTAACAAGGGTGGCATTGCAAAATTCACATATATGATGCCTGGCTAAACAAGATGGCATTGCATGATTCACATATACGATAAAGAAACTAAACAGATGGCATTGACACAAAGCATGTCTAAACTAAGCAGATGACATCTTTGATGTATACAGTAAGCAATGCAAGGCACCATATGCATGACATTACAAGTTAGAGCGAAGACAAGTTAGAGCGAAGACCTCATGGGGTAAATAGGAGTGGTCTTCTACTTCTGAATCCCCCTCAGAATAGTTATCTTCCTCTTGATTACAATCCGAAATGGGTGGAGGGGGCTGACTTTGCGCCCACCATGGAGCGACATCTGCATGAAATTTTATTGCTACGCAAGGCTCGTCCCTTTTGCTCTACTTGTTCAGTTCCATTGTGTACAATAACTGACATGCATAGGAATAAAACATAGTGATATTATGTAAGGAGTGCATGCACAAATCCAGAGTGATGGTAGCAAACTGTGGATAGACCCAAAACAAATGATAGCAGGCAGATAATAGCTTTAGTTAAAAAATACAGATAATGGCTCCTTTAATGTTTGTTTGCACCCAACATGAAACTCATAGTAGACACCCAAGATTAACCAGATAGTAGACAAATAGTACTGATTGTTGCCCCAATATGTACCCCACAACCATTAAAAAACTCAAGTTTTAGCATAAGTTTGGACCTGAGTTGGAGTCTAATAGGTGAACACGACGATAAAGTAGCATGTCATCATATTAAGCGATGCATAATGTAAGCAGAAATGGAAGAGTGCGACCTCTCTTGCGGACCCATGTAGTCCTCAAGGTCATCTGCTCAGTTGATGATGGTAATGCAGTTGTCGTGGCTACCGGCGGCAGGGAAGAAGATCTGAGGCAGCGAAAGACAATCTTGTTGGGGATATTACTATCAGTTGAGACCCGCCCAGGAGGGGCCGGGTCAGCCCCAATGGCGGGTTACGCAAGAAGCCCAGTAAACATTCAAGATTGTAGTTTATTAAGACTTATAGAAGGCCCAAAGGCCTGAAGGCGGTTTAAGGCCTGATATTATGAACCGCCATATGTAAGGAAAGACTTGTAAAGAAAGGCATGTAAAGGAAGTCATCGAGCCGGACACGATTATAAGCCGGCCGGGACTCTGTAGGCCACCAGGTGTCAACCCATGTATATAAGGGCACGACCCGGTGGCGGCTTAGGAAAAGAAACAACAAGTCGATAACCAAGCCGGCGAGTTGAGCCTCTTGGAGATCCAAACCTCAGCAATACCAATCCCAACTAGACGTAGGCTTTTACCTTCATCGTAAGGGGTCATGCTACGTCTTGAGCTTGCGTTGGTTTTCCTCAAAGAGGAAGGGATGATGCAGCAGAGTAGCGTAAGTATTTCCCTTAGTTTTTGAGAACCAAGGTATCAATCCAGTAGCAGGCCACGCTCAAGTCCCTCGTACCTGCACAAAACGATAGCTACTCGCAACCAACGCGACTAGGGGTTGTCAATCCCTTCATGGTCACTTACGAGAGTGAGATCTGATAGATATAATATTTTTGGTATTTTTGGTATAAAGATGCAAAGTAAAAAGAAAAGGCAAAGTAAAAAAGCAAAACAAGATTTAAAGTGATGGAGATTGATATGATGAGAATAGACCCAGGGGCCATAGATTTCACTAGTGGCTTCTCTCAAGAGCATAAGTATTCTACGGTGGGTGAACAATTTACAGTTGAGCAATTGACAGAATTGAGCATAGTTATGAGAATATCTATGCATGATCATGTATATAGGCATCACGTCCGTGACAAGTAGACCGAAACGATTCTGCATCGACTACTATTACTCCACTCATCGACCGCTATCCAGCATGCATCTAGAGTATTAAGTTAAAAACAGAGTAACGCCTTAAGAAAGATGACATGATGTAGAGAGATAAATTCATGCAATATGAAATAAACCCCATATTGTTATCCTCGATGGCAATGATACAATACGTGCCTTGCTGCCCCTTCTGTCACTGGATAAGGACACCGCAAGATCGAACCCAAAGCTAAGCACTTCTCCCATGGCAAGAACTACCAATCTAGTTGGCAAAAACCAAACGGATAATTCGAAGAGACTTGCAAAGATAACCAATCATACATAAAAGAATTCAGAGAAGATTCAAATATTATTCACAGATAGACTTGATCATAAACACACAATTCATCGGTCTCAACAAATACACCGCAAAAAGAAGATTACATCGAATAGATGTGACATCCCAAATTTTCAATTTGGAATGTTATACACTAGATCATCATTGCATATCATATTTATTGCATTTTGGTTGATCCTAGAAATTTCACGCAACTCAAGGACCCTCGGAGAGAGTTGGGGATTTCGTTATTTTCATATTTGAGTTATCTCAAATTTTGAGAATAGGATCATTTGATTTTATTTATTTTATCTTCAATTATTTCTATTATAAAAATTATGAGAGAGGGAATAAAATGACTTTCCCAAAATAAAGAAATATTGGGGATTTAATAAAAAATCAAATAATATTTTTATTTGGTTTTATTTGCTATTTTATTTGAATTTAGGAAAAATGCATGTTTTTCAAAATTGCATTTAGGCCCCAAATAAATATTCATCCTGTGCGGCTTGATTTTAGAAGCCGGGGAAAATTTATTTCGGGATTTTTGGAGTCCGTTTAGTATTCCTTTTGTTTTTTTCGAGCGTAATTATTAAAAAAAGAGTCCGAACCGACCTTGGGTCGTAACCGGCCAGGACTCCGCCTGGCCGGCCCTTTTTATAGCGCCCCGAGGCCCGAGGCTAGCCCCAAGCCGCCCCGCCCCCGAAACCCTAGGCCGCGCCGCCGCCCGCCCGCACCGCCACCGCCGCCGTTCGCCGGAGTCGCCGGAGGTAGACCTCGCGCCGCCGTTTTTTATAGAAAACCGATCGGTTTTCCATCGGTTTTGTTGGTTTTTTTAGTTTTGGTTTTTTAAATAGATCGGTTTTTCTGCTTTATTTAATTAGTGAGTGTTCGTCCATTCGTTCGTTTTAACGAACGTTCGTCGTTTTTCTTTTTCTCGGATTAAATCCGCGGTTTTTCTGATCGCGATTTCTGATCCGATTTTCGTTTTAGTCTAACTTTTCGCTCGTTTATCGGAATCAGGTGATTCAAGCGCCTGGAGTTTCGTCTCGAAACCCTCTTTTCGTTAACCAACTCAAACAAGTTGTTGCCACTGTAAAAATTGCCTTAGATCCAGAATAAGAAACGAAGCATGTTTCTTTTGTCGTTTGTCTTTCGTTGCTTCGTTCGATTTGATTTTTTTCCAACCGGAGTTCTTAAGTTGAACTTTCTGGTTAGATATCTTATTTGAGTTTTACCTGTGCATTAGTTGAGTACTTATTATATGCTTGTTTGTTTGCGATAGAGTGCCCGGAGTGCGCCGCTTGCTACTTTGAATCACTAGGTTTCGCGGATCATCAGCAAGGCAAGTAACACTTTGATCATGCTTTTCCCTCTACCCAGTTTTATTGCATTAGATCAATCCTCACACATTGCATGATTAGGATCTAATTAAATTGTGGGTTTGGGAAGTAGTTGAGGTAGTACCTATTACTTGTTATTATCAAACCTTTGGGAGTTACTTCTATGTTTGCTTATTACGCCATGCTATGCTAGTAGACGTGGATTGGGTGAGTGTATCCATGACAGATGTGAGATTGTTAATTAATGGTTTATTTAAGGTGGCAACTTAAACACACATCTGGGTGGATTGAGGCACCTGGGTATTCCAGCGATTGCCTGTTTTTCTTTTGGACCACCACCCAGGCTCAAAGGGATCATGAGATTATTCATGCTAGAAACTTCTGTGTGCAGCCACAAGCTATTATGGGCTCTAGCATAGTTGATTAAGTTGTGCGAACTCTTACAGTGGTAGACTAGCAGATGTAGGGGAAAGTAGGTGTAACGGTCTACCCGATCGTAAGGTGCTAGCGCTTCTGAAAGACTATGTCTCGGTCATCCGTCTTCTCAAACACCATGTAGTGCGAGAAACCAAACGGAGGAGATCGAGTCTTGTGGGGAAAAGTGCGCAAACCTCTGCAGAGTGTATAAACTAATCATGATTAGCCGTGTCCCCAGTTATGGACATCTTGAGTATCTAGTACCTGGATTATCATGTGAATCTCAACATGTTACTCTAAAATTAATTTTGTTGGGTTTTGTTTAACGATGATGCTTAATTGGGATTGAGAATGCTGTCAACCATTCTCAATGTTTAACAACTACCATGATAGTTAAATAAAATTTATTCCTTTGCAGTAGGGAAAAATTGGCTTTACGCAAAACTGTAACCATAGAGCTTTCCACCAGCCAAATATGCATATAGAATAGCCTATTTCATTCCATTACTCTCTATGTGTTATTTTGCCAGCATATTCCATGTGCTGACCCGTTTCGGGCTGCAACGTTAATGTTGCAGACTTTTCAGACGATGATTAAGGTGTTTTTAGGTCGTGGTTCTATACTCAGTGATGCCGTTGGAGTTGATGGACTCACTTATCTTCCAAGCCTTCTGTTGTTATCGTTATTAGATGGCCTTAATCCATATTTATTGTAATAAGTTCTCTCTTGAGACACTCGATGTAATAAGTGTGTGATTGCTACTCTAATATAAATCCTTCAAGTACGGTGTGGTGTCAGCATTACTGATCTAGGGATGACACCTGAGCACAGAGATTGGACCGTTTGAGGTCTGGTCGCTACAATAGATCTCCACAAGAGAGGGGGAGAACTTTGTATTGAGATTCAAAGAGAGAGAACAAGCCATCTAGCTACTAACTATGGACCCGAAGGTCTGAGTTAAACTACTCACACTTCATCGGAGAGGCTATGATGATGTAGAAGCCCTCCGTGATGACGGCCCTCTTCTGACGGAGCTTCGGAACAGGCCCCAAGATGGGATCTCGTGGATACAGAAAGTTGCGGCGGTGGAATTAGGTTTTTGGCTCCTCTTCTGATCGTTTCGGGGTACATAGGTATATATAGGAGGAAGGAGTACGCCGGAGGAGCACCGAGGGGCCCATGAGGCAGGGGGCACGCCCTAGGGGGGCGCCCCCCACCCTCGTGACTGCCTCTTTTGTTCCATGGAGCAGGGTCCAAGTCTCCTGGATCACGTTCGGTGAGAAAATCACGTTCCCGAAGGTTTTATTCCGTTTGGACTCCGTTTGATATTCCATTTCTTTGAAACACTAAAATAGGCAAAAAAACAGCAATTCTGGGCTGGGCCTCCGGTTAATAGGTTAGTCCCAAAAATAATATAAAAGTGGAAAATAAAGCCCAATATAGTCCAAAACAGTAGATAATATAGCATGGAGCAATCAAAAATTATAGATACGTTGGAGACGTATCAGGCATCCCCAAGCTTAATTCCTGCTCATCCTCGAGTAGGTAAATGATAAAAAAGAATTTTTGATGCGGAGTGCTACTTGGCATAATTTCAATGCAAATCTTCTTAATTGTGGTATGAATATTCAGATTAGAAAGATTCAAGACAAAAGTTTATATTGACATAAAAAAATAATACTTCAAGCATACTAATAAAGCAATTATGTCTTCTCAAAATAACATGTCCAAAGAAAGTTATCCCTACAAAATCATATAGTCTGGCTATGCTCTATCTTCACCACACAAAATATTTAAATCATGCACAACCCCGATGACAAGCCAAGCAATTGTTTCATACTCTAACTTTTTCAAAACTTTTTCAATCTTCACGCAATACATGAGCGTGAGCCATGGATATAGCACTATAGGTGGAATAGAATGGTGGTTGTGGAGAAGATAAAAAGGAGAAGATAATCTCACATCAACTAGGCGTATCAACGGGCTATGGAGGTGCCCATCAATATATATCAATGTGAGTGAGTAGGGATTGCCATGCAACGGATGCACTAGAGCTATAAGTATATGAAAGCTCAGAAAGAAACTAAGTGGGTGTGCATCCAACTTGCTTGCTCATGAAGACCTAGGACAATTTGAGGAAGCCCATCATTGGAATATACAAGCCAAGTTCTATAATGAAAAAATCCCACTAGTATATGAAAGTGATAACATGAGAGACTCTCTACTATGAAGATCATGGTGCTACTTTGAAGCACAAGTGTGGTAAAAGGATAGTAACATTATCCCTTCTCTCTTTTTCTCTCATTTTTTATTTTTTTTATTTGGGCCTTTTCTCTTTCTTTTTTTATGGCCTCTTTTTATTTGGGCTTCTTTGGCCTCTTTTTTTTATTTTTTTTATTTTTCGTCCGGAGTCTCATCCCGACTTATGGGGGAATCATAATCTCCATCATCCTTTCCTCACTGGTACAATGCTCTAATAATGATGATCATCACACTTTTATTTTTCTTATAACTCAACAATTACAACTCGATACTTAGAACAAAATATGACTATGTGAATGCATCCTGCGGTGTACCGGGATATGCAATATGACAATGATGAATGTGTCATGATGAACTAGATGGTGGAAAGTTGCATGGCAATATATCTCGGAATGGCTATGGAAATGCCATAATAGGTAGGTATGGTGGCTGTTTTGAGGAAGGTATATGGTAGGTGTATGATACGGTGAAAGGTGCGCGGTATTAGAGAGGCTAGCAAAGGTGGAAGGGTGAGAGTGCGTATGCTCCATGGACTCAACATTAGTCATAAAGAATTCATATACTTATTGCAAAAATCTAGAAGTTATCAAAGCAAAGTATTACGCGCATGCTCCTAGGGGGATAGATTGGTAGGAAAAGACCATCACTCGTCCCCGACCGCCACTCATAAGGAAGACAATCAATAAATAAATCATGCTCCGACTTCATCACATAATGGTTCACCATACGTGCATGCTACGGGAATCACAAACTTTAGCACAAGTATTCTTTAAATTCACAACTACTCAACTAGCATGATTTTAATATTATCACCTCCATATCTCAAAACAATTATCATGCTTCAATCTTTTCTTAGTATTCAACACACTCAAAATAAAGTTTCACAAATCTTGAATACCAAGCATATTATTATTAAGCAAATTACCATGCTATTAAGAGACTCTCAAAATAATCTAAGTGAAGCATGAGAGATCAATGGTTTCTTTAAAACAAATCCACCGCCGTGCTCTAAAAGATCTAAGTGAAGCACATAGAGGAAAATTATAACGCTCAAAAGATATAAGTGAAGCACATAGAGCAAAAGTACTTAGCTCAAAAGATATAGGTGAAGCACATAGAGCAAAACTACTTAGCTCAAAAGATATAAGTGAAGCACATAGAGTATTCTATCAAATTTTAATTCATGTATGGCTCTCTCAAAAGGTGTGTACAACAAGGATGATTGTGGCATACTAAGACACAAAGACACAAATAATACAAGACGCTCCAAGCAAAACACATATCATGTTGGTGAATAAAAATATAGCTCCAAGTAAATTACCGATGGAAGTGGACGAAAGAGGGGATGCCTTCCGGGGCATCCCCAAGCTTTGACTTTTTGGTATCCTTGGATTATATTGTGGGTGACATGGGCATCCCCAAGCTTAGGCTCTTGCCACTCCTTGTCCCATGATCCATCAAAAGAATTCACCCAAAACTTGAAAACTTCACAACACAAAACTCAAAATAGAAAACTCGTGAGCTCCGTTAGCGAAAGAAAACAAAAGACCACTTCAAGGTACTGTAATGAACTCATTCTTTATTTATATTGGTGTTAAACCTACTGTATTCCAACTTCCCTATGGATTATAAACTATTTTACTAACCATAGATTCATCAAAATAAGCAAACAACACACGAAAAACAGAATCTGTCAAAAACAGAATAGTTTGTAGTAATCTGTTGCTAGCGCAATATCTGGAACCCCAAAAATTCTAAAATAAATTTCTGGACGTGAGTAATTTATCTATTAATCATCTGCAAAAATAATTAACTAAATAGCACTCTTCAAATAAAAATGACAGCAGTTCTCGTGAGCGCTAAAGTTTCTGTTTTTTACAGCAAGTTCAACAAGACTTTCCCCAAGTCTTCCCAACGGTTCTACTTGGCACAAACACTAATTAAACACAAAAAAACACAACCCAAACAGAGGCTAAATAATTTATTTATTAGTAAACAGGAGCAAAAAGCGAGAATAAAAATAAAATTGGGTTGCCTCCCAAGAAGCGCTATCGTTTAACGCCCCTAGCTAGGCATAAAAGCGAGGATAGATCTAGGTATTGCCATCTTTGGTAGGCAATTCTTCGATGAGGCATCTATTTCCCTTAGGAATTTCTTTCTTTCTAGTGATTATCAAACTTTTAGGCACAAGATCGAAAAATTCATTTGTAGCAATCGGTTCCTTAATGATAGCAAAAAGATTAGGATGAATACTTATAGATTTGAGATCCGCAGTTTCCTTACTAGATGATTCACCCTTATTTTTAGGAACATACATAAGCTTGGCAATTTTAGTAGGAGGACTTGGAGTATTCTTTACGGAAGAAAAAGCGGTTCCCAAGTTTGTAATGATACCCTCAAGTTTATCAATTCTAGCAGAATCTAAGTTCATTTTCTCATTAACTATGGGTTCTTTTTCCTTAATATTTTTCAAAGTCATTCCGACCTTAGATCCATATTGAGTAATTTGATTGTGGATCTTTTTATCTAGATTTTCAATTGATTCAATAGTAGCAACTTTATTTTCAATAATTTCAAGTCTTTGCATAACATGCTCCAAAGTTAACATGGTTCCATTAACCAAAAGAGGTGGTGAGCCAAATAAATTTAGCATAGCATTATAAGAATCAAAAGTACGGCTAGCCAAGAAGTTCCCTCTGGTAATGGTATCTGATACGTCTCCAACGTATCTATAATTTTTGATTGCTCCATGCTATATTATCTACTGTTTTGGGCAATATTGGGCTTTATTATCCACTTTTATATTACTTTTGGGACTAACCTATTAACCGGAGGCCCAGCCCAGATTTGCTTTTTTATGCCTATTTCACTGTTTTGAAGAAAAGGAATATCAGACGGAGTCGGTACGGAACGAAATCAACTAGAGAAGTTATTTTTGGAACGAAAGCCACCCGATGGACTTGGACCCCATGTCAAGGAAGGAACGAGGTGCTCACGAGGGTGGGGGGCGCCCCGCCTAGGGCACGCCCCCCTGTCTCGTGGGGCCCTCGTGGCTCCACTGACGTACTTCTTCCGCCTATATAACTCCACGTACCCTAAAACTTCCAGACATAGATTAGATCGGGAGTTCCGCCGCCAGAAGCCTCCGTAGCCACCAAAAGTCAATCGGGACCCTGTTCCGGCACCCTGCCGGAGGGGGCAATCTCTCTCCGGTGGCCATCTTCATCATCCCGGTGCTCTCCATGACGAGGAGGGAGTAGTTCTCCCTCGGGGCTGAGGGTATGTACCAGTAGCTATGTGTTTGATCTCTCTCTCTATCTCTCTTGTGTTCTTGATTTGGCACGATCTTGATGTATCGCAAGCTTTGCTATTATAGTTGGATCTTATGTTTCTCCTCCCTCTCTTCTCTCTTGTAATGAATTGAGTTTCTCCTTTGAAATAATCTTATCAGATTGAGTCTTTAAAGACTTGAGAACACTTGATGTGTGTCTTGCCGTGGATATCTGTGGTGACAATGGGATACCATGTGTCACTTGATGTATGTCTTGGTGACCAACTTGTGGGTTTCGTGACATTGGGAACCTATGCATAGGGGTTGGCACACGTTTTCGTCGTGATTCTCCGGTAGAAACTTTGGGGCACTCTATGAGGTTCTATGTGTTGGTTGAATAGATGAATTTGAGATTGTGTGATGCATATCGTATAATCATACCCACGGATACTTGAGGTGACATTGGAGTATCTAGGTGACATTAGGGTTTTGGTTGATTTGTGTCTTAAGGTGTTATTCTAGTACGAACTCTAGGGCTGTTTGTGACACTTATAGGAATAGCTCACCGGATTGATTGGAAAGAATAACTTTAAGGTGATTTCGTACCCTGCCATAATCTCTTCGTTCGTTCTCTGCTATTAGTGACTTTGGAGTGACTCTTTGTTGCATGTTGATGGATAGTTATGTGATCCAATTATGTTAGTATTGTTGAGGAAACTTACACTAGCGAAAGTTTGAACCATAGGCCTTGTTTACCATCATTGCAATACCGTTTATGCTCACTTTTATCACTTGCTACCTTGCTGTTTTTATTATTTCAGATTACAAAAACTATTATCTACTATCCATATTGCACTTGTATCACCATCTCTTCGCCGAACTAGTGCACCTATACAATTTACCATTATATTGGGTGTGTTGGGGACACAAGAAACTCTTTGTTATTTGGTTGCGGGTTTGCTTGAGAGAGACCATCTTCATCCTACGCCTCCTACGGATTGATAAACCTTAGGTCATCCACTTGAGGGAAATTTGCTATTGTCCTACAAACCTCTGCACTTGGAGGCCCAACAACGTCTACAAGAAGAAGGTTGTGTTGTAGACATCAAGCTCTTTTCTGGCGCCGTTACCGGGGAGGTGAGTGCTTGAAGGTATATCTTTAGATCTTGCAATCAAGTCTTTTAGTTTCTTGTTTTATCACTAGTTTAGTTTATAAAATAAAACTACAAAAAATGGAATTGAGTTTGTCTCATACGCTTCACCTTTTTAATATCTTTCGTGAGTATGATGGAAAGGATAATTGTGCTCAAGTGCTAGAAGAAGAAATCTATAAAATGTTTGGCACTAAATATTTGAATGATGAGCATGATTGCAATGTTTTTAGTATTAATTCCTTGAATATCCATGATGCTAATGGTATGCAAAGCCACGAGCTTGGGGAAGCTATGTTTGATGAAGATGATATTTTTTGTCCCCCAAGTTTTGATGAGAAAATTTATTATGATGAAAGCATGCCTCCTATCTATGATGATTATTGTGATGACACGTATGCTTTAAATAATAATGATAACCATGAAACTTGTCATCTTGATCTTAATTTTCAATCACATGATAGTTATTTTGTTGAGTTTGCTCCCACTATTATTCATGAGAAGAAATTTGCTTATGTGGAGAGTAATAAAATTCCTATGCTTGTAGATCATGAAAAGAATTCTTTAGGTTCTGGTTATATTGAATTCATTCATGATGCTACTGAAAATTATTATGAGGGAGGAATATATGCTTGTAGGAATTGCAATAATATCAACTTTCCTCTCTATGTGCTTAAATTTTTGAAGTTATGCTTGTTTTGCCCTCCTATGCTAATTGATTATTGTTTCCATAAGTTGTTTGCTCACAAAATACCTATGCATAGGAAGCATGTTAGACTTAAATGTGCTAGTCATATTCTTCATAATGCTCTCTTTATGTTACAATTCTTATCCTTTATGTGAGCATCATTGAAATCATCGTGCCTAGCTAGGGGCATTAAACGATAGCGCTTGTTGGGTGGCAACCCAATTTTATTTTTGTTCTTTGATTTTTGTTCCTGTTTAGTAATAAATAATTCATCTAGCTTTTGTTTAGATGTGGTTTTATGCTTTTAATTAGTGTTTGTGCCAAGTGGAACCTTTGGAAAGACTTGGGGAAAGTCTTTGCGATCATGCTGTAAAAACAGAAACTTTAGCGCTCACGAGAATTGCTGCCATTTTTATTTGGAGAGTGCTATTTAGTTAATTATTTTTGAAGATGATTAATAGATAAATTCCTTAGGTCCAGAAATTTATTTTAGAATTTTATAAGTTCCAGAAGTATACGTTTGATCCAGATTACTACAGACTGTTCTGTTTTTGACAGATTCTGTTTTTTCATGTGTTGTTTACTTATTTTGATGAATCTATGGCTAGTAAAAGAGTTTATAAACCATAGATAAGTTGTAATACAGTAGGTTTAACACCAATATAAATAAATAATGAGTTCATTACAGTACCTTGAAGTGGTGATTTATTTTCTTATACTAACGGAGCTTACGAGTTTTCTGTTAAGTTTTTTGTTGTGAAGTTTTCAAGTTTTGGGTAAAGATTCGATGGACTATGGAATAAGGAGTGGCAAGAGCCTAAGCTTGGGGATTCCCAAGGCACCCCAAGGTAATATTCAAGGACAACCAAGAGCCTAAGCTTGGGTATGCCCCGGAAGGCATCCCCTCTTTCGTCTTCATTCATCGGTAACTTTACTTGGAGCTATATTTTTATTCACCACATGATATGTGTTTTGCTTGGAGCGTCAATTTATTTTTTTAGGATTTTCTTGCTGTTATTTAGAACAATGTTTTGCATCTTTTATTTCAATAAAAGTGGCATTGATAGCCTTTACTATGCCTATGTTACAAGTATACATGTTGTTGTTTGAAAATAGAGAGTTTACCGCTGTTGCAATAATTCCCTAGAAAAGTCAGAATGTGATAAAATGTTTAAAACTTTTGCATATTAAGCTCTGATAAATTTAATAAAGTGGGAATTTTCTTTCATGATGTTTGGAGCTAGGGAAGTATGGATGTTGTTGCATTCTTTACAGACTATCCTGTTTAGGCAGATTGCTGTTATGTTTGCATTGTTTGCTTCTTTAATGATTCTCTTTTAGGATAGGACTATTAAATATGCAGAGGCATTTAGTATGCAATGTTGAATAATAATTTTAGTGGTTTTCTACAGTAGAGTATGATAAGGTTTTGACAATGGTTTATACTAACTTATCTCACGAGTCCTTGTTGAGTTTTGTGTGGATGAAGCTTTTGAGATTTAGGGAGACCGTGATATGAGAGGAATTAAGGAGACACAAAAGCTAAAGCTTGGGGATGACCAAGGCACCCCAAGATAATATTTCAAGAAGTCTCAAGCATCTAATATTGGGGATGCCCTGATTGGCATCCCACCTTTCTTCTTCAACAACTATCGGTTAGTATCGGTTGATCCTAAGTTTTTGCTTCTTCACGTGATGTTTGCTATTCTTAGAATGTCATTTTATTTTGCTTTGCTTGCTTTTTGAATAGAATACCAAGATCTGAAATTATTAAATGTTAGAGAGTCTTCACATAGCTAAATAATTATTTAACTACTCATTGATCTTCACTTAAATCTTTCGGAGTAGTTTGTCATTTGCTCTAGTGCTTCACTTATACCTTTTAGAGCATGGTGGTAGTTTTATTTTGAAGAAATAGATGAACTCTCATGATTCACTTAGATTATTTGAGAGTCTTAAATAGCATGGTAATTTGCTTAAAATCCTAATATGCTGAATAATAATAAAATTCTCTTATGAGTGTGTTGAATACTATGAGAAGTTTGATACTTGATAATTGTTTTGAGATATGGAGATGGTGATATTAGAGTCATGCTAGTTGAGTAGTTGTGAATTTGAGAAATACTTGTGTTGAAGTTTGTGATTCCCGTAGCATGCACGTATGGTGAAACGTTATGTGATGAAGTCGGAGCATGATTTATTTATTGATTGCCTTCCTTATGAGTGGCGGTCGGGGACGAGCGATGGTCTTTTCCTACCAATCTATCCCCCTAGGAGCATGCGCGTAGTACTTTGTTTTGATAACTAATAGATTTTTGCAATAAGTATGTGAGTTCTTTATGACTAATGTTGAGTCCATGGATTATACGCACTCTCACCCTTCCACCATTGCTATCCTCTCTAGTACTGCGCAACTTTCGCCGGTACCATAAACCCACCATATACCTTCCTCAAAACAGCCACCATACCTACCTATTATGGCATTTCCACAGCCATTCCGAGATATTGCCATGCAACTTTCCACCGTTCCGTTTATTATGACACGCTTCATCATTGTCATATTACTTAGCATGATCATGTAGTTGACATTGTATTTGTGGCAAAGCCACCGTTCCTAATTCTTTCATACATGTCACTCATGCATCATTGCACATCCCGGTACACCGCCGGAGGCATTCATATAGAGTCATCTTTGTTCTAGTATCGAGTTGTATCATCGAGTTGTAAATAAATAGAAGTCTGATGATCATCATTCAATAGAGCATTGTCCCCAAAAAAAGGCCAAATAAAAAAAAGAAAGGCCAAATAAAAAATAATAAAAAAATAGTAAAAAGGGACAATGCTACTATCCTTTTACCACACTTGTGCTTCAAAGTAGCACCATGATCTTCATGATAGAGAGTCTCCTATGTTGTCACTTTCATATACTAGTGGGAATCTTTCATTATAGAACTTGGCTTGTATATTCCAATGATGGGCTTCCTCAAAATGCCCTAGGTCTTCGTGAGCAAGCGAGTTGGATGCACACCCACTAGTTTCTTTTGTTGAGCTTTCATACATTTATAGCTCTAGTGCATCCGTTGCATGGCAATCCCTACTCACTCACATTGATATCTATTGATGGGCATCTCCATAGCCCATTGGTACACCTAGTTGATGTGAGACTATCTTCTCCTTTTTGTCCTCTCCACAACCACCATTCTATTCCACCTAATAGTGCTATGTCCATGGCTCACGCTCATGTATTGCGTGAAGATTGAAAAAGTTTGAGAACATCAAAAGTATGAAACAATTGCTTGGCTTGTCATCTGGGTTGTGCATGATTTAAATATTTTGTGTGGTGAAGATGGAGCATAGCCAGACTATATGATTTTGTGGGGATAACTTTCTTTGGCCATGTTATTTTGAGAAGACATGATTGCTTAGTTAGTATGCTTGAAGTATTATTATTTTTATGTCAATATTCACTTTTGTCTTGAATCTTTCTGTCGGTGTACTAGAGTAGGGGTACCCTAGTATCCCGAACTTGTGCACGGGCAGTCGCAGTATCCCGCGGCAAGGCTTGCCGGGTGACCGCCAAGGTCCTCCGTGGTTCCTTTGGAGCCATTCAAGAACAAAGTATCCAAGCCAAGGAGACAAGACCCCGGCAAGAGGAGCTTGCCGGGTAGGCCAATCGAGGCATCTCGAGACCCCGGCAAGAGGAGCTTGCCGGGAAGGCCAACCAAGGCATCTCAAGGAACTTGCCGCGACGCGCCACGCGTCCCGGCAAGGCCCGGTGAGCGACAAGCTCCCGGACGCGACAAGACAACGACCGGGGCAAGGCGCTTGCCGCGGGAAGCCACCACTCTGTGCCCGCGCTCCAGCGCATCCACCAACGTGTCGCTCTGGGACCCTTCCAGGCGTATGTGGCAGGAGGCTGTGCAGCCAGGGGTGCGCGGTGGCAAGCGGCGCTGACAAGATTGCCATCGTGGCAAGCGGTGGCGTCCCTGACGGTCCCTTTTGCACTGTTTAGGCGACGCAGACGGGCATTTAATGCCCTTGTCCCCTGTCGTCAGGGTTAGGTATGATACACTGTAGCAGGTAGCTGTACCTACCACAACACCTTTCCATTTTTACCCTTTGTCTCCGTTGCCACCTGTCGGTGACCCCTTGAGCATATAAAAGGAGGCCCACGCGCAACGTAGAGGGGGTTAGCTGGTTCAGGAGAGGACACTCACGCTCGGTCTCGTTAGCTGCTGGGGTGTACTGTAGCACTCCGCGCTCCCGAGCAAGAACTCAATACAAACCACAAAGCAGGAGTAGGGTTTTACGCATCCGTGCGGCCCGAACCTGGGTAAATTTCTCGTGTGCTCCGCCTCGATCCGCTCTTCGTGCGACCTTCGCCCCGCCAAACCAAAAGGGACTTGGCCCGCCGGTCCCATAGGTGCCCGTGGATCAGACCCCCGACATCTTTGGCGCGCCAGGTAGGGGGCGTCGAGGTTGTGTGAACCAGATCCGGCGTTCACACGAGCTAGATCTTCATCATCTTCATCGACATGCCGCCGAAGAAGAAGGCTTCGGAGGCGGCTGCTCCGTCCGCGCCGAACCCATCACTGCCGGAGCAAACGGCTGATGGGGCGGACACCGGCGGAAGAACGGGCGTCGACGAGGGAGCTCATGGTGCTGCCAGGACCAAGGACAAGGCTGCGCTGCCCATCGGCGGCGTAGCCGGCTCCCACAACGACCGGGCGCACTCCAAGACCTCGGCGTCCGTACATGCACCGCGCCCATCTCAGGAGGCGCGGGACCGGCAGCGTCATGGTACTCACGGTATCATGCATTTGCTGGACCAAGATCGAGCTGGTGGACCTCGGAGTGCTCAAGACTAGCATGCACGCCAACATGCTGGCACGAGCGAGGCATGGTCGCCCGGACGGGATACTGCTCCTTCTAACATAGTTAGAAGTCCGAGCATATCCCGCTCCTCGCACCGTTCACCACCGCCACCCGCCACTGTAGCAGAAGCTTTGGCGCGAGCTCAACTACTCCTGGACTACCCTCCAACGACAGACAAGATTGACGACTGGAGGGCCACCATTCAGAGTCTCATCGGCTTCGCCAACGGTGACACTCAGCAGCAGCCGAGCACGTCGCACCCGCGGCAAGTCAGCCAGGCACGAGCCGGTGACGACAAGACCGGTGGGGGTGCAACCACTGTGCACTCCCCGCCCCGAAGGCCAAGATCGCCGACTCGCCGGATCCACCTCGACAGCGACTCCACCGCGTCATCAGATCCACGGGTTCGTCGCGATCAGCGCCAAGTTCTTTAAGAACGACAGCAAGAAGACGCTCGTACTCGCATCGAGCGCCGAAGAGAAGCGCGACATCAATCGGACCAGCGCGCTGGGCCCTCTGTCGACATGCATGCGCCAGGGGAACCAGGCGACTTGCCGTACGCGGTAGGTTGCCCTGCGTTTACTCGTGAGCTGCAGCAAGTCCAGTGGCCCAATACGAAGAATTTCAAGCCAGACGTACCAGAGAAGTACGACGGCAAGTCGCATCCGTCGGAGTTCCTCAGCATCTACACCATCGCGGTGCAGGCTTCCGGGGGGCGGGACGACAAGATCCTTGCCAACTACTTCCCGCTGGTGCTCAAGCCCAACGTCAGGTCCTGGTTCATGCACTTGCCGGACAACTCCATATCCTCCTGGGCAGACCTATGCCATCAGTTTGTCGGCGCCTTTACAGGCGGCCACAAACCTCATGGCCAAGAGAGTGACCTTCATCTGCTCGCCCAGAAGGAAGGAGAGCCCCTGCGCAAGTACATTCAAAGATTCAACCGTGTACAGCACAACATCCCAGATGTCCACCCTGCCGCGGTCATCAGCGCGTTCCATCTGAACGTGCGTAACCGCAGGATGCGGGAGGAGATGGCGATGTGCAAGATCAGAGACGTCAGTGAGCTGTATGCCCTGGCCGACAAGTGTGCACGTGCTGAGGAAGGGAGGAAACTCCCCGGAGAGAATGCAGGAGCAGGAGGATCTGACAGCGACGGCAAAGAAAAACCGGCAGCGGAACAGGAAGAAGAAAGGCAAAGATGTGCTAGTCGTTGAGCAGTCCGGCAACGAAGGTGGCGCCAAGAAAGCCAAAGTTGGTAGCTCCGGCAAGGAGATTGACGCATGCACCAATTGCCAGGCTGTGGCAGTCGCCGACAAGCAGGACGGCACCGACAAGCAGTACTGCAAGATTCACCGCACCAAGGGCCATGACCTCCAGAGCTGCAAGAAGGTCGAGCAGCTTGTGCAGCAGCAAAAGGCTGAGTACGAGCGACGAGACAAGGAGAGGGCCCAAGGAGGCGCTGGAGAATCTGGCAAGAAACACGCCGGCCGGGGAGGACGCCGCGGCAAGGCCAAGCAGCGGCAAGGAGACAAACCTCCCCGCGGCCGCGATAAGGATGAAGACGATGACGAAGACATGGATGATGTCGAGACCAGCGAGCAGGAGTTCCAGAAAGCCACAGAGGTCTTGTGCGTTGACGGTGGTGCTTCTCTGCATACTTCGCACCGCCAACTCAAGCAGTGGGTGCGGGAAGTCAATGCAGTAGAACCACCTGTCGAGTCACGCAAGCTTCTGAAATGGTCTAGCATGCCTATCATCTTTGACATTGAGGACCACCCTGATCGCACAACCGCGGTCGGGTGCTGGCCGATGTTGGTTTCACCAACTATCCGCAACCTCAAGGTCACTAAGATACTAGTTGATGGCGGGGCCGGCTTGAACCCGATCTCCTACGCTGTACTCCAGAAACTCCAGATCCTTGACAGCGAGCTTGAAGAGACTGACACATTCCAAGGAATCAACCCGGGAAGGAGCAAGCCGAAGGGGAAGGTCACGTTGTCAGTAACATTTGGCAGCGAGGTGAACTTCAGGACTGAGAGGGTCACTTTTGACATTGCTGATTTTCCATTGCCTTATAATAGGATACTCGGCCGTCCAGCACTCGCCAAGTTCATGGCAGCCTCTCACGACGCATACAACGTACTGAAGATGCCAGGCCCGATAAGCGTCATCTCTGTCCTTGGCGACAAGAAGGATGCTCTTATTTGCGCCGACAAGATCTACCGGGAAGCGGCAGCCGCAACAGATCGCCAGTCACTTGCCGTTGAAGCTCCCGGGGGGAAGAAGAAGACCAAGTCCGGCAAGAGTTCTGATGCCCACTCCGGCAAGCGCACCTCTTTGGAGTGCTGCGCTGCCGTCGAGGACGCGCCATCAAGCTCCACCGGCAAGTATAAGAAGACAATGGCAGCTCCGCCAGAGACGAAGAAGGTGCCCGCCAAGGAGGACGACACTGGTGGTACCTTCACCATCAGTGCCACTCTTGACCCAAAATAGGAAAGCACGCTCATTGCTTTCCTGCGGGCGAATATCGACGTGTCTGCGTGGCAACCGTCTGACATCCCCAGTGTTCCCAGGAAAGTAATTGAGCACCACCTTGCCGTTTGTCCTCATGCGCGGCCCGTCAAGCAGAAGGTCAGGAAGCAAGCAGTGGAGCGCCAAGAATTCATCACAGAAGAGATCAAGAAGTTGGAAGCAGCAGGCCTTGTTAGAGGAGTGCTCCATCCTACGTGGTTGGCCAATCCTGTAGTCATGCGCAAGGCGAACAGGAAATGGAGACTTTGTATCGACTTTACAGATGTTAACAAAGCTTGTCCCAAAGACCCATTTCCTTTGCCGCGCATTGACCAGATTGTTGACTCCACGGCTGGATGTGATTTGCTTTCATTTATTGACGCATATTCAGGATACCATCAGATCTTCATGGCAAAAGAGGATGAGGAGAAGACCGCATTCATCACTCCATGTGGCACATACTGTTTCATACGGATGCCTTTCGGTTTGAAAAATGCTGGTTCAACATTTGCAAGAGTAATCCAAGTCGCTCTTGAGCCGCAAATACACAGAAATGTGGAAGCCTACATGGATGACGTAGTGGTCAAGAGCAAGGACAAAGCAACTCTGATTCAAGACTTAGAAGAGACCTTTGCAAATCTACGCAAGATCAACCTCAAGCTCAACCCCGAGAAGTGTGTGTTTGGAGTTCCCTCCGGCAAGCTTCTCGGGTTCTTCGTATCCCAGCGGGGAATCGACGCCAATCCGGACAAGATCAAGGCCATTGAGCAGATTGAAGCACCAAAGCGCGTCAAGGATGTACGAAGACTTGCCAGTTGCGTGGCTGCTCTCAGCAAGTTTATCTCTAGGTCTGCTAAGCGCGCCCTGCCGTTTTTCAAAATATTGAAAAAGGCAGGTCCAATGAAATGGACACCGGAAGCGGAGGCTGCGCTGCAAGACTTGAAGAGATACCTGTCCTCCACTCCAACACTTGTCGCACCTAAGCCACAAGAGAAGTTGCTGCTCTATATAGCGGCAACCAATCAAGTGGTTAGTGCTGCGTTAGTGGCAAAGAGGGAGGCAGATGACGAGCCAGCAACCACGGCAGGCGCATCCAGCGACAAGCAAGGGGCTTCCCCGGCAAGCTCTGGTTCCGACAAGGATGGATCTGCGCAGATGCGCGAGGAGATACAGAAGAGAATGGTGCAGCGCCCAGTTTACTTTGTCAGTTCCCTTCTATAGGGGGCTAGGTCAAGGTACTCTGGCGTGCAGAAATTGCTTTTCGGCCTTCTCATGGCCTCGAGAAAGCTGCGCCATTACTTCCAAGCACATGACATCACAGTTGTCACTCGCTTTCCGCTGAAGAGGATACTACAGAATCCAGAAGCGACAGGCAGGATTGTTGAGTGGGCACTGGAACTGTCAAGCTTTGGCCTCAAGTTTGAGAGTACTTCAACTATCCAAAGAAGAGCATTGGCAGAATTCATAGCAGAATGGACGCCAACACCGGATGAAGAAATTCCAAAAACGAGCATCCCCGTCGAGGAAGCAAGCAAAGAGTGGCTGATGTACTTTGATGGTACCTTTTCGCTGCAAGGCGCCGGCGCTGGCGTGCTGCTTGTCGCACCCACCGGAGAGCACCTCAAGTACGTAGTCCAGATGCACTTTCCCAAGGAGCAAGCAACAAACAATACTGCAGATATGAAGGCTTGCTTGCCGGTCTCAGGATCGCGGCAGACATTGGGATCAAGAAGCTCATTGTCAGGGGTGACTCGCAGCTTGTCGTCCGCCAAGTGAACAAGAGCTATCAGAGTCCGTTGATGGAAGCTTACGTCGATGAAGTGAGAAAGCTAGAAGAGCACTTTGATGGCCTACAGATGGAGCACATTCCAAGAGCTCAGAACGCCATTGTCGATGGCCTATCAAAGTGCGCCGCACTTAAGTTACCTGTGGAACCAGGGATCTTTGTGCTCAAGCTGACTCAACCGTCCGTAACGCCATCAACTGGACAAAGCAAGAAGAGGAAGTTGATTTCTGGTGACTATTTTCCGGCAGAGCTTCCCGAAGCCGCCGTCAAGAAGGTCCCCAAGATCAACGCCAAGAGCGCTGAGGAGCAGTCTGCTCCGGCAAGCCCTAGGGTTTGTTCCGTTGAAGCAGAAGCTCCCGACAAGTTTTGCTCCGGCAAGCTTGCCGGGGAACGTCAAGCTCCGGCAGAGCCGCAGGTTCTCACCGTAGAAGCGGACATTCCCGCAGCAACAGATTTGCCTTGCGCTGAGGAGCAGTCTGCTCCGGCAAGCCCCAGGGTTTGTTCCGTTGAAGCAGAAGCTCCCGACAAGTTTTGCTCCAGTAAACTTGTCGGGGGACGTCAAGCTCCGGCAGAGCTGCAGGTTCTCGCCGTAGAAGCGGATGTTCCCGCAGCAGCAGATTTGCCTTTAGTCCTTGTTGTCGAGCCACAAGCTCCAACATGGGCACAGCAGATTGTCCATTTCCTTCAGACAGGAGAACTTCCCGAAGAGCAAGAAGAAGCGGAAAGAGTAGCCCGGCAGTCAAGTATGTACCAGTTTGTCGACAAGACACTGTACAGAAGAAGACTCAACGGTGTGAAATTGAAGTGTATTCACCGGGAAGACGGACAAAGGCTGTTGGCAGAGATACATGGAGGCATATGTGGTCACCACATTGGCGCAAGAGCACTTGCCGGCAAAGCATTCCGGCAAGGTTTCTTTTGGCCGACAGCCCTCCAGGATGCAACTGCACAAGTAACCAAGTGTGAAGCGTGCCAGTTCCATTCCAAGCAGATACACCAACCAGCTCAAGCTCTCCAGACGATCCCTTTATCCTGGCCATTTTCGGTCTGGGGGCTCGACATCCTCGGCCCCTTTCCCCGAGCAGTCGGGGGCTTTGAGTACTTGTACGTAGCAATCGACAAGTTCACAAAGTGGCCGGAAGTGGAACTAGTGAGGAAGGTGACAGCACAGTCAGCAGTCAAGTTCTTCAGGTCGATTGTTTGCCGCTTCAGAATCCCTAACAGGATAATCACCGATAACGGCACACAATTCACGAGCCGCACCTTCATGCAGTACGTCCAAGATCTTGGCGCCAAGGTCTGCTTCGCTTCTGTTGCTCACCCGAGAAGCAACGGTCAAGCGGAGAGGGCAAATGCTGAAGTGCTGCACGGGCTCAAGACCAGAACTTTTGACAGGCTACACAAGTGCGGAAGAAACTGGATCGAGGAGCTGCCGGTGGTTCTTTGGTCGATCAGGACGACACCAAATCGAGCCACTGGCCAGACACCTTTCGCTCTAGTCTATGGAGCAGAGGCAGTTCTCCCCACGGAACTCGTATACGGGTCACCTCAAGTGCTTGCTTATGATGAGCTTGAGCAAGAGCAACTGCGACAAGATGACGCGCTGCTCCTTGAGGAAGACCGTCTTCAAGCTGCTGTACGAGCTGCTCGCTACCAGCAAGCTTTGTGCCGCTACCATAGCCGCAAAGTAAACGCCAGAAGTCTCGAGGAAGGCGACCTTGTTCTTCGGTGTGTTCAGTCCGCCAAGAATTCCAACAAGTTGACACCGAAGTGGGAAGGCCCTTACCGGGTGAAACGAGTCACTAGGCCTGGCGCTGTCTGCCTTGAGACCGAAGATAGCATTCCGGTGAGCAATTCCTGGAACATTGAGCATCTTCGTAAGTTTTACCCGTAAGGCGCGGTTGCTGGAACCTGTTCCGGCAACCACCTTTTGTACAAATCTTGCCGCTGTTGCATGTAATCCTTTGTACAAAGCCGGGCGCAGACCCCGTGCATAAGTAAAGCTCATGTGCTCCGCACATCTTGTCAATTTCACGCTTTCTATTTTTTGCATATGTGATCTGACACTTTGTGCAGCACCTACTCCTAGGTAAGCGATAACGAGCTGTAAGGCTCCATATCTTTATTTTCTCTTCTTTCTTTTTTCTCCAGGAAAGGAAGGTTCCCTCGCCCACAAGTTTGCCGGGGGGGAAAGGAGAAGATAATGGTATGGACCAGGCGTCGTTCAAGAAAGTTTCACCTTATCGGGAAGCAAACAACAGAAAAGCTAAGTTGCCAAAGTTTGAGCAATCAGATTTTTAAATTTTTTAAGTTATCTCCCTTGAATGACCGCACTTTGTATGGAAAACCTGTGCGCGGAGGAACCAACTCGTAGCTAGTTGCGCCCTTATTTTGTTTTGAGTCCGCTCAACAACTTAAGTGAGCTGCAACTAGTTGCGGCAAGGTTTCTTGTCGGTAGCGGCACCGCCAGCAGGCTACTGACGTCCCGCACTCAGCGCTCGCAGCTCAGGTGCCTGCACCGGCAAGTTCCCTAAAAGCGTAGGGCAAAAACATACAAAGGGAGGAATCAAGTAAAGGGAATAACATGGAAATCATTACCCAGATTAGAGTTATATTACAAGGTATCTTGTTGCAGCTCTAACAGATTGTTCTCATAACATGACCAGCAGTGACAAGAAAAGAAGAAAACGGGCGGCCTAGTCTACGCGATCGCCCTCGATCCTCTTGATCCCGCTCACCTTGTCCACAATGGGTGCGACAAGGGTCTTGAGCGCCTCCAGATCAGCATCCGGTGGCAGGGTCTTGAGGACGTTGGTGAGGTTGAGGCCCGGATTGCGGAAGGCCACCTTCACCAACACTTTTTGAAGAGCTCCCGCGCAGATCTTGCGCGACTCGTCGGCCAGCTGCTTTGGGATCGTCTCCCGGAGTCACTGGAGGGCCGTCGCCACGCCTTTGAAGAACAAGGCGAAGAAAGGGTATCCATTTGGAGCCGTCTTCCAAGCGGCGGCTGGAAGTACCTTCGTGCGCAGATGCGCGCGCGTCTCCGTCGACCAGAAGAGGTAGTAGTTCTCCCTCAGCTCCCTCGCGGCGAGCTTGGGGGGGAAGACTGCCCGATCCTTTCGCAGCACCGCAAGCCGCTGCGCCTTGGTCGACTTCACGACCTTCCCCTTGTCGGCTTTCGGAGCCATGGCGGGAGTGGTGGAGGAGGCCGACGGCGTTGGTGGTGCTGGTGGCGATGGGGGCGGGGCGCTGCTCTCTTTCGGCTTTGGGAAGACGAGGGAGCGGCGGAAATTTCCGAGATTGAAGCAGCAACTGGCGAATGGGCGAACTACCCCTATTTCCCCTGCTTACAAAGAGGGAGGGGGTGGACGTTCCGCATTTCCGAATAAAGAAACCACCCACGATCTCTCCCACGACGCCGCATTCAACGCATGCCGTTCGGGGAGGGCGCGGTGGATACGGAGAGATATACGGCGTAACCAAGGCCGCGCGTGCCCGTGCCCTGCTTTGGGCCTGGCCCAACAGCGCTCGGCACCGTGTATGGCCCAGGCCCGGGGGCTCCTGTCGGTGTACTAGAGTAGGGGTACCCTAGTATCCCGAACTTGTGCACGGGCAGTCGCAGTATCCCGCGGCAAGGCTTGCCGGGTGACCGCCAAGGTCCTCCGTGGTTCCTTTGGAGCCATTCAAGAACAAAGTATCCAAGCCAAGGAGACAAGACCCCGGCAAGAGGAGCTTGCCGGGTAGGCCAATCGAGGCATCTCGAGACCCCGGCAAGAGGAGCTTGCCGGGAAGGCCAACCAAGGCATCTCAAGGAACTTGCCGCGACGCGCCACGCGTCCCGGCAAGGCCCGGTGAGCGACAAGCTCCCGGACGCGACAAGACAACGACCACGGCAAGGCGCTTGCCGCGGGAAGCCACCACTCTGTGCCCGCGCTCCAGCGCATCCACCAACGTGTCACTCTGGGACCCTTCCAGGCGTACGTGGCGGGAGGCTGTGCAGCCAGGGGTGCGCGGTGGCAAGCGGCGCTGACAAGATTGCCATCGTGGCAAGCGGTGGTGTCCCTGACGGTCCCTTTTGCACTGTTTAGGCGACGCAGACAGCCATTTAATGCCCTTGTCCCCTGACGTCAGGGTTAGGTATGATACACTGTAGCAGGTAGCTGTACCTACCACAGCACCTTTCCATTTTTACCCTTTATCTCCGTTGCCACCAGTCGGTGACCCCTTGAGCATATAAAAGGAGGCCCACACGCAACGTAGAGGGGGTTAGCTGGTTCAGGAGAGGACACTCACGCTCGGTCTCTTTAGCTGCTGGGGTGTACTGTAGCACTCCGCGCTCCCGAGCAAGAACTCAATACAAACCACAAAGCAGGAGTAGGGTTTTACGCAGCCGTGCGGCCTGAACCTGGGTAAATTGCTCGTGTGCTCCGCCTCGATCCGCTCTTCGTGCGACCTTCGCCCCCGCCGAACCGAAAGGGACTCGGCCCGCCGGTCCCATAGGTGCCGGTGGATCAGACCACCGGCACTTTCGGATCTGAATATTCATACCACAAGTAAGAAGAATTACATTGAAATTATGCCAACTAGCATTCCACATCAAAAATTATCTTTTTTATCATTTACCTACTCGAGGACGAGCGGGAATTAAGCTTGGGCATGCTTGATATGTCTCCAACGTATCTATAATTTTTGATTGCTCCATGCTATATTATCTACTGTTTTGGGCGATATTGGGCTTTATTATCCACTTTTATATTAGTTTTGGGACTAACCTATTAACCGGAGGCCCAGCCCAGATTTGCTATTTTATGCCTATTTCAGTGTTTTGAAGAAAAGGAATATCAGACGGAGTCGAAACGGAACGAAATCAACTAGAGAAGTTATTTTTGGAACGAAAGCCACCCGATGGACTTGGACCCCACGTCAAGGAAGGAACGAGGTGCTCACGAGGGTGGGGGGCGCCCCCCTAGGGCGCGCCCCCTGTCTCGTGGGGCCCTCGTGGCTCCCCTGACGTACTTCTTCCGCCTATATAACTCCATGTACCCTAAAACTTCCAGAACAGAGATTAGATCGGGAGTTCCGCCGCCAGAAGCCTCCATAGCCACCAAAAGTCAATCGGGACCTTGTTCCGGCACCCTGCCGGAGGGGGCAATCCCTCTCCGGTGGCCATCTTCATCATCCCGGTGCTCTCCATGACAAGGAGGGAGTAGTTCTCCCTCGGGGCTGAGGGTATGTACCAGTAGCTATGTGTTTGATCTCTCTCTGTCTCTCTCATGTTCTTGATTTGGCACGATCTTGATGTATCGCGAGCTTTGCTATTATAGTTGGATCTTATGTTTCTCCTCCCCCTCTTCTCTCTTGTAATGAATTGAGTTTCCCCTTTGAAGTAATCTTATCGGATTGAGTCTTTAAAGACTTGAGAACACTTGATGTATGTCTTGCCGTGGATATCTGTGGTGACAATGGGATACCATGTGACACTTGATGTATGTCTTGGTGACCAACTTGTGGGTTTCGTGACATTGGGAACCTATGCATAGGGGTTGGCACACGTTTTCGTCGTGATTCTCCGGTAGAAACTTTGGGGCACTCTATGAGGTTCTATGTGTTGGTTGAATAGATGAATCTGAGATTGTGTGATGCATATCGTATAATCATACCCACGGATACTTGAGGTGACATTGGAGTATCTAGGTGACATTAGGGTTCTGGTTGATTTGTGTCTTAAGGTGTTATTCTAGTACGAACTCTAGGGCTGTTTGTGACACTTATAGGAATAGCCCACCGTATTGATTGGAAAGATTAACTTTGAGGTGGTTTCGTACCCTACCATAATCTCTTCGTTCGTTCTCCGCTATTAGTGACTTTGGAGTGACTCTTTGTTGCATGTTGAGGGATAGTTATGTGATCCAATTATGTTAGTATTGTTGAGGAAACTTACACTAGCGAAAGTATGAACCCTAGGCCTTGTTTACCATCATTGCAATACCGTTTACGCTCACTTTTATCACTTGCTACCTTGCTGTTTTTATTATTTCAGATTACAAAAACTATTATCTACTATCCATATTGCACTTGTATCACCATCTCTTCGCTGAACTAGTGCACCAATACAATTTACCATTGTATTGGGTGTGTCTGGGACACAAGAGACTCTTTGTTATTTGGTTGCAGGGTTACTTGAGAGAGACTATCTTCATCCTATGCCTCCTACGGATTGATAAACCTTAGGTCATCCACTTGAGGGAAATTTTCTATTGTCCTACAAACCTCTGCACTTGGAGGCCCAACAACGTCTACAAGAATATGGTTGTGTAGTAGACATCCGTATCGAGGATATATCTATACCAAGGATTAACACCTACATAAAAATTGCGGAGAAGAACTAAGGTAGATTGCTTCCTTGTAGATCTATTTTGAGCATTGCAAATTCTATACCCTATGTTTAAAATTTAGAACTTCACTCTCGGGAGACAATGGAGAAGATATGAGACTAGCCAAGACGACAAGCAAACAAGAGCAAACGGGCAAAAGAGGCAAATAGAGAGGGATGATAGAGAGAGAGAGGGCGAATAAAACGACAAGGGTGAATTGGGGGAGAGGAAAACAAGAGGCAAATGGCAAATAATGTAATGCGAGAGATAGGGATTGTGATGGGTACTTGGTATGTTGACTTTTTGCATAGACTCACCGGCAACGGCGCCAGAAATCCTTCTTGCTACGTCTTGAGCTTGCGTTGGTTTTCCCCGAAGAGGAAGGGATGATGCAACAGAGTAGCGTAAGTATTTCCCTCAGTTTTTGAGAACCAAGGTATCAATCCAGTAGGAGGCCACGCTCAAGACCCTCGTACCTGCACAAAACGATTGCTACTCGCAACCAACGTGATTAGGGGTTGTCAATCCCTTCACGGTCACTTACGAGAGTGAGATCTGATAGATATAATATTTTTTGTATTTTTGGTATAAAGATGCAAAGTAAAAAAAGTAAAGGCAAAGTGAAAAAGCAAAACAAGATTTAAAGTGATGGAGATTGATATGATGAGAATAGACCCAGGGGCCATAGGTTTCACTAGTGGCTTCTCTCAAGAGCATAAGTATTCTACGGTGGGTGAACAATTTACTGTTGAGCAATTGATAGAATTGAGCATAGTTATGAGAATATCTATGCATGATCATGTATATAGGCATCACGTCCGTGACAAGTAGACCGAAATGATTCTGCATCTACTACTATTACTCCACTCATCGACCGCTATCCAGCATGCATCTAGAGTATTAAGTTAAAAACAGAGTAACGCCTTAAGCAAGATGACATGATGTAGAGGGATAAATTCATGCAATATGAAATAAACCCCATCTTGTTATCCTCGATGGCAACGATACAATACGTGCCTTGCTGCCCCTTCTGTCACTGGGTAAGGACACCGCAAGATCGAACCCAAAGCTAAGCACTTCTCCCATGGCAAGAACTACCAATCTAGTTCGCCAAACCAAACGGATAATTTGAAGAGACTTGCAAAGTTAACCAATCATACATAAAAGAATTCAGAGAAGATTCAAATATTATTCATAGATAGACTTGATCATAAACCCACAATTCATCGATCTCAACAAACACACCGCAAAAAGAAGATTACATCGAATAGATCTCCACAAGAGAGGGGGAGAACTTTGTATTGAGATTCAAAGAGAGAGAAGAAGCCATCTAGCTACTAACTATGGACCCGAAGGTCTGAGGTAAACTACTCACACTTCATCAGAGAGGCTATGATGATGTAGAAGCCCTCCGTGATGACGGCCCTCTTCCGGCGGAGCTTCGGAACAGGCCCCAAGATGGGATCTCGTGGATACAGAAATTTGCGGCGGTGGAATTAGGTTTTCGGCTCCTCTTCTGATCGTTTGGGGGTACGTAGGTATATATAGGAGGAAGGAGTACGCCGGAGGAGCACCGAGGGGCCCACGAGGCAGGGGCGTGCCCTAGGGGGGGCGCGCCCCCTACCCTCGTGACCGCCTCTTTTGTTCCTTGGAGCAGGGTCCATGTCTCCTGGATCACGTTCGGTGAGAAAATCACATTCCCGAAGGTTTTATTCCGTTTGGACTCCGTTTGATATTTCGTTTCTTCGAAACACTGAAATAGGCAAAAAAACAGCAATTCTGGGCTGGGCCTCCGGTTAATAGGTTAGTCCCAAAAATAATATAAAAGTGGAAAATAAAGCCCAATATAGTCCAAAACAGTAGATAATATAGCATGGAGCAATCAAAAATTATAGATACATTGGAGACGTATCAGGCGGAACTAGTATAAAACTCTCTCGTGTCCTTTGTCCCGATTAACCCCTTTAAGCTTCCTAGTGCGATGACCCTACGACTAAGTCCTTGTTCTAGGACATCTGTCATGACAATTCAACGACAGTTGGCGCCCACCGTGGGGACAGCGCACGATGGATTTGAGTTCTTGAAGGGCAACTTCGAAGGGCTCAAGGGATACAATGTGGGACGGATGACCAAGAGTCGTCGCGGCAAGCTGTACATCGACGACGAAGGCTGGGGCCCCGAGGCTAGCTCAATTGAGTACGGGTACCAGGTCCCCTTCAGCGGAATTCACGTCTTCATCGGCCGGATCGGCGAGTCAGACCCTGAGCCGGACGTCCACACCAATCTCATCAAAATGGCTCAGCGCGCAAGGACCACCCGTGTTCAATCTGTCATGAAGCATGCCTTCGTAGGATGCATCCACGGTGGTGAATACTCTGAAGGATCGGTGGAGGGCGGTGAGACGGGCGTCTGTTCTGACGCTGCATCATCATTGGGCGAGACGAACTCTTTGTACCAGCTGCAAGACGGCATGCTCGGGGGCTGTTCCGATGGCAGCAGTATTCTGGACCCTCTTGAGTCGCCGAATTGGGCCGGAGTCTTCATGGCAGGGACACAGCCCGGGCATAACTCCACAACAGCGGCATTAACAGCTACCGGGTTGGCGGCAGCCGGGTCAGGAGACCCCGCGTGCCCCCCGGCTCAGATTCTAATGGACCTCATGGATAAACTGACGACCCTGTTGACCGCTGTGATAGAGCCGGCGGATAAAGCCCAGCACGATGCAGAGGTGGCACACGTACGTGAAGAGATGGTGCAAGCTAAGGAAAATCTAGCCGCGTAGGAAGTCAGGATGGCAGCAGATCGGGCGGCTTTGGATGTTCGTGCTCAACAGCTCCAAGCGGAGACCTTCCGGCTCTCGTGGATCTTAACGCGTCAAACAAGGTCATGAGGAGGAGGCATCAGGAAACTCAGTCACGCCTACCTCTGACACTTGATCCTAGGAACCTATTCCATACACCCGGGGCCGGGGGAAGCAACCCGCCAGAGGCAAACTGGATCACGACACCCGGCGCACCGGTTCAGCCGCGTGCCATGGAACCACCTCGTGTAATTACCGCTCCACCTCATTATGTACCAATACCGCCGGGTCACTTCTCCGACCCTTTGGAAAACCTCATCGCAGCATCGGCTCGTTTGGCGGCTCTCCCGATGGAAGGCGACTCACCGGCGGCGGTTGAAATACGGAGGGTAAGAGAACTTCTTCAAACTGCTCTGGCACAGCAGGATGCGTACTCCTACAGTCGAGACAGGATCCATTCGACTCCTCGCCCAAGCCAGAGCCCAAGTTACAGTAGGCATATGGAGTCCGCAGATATGTCAAGCAATGCTCAACGCCACAACTGGACATATAGGCATGAGCCGGTGCAGGCTAGAGCCCTTAATTTGGCGGATCAGGAGAGGATTTGTCAAGAGGCGGAATGAGCAGCTCAAATGGCAACAGATCAGGCGGCTCATCAAACTTTTCCGGCTTATCCAGCAACCTCAGTCGAGGCAGGAGTGGCCACAAGAACAGGGGGCGTGCCTTGCTTGATGCCGGCCATATGTAATGAGCGTTTGCCAAAGGACTTCAAGGGGCCTCGTAAAGTGCCTAATTACACAGCTCACCTACAGCCTCACGCTTGGATTGAGAGTTATGAAATGGCTACGGAGTTATTGGAGGTCAGCGATGCTGCAATGGCCAAGTATTTCACCATGATGTTAGATGGAACAACTCGTACTTGGTTGAAGGGATTGCCACCCAATTCTATCGGCTCATGGGCGGAGTTGAAGGCCCGGTTCATCCAGAACTTTAAGGACACGTGTAAGCAGCCTATGTCGATTGTGGACCTAACCAATTGCAAGCAAGAGGATGGTGAATCCACAACCCATTGGGTGCGCCGGGTCAAGGAGATAATACATTCATCTGATAAGATGGATGCCGGCTCAGCAGTCTTGATGTTGGAGAAAAATTGTTGTTTTGAACCTCTGAAGCAGAAGCTGGGGCAGCTCAAGCATGACTATAATGACATGGGAACATTGATGGCAACTCTCGTCAAGTATGCTGATTCTGATACTACCAAGGACCCGGTGTCTGACGAAGAAAAACCTTGTCCAAAGCACGGCACCCAGGAGAAGCCAGCCACCCACCTGTGGAAAGATTGTATGATCATGAAGGCGTTTAAAAATTCAAACGCGTTTGATGGAGGTCACGACCCAAGTGGCGGTTCAGGAGGAGGCGATTTTTACGGCCCGGGCACCGGTTCAGGTGGAGGAGGATTTCACGGTCAGGGCCATCCTGGTAACCAAGGAGGATATAATCAACAACCCGGCCAAGGTAATCAGCAGCAACAATTTGGTTATCAGAGCAACCCAAAACAACTGAGTAGTGGGCAATACCATGTATTTATCACTAGTTTATGTAAGAGGGACCAGAAGCTTCACAAGAGGGTCGTCAATGCCGTTGAGCCGGCGATTCCACGTTATCTACGTTGGTCAGAGCAGCCTATTGTATGGAGCAAAGAGGATCACCCGCCCCGGGTTGATAATCCGGGTCACTTGGCCTTGGTAGTGGCACCTCAGGTTGGTGGATACAAATTCACTAAGGTGCTCATGGATGGAGGCAGCAGCATCAACATCCTCTACTATGAGACGTTCCGCCGGATGGGTTTGATTGATAAAAATCTTAAACAATCCAACACTATTTTTCACGGTGCGGTACCTAGTAAATCGGCATACCCAGTTGGTAAGATTGAACTATAAGTAGCCTTTGGGGATGAGTATGACTCCAGAGCAGAAAAATTAACCTTTGAGGTGGTTAAAATCAAAAGCCCATATCATGCTCTATTTGGGCGAACGGCTTATGCCAAGTTCATGGCTCAGCCGTGTTATGTGTATTTACAGCTCAAGATGTCGGGTCATAAGGGCACCATTACAGTACATGGGAGCCGGAAGATAGCTTTGGAGTGTGAAGAAGGTCATGCCGCCTATGCTGAATCTGTTTGTGCAACAGAGGAGTTAAAGTTTTATAAGGATCATGTTGAACTGGCAGACATGATGTCATTAAAGAAACCAACAACAGAGCATGAGCCGGTGTTGAAATTCAAATCAGCTGATGACACCAAGATGGTTGACTTTGTGCCTGGCGACTCATCCAAGCAGTTCATCATCAGTGCAAACTGGGATCCGAAATAGGAAAGTGCGCTCATCGAGTTCATCCGTGAGAACCGGGACATCTTTGCATGGAAACCTTCAGACATGCTGGGTGTCCTGAGGGAACTCGCTGAGCACACTCTTAATATTGATACAAAATTCAAACCTGTCAAACAGTTCCTCCAATGGTTCAATGAAGAAAGGCGCAAGGCCATTGGAGAAGAGGTGGCCCGGCTCTTGGTGGCCAGGTTCATTGTAGAGGTCTTTCACCCAGAGTGGTTAGCTAAACCGGTGCTTTTACTCAAAAAGAATGGCACCTGGCGTATGTGTGTAGACTACACCGATCTGAACAAGGCTTGTCCGGCTAATCCTTTTGCTCTCCCCCATATTGATCGGATCATTGATGCTACAACGGGTTGCGCACGTTTGAGTTTCTTGGATGCTTATTCCAGTTATCATCAGATTAAGATGGCGGTCAAGGATCAGGAGAAGACATCTTTTATTACTCCTTTTGGAGCTTTCTGCTATGTGTCTATGCCTTTTGGGCTTAAGAGTGCCCAGGCGACTTACCAACGGTGTGTGCAGAATTGTCTTCACGATCAAATTGGGCATAATGTTCATGCTTATGTGGATGATATAGTGGTAAAATCCAGGAAAGAGGAAACCTTGGTCACAGATCTGAAAGAGACTTTTGATAATCTCCGGGTCTACAAAATTATGCTTAATCCGGCCAAGTGTGTCTTCGGAGTCCCAGCCGGCAAGCTCTTGTGTTTTTTGGTATCTAACCAAGGTATTGAGGCTAACCCGGAGAAAATCAAGGCAATTACATCCCTGACAAAACCAACATGCATCAATGACGTTCAACGACTGGCAGGCCGTGTTGCTGCTTTGAGCCGGTTCATAAGATGGTTAGGGGAGAAGGCAATGCCTCTGTATCAGATGATGAAGAAAACAGATGATTTTGTTTGGAGCGATGCTGGGAACTCTGCTTTTGAGGATCTGAAGACACAGCTTGTTGAGCCGCTGGTCTTGGCTGGTCCAATTGAGAAAGAGCCGCTGCTGTTATACGTGGCCGCCAACTCACGAGCTGTTAGTGTGGCTATTGTGGTGGAGCGCAAGGAGACTGGCAAGGAGCATCCGGTTCAATGGCCGGTTTATTACATCAGTGAAGTGCTAATTGAATTCAAGCAACGATATCCACATTGGCAGAAGCTCGTATATGGGGTATTCATGGCAAGCCGGAAGCTTAAGCATTATTTTGAGGGACATCCAATCACCATGGTTAGCTCTGCTCCTTTGGGAGACATCATTCAAAACAGAGAAGCCACTGGGCGAGTCGCCAAGTGGGCAATTGAGCTTGGGTCTCATGGGTTGAAGTATGTGCCACGTACTGCGATCAAATCTCAAGTATTAGTTTACTTCATTAATGACTGGACAGAGATGCAGATGCCAGAAGAGAAACCAGACAACACGTATTGGACTATTCATTTTGATGGGTCTAGACAGTTGGAAGGCTCGGGGGCTGGAGTTGTGTTAACTTCTCTGCGAGGTGACAAATTTTGTTATGTGTTACGGTTGATGTTTCCTTGCACTAACAACGCAGCAGAGTATGAAGCCTTGCTCCATGGTCTTTGAGTGGCGAAAGAGATGAGTTTGAGCCGGGTCAGATGTCTTGGCTACTCAGATCTAGTGGCTCAACAGGTATCTGGCAAGTGGGATTCCTAGGACCCTCTCATGGCGGCTTATCGCCGGGAGGTTGATGCCGTTGCAGGGCATTTTAAAGGTTATCAGGTGGAGCACATTGACTGTCGAAAGAACGAAGCGGCTGATGCCTTAAGCCGGTTGGGGTCTCAGCGTAAGCCGGTACCACCTAACACCTTTTTGGATGTTTTGCATAACCCCTCTGTCAAGTTGCCCACAGAAGAAGATTTAGCTGTTCCTGACCCGGAGGCGCAATTGGTGGCAGCTCTTCATGTCATCCCAGATTGGACAGTACCGTTCTTGGCTTACATGACCTGGGGAGAGTTGCCAGCGGATGAGACCCTGGCTCGACAGATAACCCAGCGGTCTAAGTCAATGACGATTTGGGATGGAGAGTTATATCATTGCAGTGTTTCCGGAGCGTTTCAGCGGTGTGTTTCCCCCGAAGAAGGTCAAGAAATCCTTCGTGAGATCCATGAAGGCGATTGTGGTCATCACGCCGGGTCAAAATCTTTGGTGGCCAAGGCATTTCGTCACGGTTTTTACTGGTTGACGGCTCACGCTGATGCAGAAGATCTGGTCAGTAGATGTGATGGATGTCAAAAGTTTGCACGACGAGCGCATGTGCCGGCTCAAGAGCTCTGGATGATTCCAATCACTTGGCCGTTTGTGGTCCGGGGGCTTGACATGGTGGGACCTTTCAAGAGGTCTAAGGATAAAAAGACACATCTCTTGGTGGCAGTTGATAAATTCACCAAGTGGGTTGAGGCGGAGCCTGTGAGTAAGTGTGACGCGGCCACGGCGGTTCAGTTCATGAAAAAGGTGATCTTCCGTTTTGGTTTTCCACACAACATTATCACTGACAATGGCACTAATCTGTCCCAAGGGGCTATGGAGGAGTTTTGTCAACGAGAGCACATCTGGCTTGATGTTTCTTCTGTAGCTCATCCTCAATCCAATGGTCAAGCTGAGAGAGCCAATCAGGAAATTTTGAAAGGGCTCAAACCCCGGCTTATGGTTCCTTTACAGCGAACGCCGGGTTGTTGGGTAGAAGAATTACCCTCGGTGTTGTGGAGTATCAACACCACACCTAACAAGTCTACAGGTTACACACCTTTCTTCATGGTTTATGGAGTAGAAGCAATGTTGCCTAGTGACATCCGTCATGACTCGCCCCGTGTGGCGGCTTATGTTGAAGCTAATAATGAACAAGCCAGACAGGATGCACTTGACTTTTTGGATGAAGAAAGAGACTTAGCAGCGGCCCGGTCATCAATTTATCAACAGGACCTGCGCCGTTATCACAGCCGCCGAGATAAGTCCAGGACTTTTCAGGAAGGCGACTTGGTGCTCCGGCTCATCCAGGATCTGTCAGATGCACACAAGTTATCCCCACCTTGGGAAGGACCCTTTGTGGTCAGTAAGAACTTAAACAACGGGTCATATTACCTCATTGACGTTCGAGAGCACAAAGACTCACGTAAGTCGGAGGAGGACACCCGCCGGCCGTGGAACATTGCTCAACTTCAGCCATACAACACCTGAGCCACCGACTCTCATCATGTACATACTTTAACATTGTGTATACCATGATAAGCAATAAAGTAAGACCATCGGTCTCTTTTCTTTTCAAAGATTATGCATCTTTGTTATTTCTTATTTTCAAATGACTATTAAGGAGTTGATCATATTTGAATCAAGTTTAACCTTTTTTGGTCCAGCTTATGATCGTATCCGAATTTAGCTGCAAATCTCATGGTCACTTTGGGGGCTTCCTATTCAAACATAGGCCGTATTCGAACCAAAGAGAACATAGCTGTCATAACCCTCTTGATCGGCTCAAGGCCAAACTCACCTGGGGGCTTCTTGATCGTATCCGAATCATAGCTTAACCCCTTTTGGGTCCGACTTGGATTGTATTCGAATCAGGGTCGTTAAAAACCTCTCAAGATCATTTGGGGACTTCCTGTTCAAACATAGGTCGTATTAGAACCAAAGAGAACATAGCTATCGGTACCCTCTTGATCGGCGCAACGCCAAAGCCACTGGGGGCTATTTGGTCGTATTCTAACCTTAGTTTAACCTCTTTGGTCCGGTTTACTGATCGTATTCGAATCAGAAACCCCCAACCTTTTGAATACAAGGTTAAATTATGCTTATTATCTGTTGCTTGCCTTTTAGTTTTTTTGTTGTTTCAATATTACAAACAATTAGCCTGGTCTTCTTCACCGGCTCGACTATTTGACAACATAGCCGCCCGGGTCATTAAAACCGGCGGTTTAAGGATCAAAAGGTGCACCCTACCAAGGTAAAATGATCATTGTCTATTCAAAAAAGCATTGGCTTCTCATAAAGATTGAATTATCAAATTCATCACCCGGGTTATTTAAACCGGCGGTCTAAGGATTAAAAGGTACAAGGTATGGTTATTACTTATACGCAATTACCTGCTGCATTAACTAAAAGAGTTAGTTTCAGCCCTTGTCCTTTATTTATATCTGTCTCTGGTTCCTATTGTGGTAAATGTATTGGCTATAAATTGGGTGTCTTAACCCGTTTGGTTCTAAGCCGCCAAGCCAATCTTTTCTTTGTATCTACAGGAACAGAGTTCAAACGTTGCAGAAACAAACATTAAATACGATGCATACATTGGCATCAGGAAACATAGACTCACATAAAAGTGTTTTATGTGCAATGGCATAAGCAAAGCATACAGTGTTTTCACAGCTAAACTATTACAAGGCTTTATAAGCCCACGAAGATGATCATTGTTCCTCCCTTGCCGGTTCACCTCCTTCTGTTGGCTGGAAGTTGGGTTTTGACCAATCAAAACCGTTCACGGTGACAAATTCGGCTTCGTCGTCGATCAGGCCGACCGGGTCAACTTCCGGGGCAAATGTGTCTTCTCTTACTGGTGGGATCAAATCGATTACCTTGTACGAGGGAGTGGCCATCTTCTTATTCTCACTATCAAAACCTGACTGGTATTTATCAACATTGGTATCATCTCCAAGGGTAGTTGCCTGAGGCCGGACTCCACGCACGCAAGCCATGAAGTCATCCTGGTCAAAAGGAGATCCGTCTTCCTTCACGGTGGGATAACCTCTGGCCACGTCCGCCGGGTCTAGGTCTGGCACCCAAGCTTTGGAGTGGCTCAGGGCAGTCAAAGCTCCGGCTCACGCGCAGGAGCGTTTCACTTCTTGAAACCTGGCAGGCAGGATTGACAGTTTCTTCAGGACGTCGCTGAGCCGGTTGGGTCTTTGATTAGTAGGAGAGATGGCGGCAAGAGCCTGCTGTGCGCCAATGTACAGTTGTTCTACCAAAGTATACACTGCCTTCAATTTAATCAACGGGTCTTGGCTCACATTTTTGCTTCGAGGGCCTGCATAAATTTTACACAAAGTCAGCTAGCGGCTTATACTCCGGATCAACAAAAAGCACACAAAGTTAAAATCGGACGGCTTACCAAAGATGGCAGCTACCATTTGAGACACCCGACCCTTTAACCCATTCAGCTCTGTTGAAATCTCTTCAAGGGTTGTTTCAGCCTTCTTAGCACGTTGGGTCAGAAGCATTTTTTCCTCTCCCCAAGTTTTCTTCTTGACAGCAAAGCTGGTCTTTAAATTTTCTGTCTCAGAGAGACTTATTTGCAGTTTGGAGTTAGCAGATTTAATGTATGCCTCTTGACTCGCTAGCCGTGTCTTCGCATCAGTCAATTGCGAGTTCAATTCACATAAGGCATTCTGCAAAACATTCAGATGAGTCAAGATTTTGTTTCAAAGTTTAAACAATCAAGATTCAAGTCTCAAGTACTTTACAAACAAACTACTTGACACTTGGGGGCTAATGTATGCCAAAACAATTTTTTATGAATCTAAAGACATACTTTAAGTCCCAAGTACTTTACAAAGCAACAGCACTTGGCACTTGGGGACTAATGTATGCAATTCAGCAAGGTTCTCTAGGTTAAGCCGGAGTATTAAGTTCTTTCAAAATGGTACAAATCAATTTAAAGTACCGGCTCATTTATGATCAAAAAGAACCGGCCCTTGGGGACTACAGGTGAAGCTTTGTTCTATTGGATTCAAGGAAAATTTCAAAGGTAAAGGTTTTGGCCTATATTTTAAAGTCTATAGATCATTCAGTTTCTTTCATAATCCGAAGACTTGGGGTTGAAGGAATATAGATAAGCCGGAAGAGCGTACCTCGTATTTTAACTACAACATTTCAATCTCAGAATCGCGAGTGGAGTGTAGATGGCTAAGATAGCCGGATAAAATATCATTGGCATTTAGATGGTCATAGTTGGCAACGTCAAAGCGAACTTTCTGCCTCTCCAAAGCCTCTTGTTTTGCTGTACACCGAGCCAGCACGGTTGGGTTCCCCGGTTCAATAAAGCGGCTCCCGGTAATCTGAACATCTTGTGCAGACGGAGACAGTGGGTTGGCTGAGCTTGATGGTCCGATTGTGGAAGGGTTCACAGTGGTCTCGTCAAATGACGGCTTAGGAGGATTTGCTTCGGTGTCAACAGGCAGGTCTTCTGGAGCGTCAGTTAATGGAGAAGATGGCCTAGTCGGATCAGATGCTAGCACCGGCGGGTCTTCCGCCGGCTTAGCTGCCTTCACTTTCTTGGATTTAGCTTGGCCACTAAGAAAAAATGTTGCAGGATTGTCAGTATAAAGATACAATTTGAACAACCCAGGAAATATGAGGATTTTTCATTACCCAGGGGCAGTCTTGAAAGCCGGAAATTGCGTCTGCGATGAGTCGCCAGAAGAGCGAGACACCTCCTGAAAGGATAAAATAGAGTTAAAAGAAATACAAAGGGAAGGATCCATTAAATAGAGTTAAAGACAGAAAGAGGTAAACCTCATGCGAACATTTCTGAGGAGTTTGTTGAAGAACGACAGCCGGCTCATCTTCAGTCCAAGCTTGATGGCGGCTTTCATGTTGCTCTTTTTTCAAACGAAAGTTGAGATCCAAGTGAGCTAAAGGGTTAGAAAACCTTACTTTACGGATCACTCGTTGGACTTTTTGTCTTGGCAAGGGCTCTGAGTCGGAGGAAATGATAGTTACCTCTGCTTCCCCAACCCGACTAGCCCCAGTGTCATCCTGGTAACGATCAATGTCAATAAGATTGTTAAAAAATTGGCCAAGGGAATCAAGGGCTACCTCCGAGTCAGATGTATCATCAAGCTTCATCAAGTCTTCAGCAGTACTCTTTTTCTTCTTTTTCGACCTTCGGGTCATTTTCTTGGCGTTTATGGTGGTGGCTTTGGCTTTCTTGGCCGCCTCGTGGTCATACTTAACTTTCCAAAAGTCAGAATTGGCCTGCAGACAGGTAAAAACAAGGTAAAGAGTCAGGCAAGTATTAAAATAATACGGCTGGAAAAATACAAAAGAGAGAAATAATGACATCCTTACTTTTGGAACCGGGTTAAGTTGGCAGAAGGGGTTTTATCCGACGACACTACAATCTTCATATTTCCCGTTCACCAGAAGAGTTGACATTGAGACAATATCTTCTTCTATCAATTGAACGGGGTTGTGACGAAGAGAGTCATCCGGGCCTCCACCATACTCATACATCAGCTTTGACCGGCGGCTCAAAGGGATGACCCGCCATGAGACCCAGTAGCGGGTTAGATCAACTCCAGTTAACCCCTTTCCCAACAGAGCGTTGATCCTTTTGATGGATGGTATCAGCCTTTTGCGTTCAGCGACATTCAACTTATCAGGAAGCGCGAACTTGGAGTCAAGACGATCGGGGCGGTAACCCGACAGGGGCTTCTCGTTTGCTAGCGAAGTGTCCTGCAGTAGAACCAAGTTTGGTTCCACTCCTTTGGGTGACTTGGTAAGACAATAAGGGGGAAGATGGCACCCTGCCGATGCTGAATTGATATGCCTCCAAGCTCTAAACTAAGGCCGTTGGTGCACTCATTCTGCCAGTTCAGATAAAAGTATTCTCTAAATAACTCCACGGTTGGCTCTTGTTGAAGATATACTTCACAGAGTACTTGGAAGTTAAAAATGTTAGATATGGAATTAGGCCCGATATCTTGAGGATAGAGCTTGAAAAAATGGAGAACCTCTCTGAAGAACTTTGAGCCGGGCGGTGAGAAGCCACAGTTCATGTGGTCAGTAAAAATGATCACCTCACCATCTCTCGGATTGGGTCGTTCTTCTTCCGGATCAGGGGCACGGTAAGACATGACGGTTTTTGCTGGCAGAAATCCTATGATGAAGAACTCTTTTAAACGTTCCTCAGTTATGGTTGAGGGAACCCATATACAGATGGTTGGCGCTTTGGACGGCATGATGTGCAAGGAACTGAAAAGAAAAGCAACATGCCGGTTCAGCTTAACGGTGAGATTAACAGTTAAGGGATGAAGATGCAAAACAAGTAATGGCGGCTTAACTAAGGGCTAATGACATAAAAGAAAAGAAAGCCGGTGCAGTAAGCCGCCATGACTATAGATTCTTTCAGAAAGCGGATTTAGCTAAGTGTTGGGACAAAACAAGTTTCCCAAAATGCTTGATATTATTTCAGATCAAATGGATGTTCAAAATGAAAAAAAAATCTAGACCTAAAAATACAGCCCAGATGAGTTCATCAGATCTAAATATAGCTATTGTACCAGAAAAAGGAGTCTGCTAGTATCAAAAGGAGGCACCAAACAACTACTGCATGAACATACATCTCTTTTGGATCAAAAAGAGGAGGCAGTGGAAAAACTACGAAGAAGCCATGACGAACTGCGAAGAACACACAGAAACCCTAAACATGGATCTGCGGAGCAGGAGAGTGAGAACTTACAGCTACAGATCTTCTTCGGAGGTTGCCGCCGTTTCTCTGAACCAACTCGGGTTGATGCAGCGGCCAAGGTTAACAGAGACGGAGGTGGAGCGCGGCGGCGGCGAAGCTTGAGCAGTAACAAGGTCGCGAGAGGAAGAAGACGGAGAGAGAGAGAAGAATGAGGAAGGTCGGGGCGAGCCTATTTATAAGGGAAAAGGTGAACAGACAGGCGCGAAGATCAAGGAAGAGCCGAATAGATGGTTATCCAGCTATACAGGCGCCTCGATTCTCAGGAAACATTAAAGATAAAAGATCCGTTGGAGGATGACGTCATGAAAGTTTTTTGCGTTTCCAAGAGATGACGTCACGGCGGGTTACAAGGAAATTTCAGTAAAGATAAGAAGATGGATTTTTTGCTAAGTATGGAAGATTGACAAAGAACAAAGTTCAAAGTCAACCTGGGGTCTAATGTTGGGGATATTACTATCAGTTGAGACCCGTCCAGGAGGGGCCGGCTCAGCCCCAATGGAGGGTGATGCAAGAAGCCTAGTAAACATTCAAGATTGTAGTTTATTAAGACTTATAGAAGGCCCAAAGGCCTAAAGGCGGTTTAAGGCCTGATACTATGAACCGCCATATGTAAGGAAAGACTTGTAAGGAAAGGCATGTAAAGGAAGTCACCGAGCCGGACACGATTATAAGCTGGCCGGGACTCTGTAGGCCACCAGGCGTCAACCCATGTATATAAGGGGACGACCCGGTGGCGGCTTAGGAAAAGAAACAACAAGTCGATAAACAAGCCAGCGAGTTGAGCCTCTTGGAGATTGAAACCTCAGCAATACCAATCCCAACTAGACGTAGGCTTTTACCTTCATCGTAAGGGGCCGAACTAGTATACAACTCTCTTATGTCCTTTGTCCCGATTAACCCCTTTAAGCTTCCTAGTGCGATGGCCCTACGACTAAGTCCTTGTTCTAGGACATCTGCCGTGACAATTCAACGACAAGTCTGGAGAGCGGATCCCTGCTGTGGTGAACCCTTCCCTCGTTGGAGGAGCTGAGCTAGGGTGGAACACAGCACCGCAGGAGCAGGACAAACCACACAAGGTTTTCTTTGACACATATCTGTAATAGAAGTAATTGTGTAAGGGCTTGTTTGAATTTGAGGATTCTAACAATGCAGGGATAGGAAATAGAAAGGAATAGGATAGGAATGCACGTGCAAAACAGAGAATTTAAAAACACAGGATTTCTGCCAATTTGGGTGTTTGGTTCACAAGAATTGGAAGATCACAGGATGCAAAGAAGCATGTTGAGATTAAGTCAAACCACAAGAAGTGTACAATCTCTTTGGCGAAGCCATGTCGATCTCAGCGTGATTGGGTTGGCCAGTGAGGATGCTCCGGCTGACTTGGCAGTTGGAGGAGGGGAAGAAGATCTTAGGCGTCTGGAGATGGAGCCCGAGGTACTGCTCCGCTGTGATGGAGGGTTTTGTCGTTGGAGCAGCTCCGGTGAGTTGTACGACGTCGAGGCTGAAGCAGGACAAGAGAGACAACGTTAACCTAAGTGGAATTCTAATAGCATCTCCAATAGATGACGTAAAATACATAACCACAAAGTGCTAGATGTACACATCAGCCGCTCATCTCTGAACTTAACTGTCGAAACTGAATTTAACTGTCGAAACTGAATTTTTCTATCGAAACTAAATTTTACTATCGAAACTGAACGCACTAGAGGTGAGGCTACAAGTCAGTCGACTGACTTTTTCATCTCTGGTCAGTCGATTTTGCAGCTGTTGGATATGAAATCAAGGGCCTGCAGTTCATCTTCAACCTCCACCCCACTGAGCCGCCAGCCACCACCGGCCAAACAGCCACCCCTGCCTACCCCGAAAACACTCCCCACCGCCGGTCCACCGCCACCCCGGCCATCCCTGTATGCCCCCCGTGCCAAGCTTTTTATCCGGCGATCCCCACGCCACCGCCCCACCACCGCCGGTGACCATCGCCCCCACCCTGAACCCTAAGATAGATAGTGGGGTACCTCTCCGGCGAGCCCCCCTCCCTGCTACGGCTAGTTCTTCCTTAA
>NC_041384.1:69309607-69344336 GCF_002162155.2 Triticum dicoccoides | reverse complement strand
GACCCAAAAGTCAATTCAGTCGACTGAAGTGTAGCTAAATCGGAGCAGCATCGCAAGCAATAGCAAGAGCGAGAGCAGCAGCGCGAGCAAGAGCAAGAGCAAGAGCAGACCAGGCAGGGGACCGAGAGCAAGAGCTAGTAGTGCGAGAGCTAAAGCAGCAGTAGCTCCTACTGATGTGGGCGCCGCCACCGAGGGAGCGACATCGTGGAGGAAGTGGCCGGCGACGCCGTCGTGGATGGAGCCGCGCCGTCTCGGCTCGGGACCGAGCGCCGGAAGCACCGTGAGATCGAATCAAGAAGAAAATGCGGCGATTAGTGTACAACCTCTTTGGTGGCGCCGATTAGGACGCAGCTTGATCCGAGGAAACGGTGATGATGATGCTCTTCCGGTGGTGCAGGTGCAGACGGCAGTGTGGGAATGAAGGTGGCGCGAAAGACGAGGGGAACATCGGGGCAGCTCCTTGGAGGTGGAGGACGGGGTGGCTGAACCGGCAAGGACGACCAGATCGACGACGGATCCTCATCCGGTACGATGGATGAGGGACGTCGAGGTGTTGCTGTGGACGACGTCGTCGGGGAAGAGGCTCCGGCTGGGTGGCGGACGGAGGAGGGTGTGGGGTGATACGTCTCCAACGTATCTATAATTTTTGATTGCTCCATGCTATATTATCTACTGTTTTGGACATTATTGGGCTTTATTATCCACTTTTATATTATTTTTGGGACTAACCTATTAACTGGAGGCCCAGCCCAGAATTGTTGTTTTTTGCCCGTTTTAGGGTTTCGAAGAAAAGGAATATCAAACGGAGTCCAAACGAAATGAAACCTTTGGGAACGTGATTTTCTCAACGAATGAGACCCGGGAGACTTGGACCCTACGTCAAGAAAGGAAACAGGAGGCCACGAGGTAGGGGGGCGCGCCCACCCCTACCAGGCGCGCCCTCCACCCTCGTGGGCCCCTTGTTGCTCCACCGACGTACTCCTTCATCCTATATATACCTACGTACCGCCGTAACTTTCTGTATCCACAAGATCCCATCTTGGGGCCTGTTTCGGAGCCCCGCCGGAGGGGGCATCGATCACAGAGGGCTTCTGCATCAATACCATAGCCTCTCCGATGAAGTGTGAGTAGTTTACTTCAGACCTACGGGTCCATAGTTATTAGCTAGATGGCTTCTTCTCTCTTTTTGGATCTCAATACAATGTTCTCCCCCTCACTTGTGGATAAATATTCGATGTGATCTTCTTTTTGCGGTGTGTTTGTTGAGACCGATGAATTGTGGGTTTATGATCAAGTCTATCTATGAATAATATTTGAATCTTCTCTGAATTCTTTTATGTATGATTGGTTATCTTTGCAAGTCTCTTCGAATTATTAGTTTGGTTTGACCTACTAGATTGATCTTTCTTGCAATGGGAGAAGTGCTTAGCTTTGGGTTCAATCTTGCGGTGTCCTTTCCCATTGACAGTAGAGGCAGCAAGGCACGTATTGTATTGTTGCCATCGAGGATAACGAGATGGGGTTTTCTTCATATTGCATGAGTCTATCCCTCTACATCATGTCATCTTGCTTAAGACATTACTCTATTTTTAACTTAATACTCTAGATGCATGCTGGATAGCGGTCGATGAGTGGAGTAATAGTAGTAGATGCAGGCAGGAGTCAGTCTACTTGTCTCGGACGTGATGCCTATATACGTGATCATACCTAGATATTCTCATAACTATGCTCAATTCTGTCAATTGCTCAACAGTAATTTGTTCACCCACCGTAGAATACTTATGCTCTCGAGAGAAGCCACTAGTGAAACCTATGGCCCCCGGGTCTATCTTTATCATATTGATCTCCTACTACTTACAGCGTGTTTGGTTCAGGGGAATTAGAGATGGGGAATGGGAGTTGAGGGGTAAGGAGATTAAAAATCCACTGTTTGATTAGAGGGAATGGGAGTTTAAGTGGGAAGGGGACTGGGAGTTGGGGAAGCCAATTCCCACCGATTTCTTCCCAGGGGGTACCCTGTTAATTCGTGAGAAGAGTTTTATCCCACGCCAATTCCCATCATATGCCAAACAAGGGAATGGGAGTAAAAATCTACTTCCCATGCCTAATCCCTTCATAAACACCCTTGTGCAAACTCCCATGCCCTTGCCCAAGTGTTTACCAAACAGGCTCTTAGTTATTCCCTTTGCTATTTACTTTGCCTTTATTTTACTTTGCATCTTTATCACAAAAATACCAAAAATATTATCTTATCATATCTATCAGATCTCACTCTCGTAAGTGGCCTTATAGGGATTGATAACCCCTATTTGCGTTGGTTGCGAGGATTTATTTGTTTTGTGCAGGTACGAGGGACTTGCGCGTGGCCTCCTACTGGATTGATACCTTGGTTCTCAAAAACTGAGGAAAATACTTACGCTACTTTGCTGCATCATCCCTTCCTCTTCGGGGAAAACCAACGCAGTGCTCAAGAGGTAGCATGGGGCGTCGCGGGTTTTCCCGGCCTCGGTGTATGAATGGGTCAGCGGATGGGATGAGAGTGGGGAACCATGGCTTAGGGACGCGCTTGTCCGAAATGTGGGGTAAGTTATGAAAGTACCCCCACCGATTTGAGGCGGTTCATTCGGTTCAAGGGTATCACGGGCATTTCACGTGTCGGGATTTCACAGGAGGTGGGAGTTTTCACGCGCGTTGTAATTTTGGAATAGCAAGGAGCGGGTTGAGATGGAGGGAGTTGTCGGAGCACAGCGAGACAAAGATATATCTTAAATATTTCAGGCTAACAAGGCGCGGGTTGAAGAGGCGGGAGTTTCGCAGCATGATAGACAGAGACGCTAGCTTGAAATTTCAGCATAACAAGGTGCAGCTTGAAATTTCGAGAGAACAAGCTTAACGTGTACCCAAAAAAACAATTTAGACTAGTATGATATACTACGTACAATGTGTTTAACATGCACAACACACACACAGACACCATTTAGACTAGTAAGGTACGCGTGCATTGCACGCATGAGATTTGGCATCCAAATTATGAATAAATACCACATTATAGCATGTAAGCTTTGAGTCATATATGCATGATGTAGATGTTCGTTTAATTCTTATAGTTCATTTCATTCAAAATCATCTAGTTTTTATAAGAAAGCTAATCTATTTTAAGATTCATGGAATTGTGCGTTGTAAGGCATAAAGTAAAAACAAATCATGTAGAAAAACATTTGGGCAATTATGATATGGAAGATTCTAGAACAGAGATGAAGTGCTTGTGTTTTGAGGTTTGTGCATTATGCTTAAGTTCAACCATAGAGTCTTCTAGATTGTACATGTGGCAAAATTTGGTGGAATCTAGATGATATCCAATGGCCAGTAGTGCTCAAATTTGCCAGCTCTACACCATCGGGTTGGCCTCATCCAACGACCATCTTTCAAAGTTAAAATTATCCGCACACTATATAAAAAATATATAATATAATATATATAGGGGTATAGATATGGATATGTGATGCGAAAGCCACCCATCATCTCCAATTAGAATAGTTTGTCCATGCACGGATGCAATGTGGCCAAACGATGTCTACCATCGGTATTTCAAATTCAAACCAATCTGACCTTGTTCAATGTGTATACATTGCAACATGCTCGTTTCCAAACCACACCGCGCATATCTCCGTTATATTCATGCATGCATGGGTTTCAAACATCATGATCCCTTATTCAAATATTTGAATTCAACTTTACATTGATTATGACCTCACCTAGTCTTTTACACCCACACATTGGTCTTCTCTTTATAATTGTACCACTAACTTTCTCTCGTGCATGCATGCACACACACTACCAGTCGGCATTATCCATCGCACACATGCAATCTTTTTCTTCAGGTCGGTCTCCCATGAAGGCACACACACACATCCCCCTCTCCATCATATCGGGCATTCTTTATCTCTGACGTGCATGCGCAACGATCGATGTTCCTCTATGTGTGTGTATATAGCTAGGTCTTTCATAGTTTTCCACATAAACCGATCAATCTATATATCTAGTGAGGTCTCACCCTCTTTCCCACGTCCACATTGATCAATCTATACCTCTCTTAGGATTACATATATAGCTAATACACCCACATTAATTATATATCCAACGCTCCCCTCTCGTCATCCATGCCTTCCGCTTCATCTCTCAGACGCGCGCACAATGGCCAAGACAGGGGGCGGCAAGGGCCCCCCTAACATCACTATATATCGAGGCTAATATGAATGTGATCATTAGACAATTGCTGGTAAAACTAGTTTAAGTTGATGAATTGGCCCTCCTTGTAAAGGATTAGCAATGCTTGGCCCCCTAGCTCATGGGACATTTTTCATGGCTCCGCCACTACGCGCAACAGCGCACGTTCTCGCCCCCTCTCTCTAAATATCGATCTCGCAGTTGTGCACTCCTTCATAGTCTCCCTCCACTCGGCCCCTCGCACCATCTTCTAGCCCCCCACCAGATTTTGCCACATGTACAATCTAGTAGACTCCATGGTTGAACTTAAGCATAATGCACAAATCTCAAAACAACAGTGGTTCTCCTTTGTTCTAGAATCTTTCGTATCGTAACTGCCCAAACTTTTTTTCTAGTTGAATTGCCATTTTTTGTTTGTACTTTATGCTTTACAATGCACAATTCCATGAATCATAAAATAGATTAAGGGCTTCTTTGATTCAAAGGATTCTCGAAGGAATTTTGGAGGATTCTAATCCTTAGAAAATTTTCCTATCTTGGTTGTTTGATTCGTAGGATTGTAAACCATAGGAATTTTTCCATATGATTCATTTGCACTAAATTTCATAGGAAACATCCCATCCACTCAAACCTCTTTGAAAGAATTCTGCGTTTTTTCTATGCACAATCAAACACTCGTACCACCCTGTAGGATTCAAGACGACATTCCACTCTAATCCCATGTTCTTCCTATTCCCGCATTTTGGAAATCCTACGAATCAAAGAGGCCCTAGGTTTTTTTATAAAAACTAATTGATTTTGAATGAGATGAACTATAAAATTTAAACGAAGGTCTACATCAGGCATATATGACTCAGAGCTTACATGCTACAGTGTGGTATTTATTCGTAATTTGGTTGCAAAATCTGACGCATGCAATGCACGTGTACCTTACTAGTACTTCAAGTATGTGCAAAACACAATGGCACGCTACACAGTGTTTCTCTTATAGTTCAAGAAGCCACGTGGGCACGTGGCACATGTGGAGGCGTTGTCGCGACATCCTTGTGTGGATTGATCACTGCGACGTGTTGCTGGTTCCAGAAGAATGTACTCGTCCTCCCTGAGCCGCACTGGTGGTACATGCACGAAGCGAAGATGTGCACGCACGCCACGCACGCACTCATTCCCTCGCTCGCACACGCGGGTACATGGGCGGACGCAATTTTGTACCAAGATCCACCCATGTGATAATTTGACGCGTGTAAAGTCCTTCACTTCATTGATGGTCAATTAATAAAGCGCATGCAAATTGAGTGGACGTGAGGGCGGAAGAAAGACATTACTACTCCACAGTGCGTATGCGAGTAGTTAAATCATGGGTTGCTAGTAGTACTTCCATTGGTCTCCTTCGTATTTTCTGCCAATTTTTGACAGTAACATAATATTTACGCATCTGAGCAGTGCAGTATACTTGAAATTTATGTTCCACTAAACTCATAGGGAGCCGTTTCGGGCCTCGAAACCAAAAACCATCAATTAATCTTTACCTTGTTCCCATCACATTCGAAAGTACTAGTGCTACAATTAAGTGCAAGCCTGCTCACACCTACCAGTACGTACCAAACCTGAACGTGTTCCCACTATGCAGGTTTTAGTACTAGTGCTAGTACTTAGGTTATAAAAAGGGGAACTACCTAACCGAAAATTACTCTACCTTCCTCCTCATAAGTCCTGCTTCTTCGTCCATCCTTGCCATGGCCGGTGTGCAGAGCTCTAGGTCAAGAACTACTCGTAATAAGGGAGCGGCAACCAAGGCTGCAGAAAAAAACAGGGCTCGCTGCCACGTAGATACCTCGAAAGATCTCTCACGGGCAGGCGATGGCTCCCAGGAGCGCCCTAGACGCTGAGGTGAACATGCCGAGCGGGCAGCGCTGGAGTCTTTATCCCTCGACGGCATGCCCGATCATCTCAATAAGCACCTCAATAAGAAGAAGGAGTTCATCCACGGCTTGGTGGAGCTGCTGAAGGAGAGCCTCGACGACATACCCGCTGAGCTCAATGAGCAGGGGGAGTTGACCGCCGGCTTGGTGATGCTGCTGAAGAAGAGCATTGCCTCAGAGAAGAAGGCAACCGGCGAAATCCTGCAACTTCAGGAGGACAAGCGAAGCTCTGCCACGAGCTTGACCTGCTGAAGGAGGAGAACGCCGGCTGGAAGAAGCTGCATGAGAATAGTAGTTCCTCGATGAAGATGTTGCAGGCCCTCGTCATGGAACAGAAGGAGGAGTTGGCGAAGCTCCGCATCAAGCACCCGGCTGATGTCAACGTACGTAATGCAACCGTGGAACAGATGATGAAGGCTCGCGTCGAGAAATCCCGCGTCATGGACACAATGATGAAGATGGCGGAGGAGACGCGCAAGGAGATAGAGGTCGTGGAGGCGATGAAGAAGCAGTTACGACTCCGCGGCCAGCAACCCTTCATGTAGTGAGAGCAGCACCCCAGACTTGTGTGTGCGTCTTCCTTCTTTTTGGGGGCGATAATCCTCCTTCTTCTTTTTCTCCCGTGTTTCTTATTTTGCTTCGGGTGTTTCGCCGCACATGTCACCTTCTCTGCGAGGCATGAATAGAACAATGCTAAAAATGAGATGACTAGCAAATTAGATCATTCTTTATCGCCAATAGAATAATGCCTCTTGCTAGTAATATATAATAAGAGTAGAGAGTAGAGGATATGGCACTGGGCTGTCGTGTTTCGTGCTCCTCCGTTGTACTCCAGTCGAAAACTTGAGTACACCGCATGGTTCTTTGCTCCTCCTCAGGTCATCGGCACATTTATATGAGCAGTCAAATCACAAGGCACTGCCTTCCAGCAGTAATGAGCAATCAAATCACAAAGGCCCTCGCCTCTCGTGAAAAGGACCAAGCTAGACTGCCCCACCCTCTAGCCTTTTAAAAATGTATACATTTGTACAGTAGTAGTATCGATGGATTGCGCCATTGAGCAAAACTAACAAGATGTAATTAAAGAAAAAAGGTGGTACATATAGAGAGCGCTCGTCGCCAAATTATGCACATACTATATGACACTACCCACTATGAAGGTACTAGTAACATAGACTAGTGACTATTCTATGCTACTCTCCACTATGACCAGCCAAAGTCGAGGCACGGATACCAACAAGGGTCTGGTTGTGTCTATACTTGGACAACTCACCCGACTGCATGCGCACCAGGCAGAAGAAGCTCGTGTCATGTTGGTGCCGTGTGCGGCCCGCACATTCATCAGTCTTGCCATAAGTCGCAGTAGATGCTATATAGGTCCGTCGGATCTTACATCAAGATCCGTGCAAAATTTTCTTTTCAGATTTCATTTTTTCTCTCTTAAATCTCAGTCGAGTGAGACATTGCCATGCCATTAAACAGAGGGTCGGGCGCCATTAATGGAGACCTTGGGAGAGAGGTGGACAGTAGATGGAGGCCAAAGGGCTCGCACGCCTCCCGTACTCAAATAGCTACCCTGGATGATGCCTCCTAGCTAATAAAAAAGGGGACGTGTGGCGGCACGTAAATGGTAAATAGAACGCCCATGGTTTCAATAATACTTGTGTTTTCGATTGTAATGTGACAGCACTTGTTCCAAAATGACTTTGTTGATTGTTAATGTGCGCGCCTTCGCAAATCGGACAGCAAAATTACCACAGCATGTTGGTTCCATGTCATGACACCAAGCCAAGTTTCATGATTTTCATGCGTGTTTCGGATTTACAGGAATTAAAAAACCAAGTTTCTCAATGTTTCCAGCCGAGCCATGACGCCCAGATGTTTGAATTTCATTCCCATTTCTGGCATGGGCCCTAGAAATTTACCCGAGGACACACATGTGATTTTTCAACCAACTTTGGTGCACTGGAGCGTGTGCTTGTATTTAAATTTGAATTATGCACACAAAGGTGACATGTTCCCTCTCAGAACCATGAGCCTTCTCGAGAGAAGATCCGGTTTGCAAGAAACTTATACCAAAACTTATTCCTATTCTACAAATATTTTTACCGCAGCATGGTAGTACCATGACATGACACCATGCCAAGTTTCATGATTTTCAGGCGTCTTTTTGATTTACAAGAATTTTAAAACCAAGCTTCTCAATGTTCTCGGCCGAACCACGATGCCCAGATGTTTGAATTTCATTCCCATTTCTTGCATGTGACCTAGAAATTCACCCGAGGACACACATGTGATTTTTCAATCAACTTTGGCGCACGGGAGCATGTTCTTGTAGTTCAAATTTGAATTATGCACATTAAATGACCAGAAACTCAATTAATGTATAAAAAGACAAACGAACCTAGAATAATTCCAAAATTTAACAAGGCAATCATATAGTTCTATGTTGCCTCTGTAAAGAAAATCTGGGGGGAGGCAGCGTATATTAGAAATGCCATTAGACATTGTTATTTTCACGTCAAACTCGTTGACCATGTTACATGACAAAAATAAGCTGATTCTCACAATGATAAGTTAATGGTCTCCAGCACAACACACCCCTCAAATAAAACTAAGCACCCTGGAATTCTTTGACAAAACTAAGCACCCTGAAATTCTTTGACAACTAAACTGCTGGCTATATGATGTTGGCCATATATATTGTACGTATATAATGTGAAGAAACGAGTGGTAGTACTATACCAACTAAAAGATGAAATGTACGAAATATAACGAGAAGAAACATAACATAGTTCTACTGGGGGCTTAGCACAACACACCCCTCAAATAAAACTAAGCACACCTGAAATTAAACTAAGTAACTAATACGGTAGACACTGCATTAGAACCACCATGAGCAACGACACCGCCACCTTACTCGGACTCCTCATCCACGTCCTCGACTTTGTCCTTGTCCCTCTTCCTCTTGGCTGATACTTCTTTGCTTGAATCGCACACTTGGCTCTTGCTCTTCATCCAACCCTTGTAGATATTGAAACAAAGGTAGCCATCCATTGCAGCATAGTGGATGTGGTCTATATCTAGTACATTCCACTCCCATGCATGATGAAACCTGAATGGAGGTTTCTTCAGTGTACCATACGAAGGATGAACCATGGCTCCTGCCAGGGTCAGCATTGAAGGCTGAACATGGGAGGGCACCAGCCGTTTCTTGTGGAGGTCGAAGGGGTCGCCTACAACGAGGCCTATCCGACCCAGGATTTCCTTATCGTTCCTAAAGTCTACAGTAAAGAATTTGACTCGGCCATCCTTGAGGAAATTCTTAAAATCCTGGCACTCAACGTCAGCATGGCATATGTGGTAGACCAACCATAAGACATGCACGCAAACCTGGATCACGGTGGGCTTCTTCTTCTCTGCCTCATTTAGATTCTTCTCGCTTCCTAGGACTGTGGTGTACTCAACATCTAGCCCAGCGACCGACTCATCATTCGAGTTTTCGAACATGCATTTGAAGCGAGCAAGGCATTCTTTCACCATTGCGAAAGAACGGGTGTAGATGACGTCGAACTCATCCCCGGTGATGGTTCTAACCTTGTACTCACCGCCGGTCATGGAGATTTGGGACGCCATGGATTTGGGAGGAGGGTTAGGATTAGTGGAACTGCCATAATGTGAAAGGACGGGACAACTAGGAGCGGTTTATCGATTGTAAAAATGTCGAGTGGGGGGCGCGTGCGAATGGCAGGGTAGTGGCTTGCCTGGTGGATAAATGGATTCATGCATAGTACTATGGGAGCCCAATTAGATGTCATGTCTACTCGACGCCCAATTAAATGGCTTTCGATGTCATGTTAAGCGTCGGGAAAATTACAGGTGATACAAAGCTTTCCATTCTCCCATGATACGGGCTTCTGAGAGCCCTTGGATCTGAGATCGAACGGTTGCATGGCGTTATTCTAGACCTATGGGTGAATATCCTATCCTGGAGGGTTATTCTGCAAATTTTCAGCAACTTAGCATGCGACCGTTCGATCTTAGATCCAAGGGCTGCCAGCAGCCCGTATCATGGTCGCGCCTACCACGACCGTCACCTCGCTCGCGCGGCTGCGCCCTTGGAGATTTAACACGGTGCGTTAGGCTATCTGATGTTGGCATGTCATACATAGTCATCACTTAGTCACTCATACAACAAGGTTAGCTATAAGACTGGCTATAAGAGTTTTTTTTTTGTTTACTTCTCTCTATCTCTTTCTTCATAGTATTTATTGCATTTTCCAAGGAGTGAGCTCTTCCAATGAAATGGTGCTTAGATGAGGTGCTATGGGCATTAAATTGCTTAGCAACTCAAGTCCCCAATGCATAGGTGCTTAGTTTTTTGTTGCCGAGTTTGCTTCATCTAGGTACACGCGCTTATCACCGTTTCTTCCTGGGGTCACCAAACTACTATGTCTCTTCTTAATTAACTTGCCACATCAGACTTTATGCCTATGTGGCAGGCTTAGCACCTCTAGGATCTCAAGCAAGGAAAAAGTGGAGGAGTGGGCTCTCAAACAAGAGCCAGCCTCTACATGGTGGAGCATCGGGAGAGGCACCTATATGGAGGTGGTCAGGAATCGGGAGAGTCAAGCCGGTCGTAGCGCCGCCGTTAAAATGATAATGGCAAGTCAAATCACCGAGCCCCACCTGTCCAGCAGTAACTCACTATCAAATCACACAGCCCTACGTTTGTAGCAGCCTACTCCCTCATCTTCTCGCGTCTTTGTCGAACCGACTAGGCGGAACTGCCCCGCCTACCGCCCAAGAAAAGCCACACCCTCGACTTTTAAATAGTACAGTATACTAATTTTGTATCCATGGATTGCGCCATGGAGCAAAGCCTCAATAAAACGGCGGTACACATGTACGAAGTGTACAGCACACCCGTCGCGCTTGCATCGCACCCCAGATGGTCGGTCGGTCTGGCACACCGCTCTCCGAATGGAATGTGCGTCATATTGCGTTTGCACACACATGTGGGACCGCAATTGAGAACCGACCATAGGCACACTCCCCGGCCCCGCAAGTCGGGTGAGTTAATAGAAGTAGTACATACATTGGTACCTGGATGATCCCTACAAGACATGAAAGATCAGTTCGTCCATGCATGTGACCAGACTCCAGCAGACATGCACGAAGACTACTCGGCTGCCATCTAGGTCAAGCCGGCTATGTTAATTAGGACATCTATCGACGGACCCCTTTTCTACGAGTTTATCTTTAATTTGAGCTTTGATCCTCGTCTAGTTTGTCCGTCGGGATTCATCTTGTCTTCTTTGGGCAGTGAGGTTATGTTTTCTTGTCATGTGGCATTTTTTCGTGTTATATGTTATAATTCGGTGCTTCAAATCAAAATGACGACAACTGCGCCTCCGGGGCATGTGCATGAAGGCTTCTCGACAGTCATTGCTGAGGTCAAGCTGGCTCCGGCCAGTAGACAAAAGAAAACTAGTACTCCACTATATAGGCAGGAGCCTCCGCGCTTGCTTGCTAGTGTTGCTCTCTTCACACTGTCTCGTCCTCTCTAGATCTAAACACGACAGCGGTGGCCACACTCTCTCTCTACTCACCGCTGGTCACAGATCCAGCCGGATCCTCTCCGCCGGGGAAGGTGATAAGGTGCAAGGTTCACGCGGTCGTCCTCGGTGACGGCTCTTACCCACTACCGACGCGTCTCGATCAGCGTGCCTTGCCGTTCGCTCCCAAGCATCGCTGGCGAGGGAGGGCCTCCCACCCCTTCTTCCTCGCTGCCGTAGTGTGGGCAGATCCGGCCTCCCGTCGCCCACCTAGCGACATCCCGGCGACCCTCAGGTATAACATCCTTCGAAACTGGCCTTGCTCTACTTCCTGAGCTCCTGACATCGCTGCATTTATATCTTTTACTATTTCTCAGGCCCCCTCGTGGAGATAGGATCGATCGGCTGTTCGAAAACCACCTAATTTTTTACTGTTAAGAGGTAAAACTAGTTCATGCACTCGAATCTAGTAGTACTTGGTTCAAACAAGGAAGAAAGGGGGTGGGGTGGGGCAAGATTTGTTACCTGAATCTAGGACTTGGTCGAAAGAGGAAATAATGGGGGCAAAAAGTAGCAGAGACTGGCAATCCAACTGGTCTCTAGGTCTAATAGGGAAATAAAGGGAACACAGTACAAACTCAATATAAACCCTATCTATTGGTTGAAAAAGGAAAGAAAGTGGGGACTAGGGGACAAGCCAACATAGTAAGTCCAGCACTAGATTTGCTAGCCTCGCACAGTATAAGGTGGCTATATACCTGGTAACCCACAAGTATAGGGGATCGCAACAGTTTTAGAGGGTAGAGTATTCAACCCAAATTTATTGATTCGACACAAGGGGAGCCAAAGAATATTCTCAAGTATTAGCAGTTGAGTTGTCAATTCAACCACACCTGGAAACTTAATATCTGCAGCAAAGTATTTAGTAGCAAAGTAATATGATAGTAGTGGTAACGGTACCAAAAGGTAATGATAGCAAAAGTAATGTTTTTGGTATTTTTTAGTGATGATAGCAATAGCAATGGAAAAGTAAATAAGCGAAGAACAATATATGGAAAGCTCGTAGGCAATTGATCGGTGATAGAGAATTATGCCGGATGTGGTTCATCATGTAACAGTCATAACCTAGGGTGACATAGAACTAGCTCCAATTCATCAATGTAATGTAGGCATGTATTCTGAATATAGTCATACGTGCTTATGGAAAAGAACTTGCATGACATCTTTTGTCCTACCCTCTCGTGGCAGCGGGGTCCTAGCGGAAACTAAGGGATATTAAGGCATCCTTTTAATAGAGTACTGGACCAAAGCATTAACACATAGTGAATACATGAACTCCTCAAACTACAGTCATCACCGGTAAGTATCCCGATTATTGTCACTTCGGGGTTAATGGATCATAACACATAATAGGTGACTATAGACTTGCAAGATAGGATCAAGAACTCTCATATATTTATGAAAACATAATAGGTTCAGATCTGAAATCATGGCACTCGGGCCCTAGTGACAAGCATTAAGCATAGAAAAGTCATAGCAACATCAATCTCATAACACAGTGGATACTAGGGATCAAACCCTAACAAAACTAACTCAATTACATGATAAATCTCATCCAACCCATCACCGTCCAGCAAGCCTACGATGGAATTACTCACGCACGGCGGTGAGCATCATGAAATTGGTGATGGAGGATGGTTGATGATGACGATGGCGACGGATTCCCCTCTCCGGAGCCCCGAACGGACTCCAGATCAGCCCTCCCGAGAGGTTTTAGGGCTTGGCGGTGGCTCCGTATCGTAAAACGTGATGAATCCTTCTCTCTGATTTTTTCTCTCCGAAACCAAATATATAGAGTTGGAGTTGAGGTCGGAGGAGCTCCAGGGGGCCACGAGGTAGGGGGCGCGCCCCCCACCCTCGTGGCTAGGGTGTGGGCCCCCTGGTCTTCATCTTTTGCAAATATTTTTTATTATTTCCAAATAGACGTTCTGTGAAGTTTCAGGTCATTCCGAGAACTTTTGTTTCTGCACATAAATTACACCATGGCAATTCTGCTGAAGACAGCGCCAGTCCGGGTTAGTTCCATTAAAATCATGCAAGTTAGAGTACAAAACAAGGGCAAAAGTGTTTGGAAAAGTAGATATGACGGAGACGTATCAACTCCCCCAAGCTTAAACCTTTGCTTGTCCTCGAGCCATTCAGTTGATAAACTGAAAGTGATAAAGAAAAACTTTGACAAACTTTGTTTGCTCGTGTTGTTGTAAATATGTAAAGCTAGCATTCAAGTTTTCAGCAAAGATTATGAACTAACCATATTCACAATAACGCATAGGTCTCATGTTTACTCATATCAATGGCATAATCAACTAGCGAGCAATAATAATAAATCTCGGATGACAACACTTTCTCAAAACAATCGTAATATGATATAACAAGATGGTATCTCGCTAGCGCTTTCTGAGACCGCAAAACATAAATGCAGAGCACCTTTAAAGATCAAGGACTGAGTAGACATTGTAATTCATGGTAAAAGAGATCTAGTCAAGTCATACTCAATGTAAACTAACAGTAATGAATGCAAATGACAGCAGTGCTCTCCAACCGGTGCTTTTTAATAAGAGGATGATGACTCAACATGAAAGTAAATAGATAGTCCCTTCACAGAGGGAAGCAGGGATTTGTAGAGGTGCCAGAGCTCGGTTTTGAAATAGAGGTGAATAATATTCTGAGCGGTATTACTTTCATTGTCAACATAACAACCAAGAGATGGCGATATCTTCCATGCTACACACATTATAGGCGGTTCCCAAATAGAATGGTAAAGTTTATACTCCCCTTCCACCAACAAGCATCAATCCATGGCTTGCTCAAAACAACGAGTGCCTCCAACTAACAAGAGTCCTAGGGGGAGTTTTGTTTGCAATTATTTTGATTTGATTTGCGTAAAGCATGGGACTGGGCATCCCGGTGACCACCACTTTCTTGTGAGTGAGGAGCGGAGTCCACTCCTCTTGAGAATAACCCACCTAACATGGAAGATACGGACAACCCTAGTTGATACATGAGCTAATCGCGCATATAAAACAGGATATTTATTTGAAGATTTAGAGTTTGGCACATACAAATTTACTTGGAACGGCACGTAGATACCGTATATAGGTAGGTATGGTGGACTCATATGGAACAATTTTGGGCTTTATGGGATTGGATGCACAAGCAGTATTCCCGCTTAGTACAGGTGAAGGCTAGCAAAAGACTGAGAAGCGACCAGCTAGAGAGCGACAACAGTCATGTACATGCATTAAAATTAATCAACACTGAATGCAAGCATGAGTAGGATATAATCCACCATGAACATAAATATCGTGAAGGCTATGTTGATTTTGTTTCAACTACATGCGTGAACATGTTCCAAGTCAAGTCACCTAAATCATTCATAGGAAGATACCACCCTATCATACCACATCACAACCATTTTAATAGCATGTTGGCACGCATGGTGAACCATTATAAGCTCCTAGCTAATCAAGCATGGCACAAGAAACTATGATCTCTAGTTGTCATTGCAAACATGTTTATTCATAATAGGCTGAATCAGGAACGATGAACTAATCATATTTAAAAAAACAAGAGAGGTCGAGTTCATACCAACTTTTCTCATCTCAATCAGTCCATCATATATCGTCATAATTGCCTTTCACTTGCATGACCGAATGATGTGAATAATAATAATAGTGCACGTGCATTGGACAAAGCTGGAATCTGAAAGCATTCAATAAACAGGAGAAGACAAGGCAGTATGAGCTCTTTTGTCAGATCAACAATAATGCATATAAGAGCCACTTCAACAATTTAATTATGGTCTTCTCCTATCGACCCTCAAAGAAAAGAAAAGAAATAAAATTATTTACACGGGAAAGCTCCCAACAAGCAAAAGAAGAACATGAAATCTTTCTGGGTTTTCTTTTTAATTACTACTACAAGCATGGAAAGTAAACTAATTAAAAGCTACAACTATTTTTTTTGGTTTTTCTTAAGGTTTATTAAACACACAAGAAGAAAGCATAAAAAGGAAAATAAACTAGCATGGATGATACAATCAAAAAGTATGAGCACCGACATCTAGCAATGAGTGTGTGAACATGAATGTAATGTCGGTGGGAAATATGTACTCCCCCAAGCTTAGGCTTTTGGCCTAAGTTGGTCTATGGCCACGGTTGCCGTGACGGATATCCATAGTAATAGTTGGGGTCGTACTGCGAAGAAGAAGACTTTGATTGCCACTGGTTGGCAATCATCACCGGATCCCAATGGTAATTAGACTGTCGTGGAGGATCAACTTGTGGTTCCGACTCTGGCTCTGTGGCTGATGTAAGGTTCTGGTAGGCGTGAATAGCCTCTAAAAGAACAAGGTACTGGCCTGTAGATAAATCAAACAAGGAAGGAGCAGGCAGGGTAATAGTCTCAGGATGATGTTTACGAAAGAACAATTTGTATTTAAGCTCCCCTCCCCTATTCTTAACAATAAAGTCATGTGCCACCATACTCTTATAATCTAAATAAACACGGTGCAACAATTTTTCTTCATTCTCATAATGCCTGATAGGTATGTTAAAATGTGCAGCTAGGTGTGAAGCATAGATGCCTCCAAAGATGGGGCCCTTTGTACGGTTCAGAATTAACCATTTAGCAATAATACCGCCCATACTAACAGAGTTATTAGAGAATAAACCATGGAACAAAATAATAATATTAGGAACACTAAGATTTCCACAGTTTTCGCGACCAATTAAGCAACGACTAGCAAATATTGCAAAGTAAAGTAAAACAGGAAAATGTATGCTAGTGATTCGTGCATCGGAAACCTTCCTCGTTTCCCCCACAGTGATGGTATCAATAAACCCATCCACATCACCGCGATGTGGTTCCTCTATCGTGCCCTCGAAAGGGATCAAACAAACCCGACAAAAATCATAAAGTGACATCTCCTTATGCTCATCATATAAATAAAACTCCACCGTAGGTGGTGAGCTCCTAGCATGGAAATGAAAGTTTTGCACAAAGATATTTGTGAGTAAGAGATATTGTTCGCGTTGGTCGTGGAGGAAGGCGGTGAGGCCTGCATTCTCAGCCAATTCATAAAAATCATCATAAATCCCGATTGCTCTCAAGAAATCATCAGAAGGCCATTCACACGGCCGAACCTCCGCGGTGCGAGGCAGATTATATTTGGGCTTCTTTGCTTCTTCATTTTGCTTTTCCTTCGAGCTTCGGCTCGATGAGCCCCTCAAAAATCTCTTCATTATTTTCTGAAAAATTCTGAAATTTTTAGTAACTTCAAAATAGAAGTGAACAAACTCAATAAAATTGATAGCAACTACTCCTACAAGTGCCTAGAGCCTATATCATGCATCAAAACTACTTTTGACCATGTAAATTTGACATGCAAGCTCAAGAACAGGGTCACCTAAGGAGCAAAAATTTGCAATGAATAAAGCACTAGAACAAAAACTAATTTGACCAATGGAGGAGTCACATACCAAGGAACAATCTCCCCAAGCAGTTTTGTGAGAGGTGCTTTGAGCAAGGAGATCAAAAATGGCAGCAAAATGAGCTAGAACTCATGCTTGAGCTGGATATTCGTGTTTGTGGGAGGAAGAAGAAGTGTGTGGGTGCAGGAATAAGTGGAGGGGGGCCACCGTGGGCCCATGAGGCAGGGGGCGCGCCCCGGGGGTAGTGCGTGCCCTCCACCCTCGTGGCCAGGTAGATGCCCCCCGTGCTATGTTCTCGGTGCCAAATATTCTCAAATATTCCAGAAAAAATCATATTTAAATTTCAGGGCATTTGGAGAACTTTTATTTTTGGGGTATTTTTATATTGCACGGATAAATCAGATAACAGACAAAAAATACTATTTTTATTTTATTTAATATAAATAACAGAAAGTAAGAGGAGGGTACAAAAGGTTGTGCCTTCTAGTTTCATCCATCTCATGATCATCAAAAGGAATCCACTAACAAGGTTGATCAAGTCTTGTTAACGAACTCATTCCGAATAACATGGAACCGGAGAAATTTCAAATAACACTATGTTACCTCAACGGGGATATGCACATCCCCAATAACAAGAATACCACATTTCTTCTTGACAGTAGGAAGAGGAAATTCAAAACCTCCAAAAACAATCGATGGAATTTTTCCAATAGAATTGATACTATGAACTTGAGGTTGTTTCCTCGAAAAGTGTATCGTATGCTCATTACCATTAACATGAAAAGTGATATTGCCTTTAGTACAATCAATAACAGCCCCTGTAGTATTCAAAAAGGGTCTTCCAAGAATAATAGACATACTATCATCCTCGGGAATATCAAGAATAACAAAGTCCGTTAAAATAGTAACGTTTGCAACTACAACAGGCACATCCTCACAAAGACCGACAGGTATAGCAGTTGATTTGTCAGCCATTTGCAAAGATATTTCATTAGGTGTCAACTTATTCAAATCAAGTCTACGATATAAAGAGAGAGGCATAACACTAACACTGGCTCCAAGATCACATAAAGCAGTTTTAACAAGTTTCTTTTAATGGAGCATGGTATAGTGGGTACTCCTGGATCTCCAAGTTTCTTTGGTATTCCACCATTAAAAGTATAATTAGCAAGCATGGTGGAAATTTCAGCTTCTGGTATCTTTCTTTATTGTAACAATATCTTTCATGTACTTAGCATAAGGATTCATTTTGAGCATATCAGTTAATCGCATACGCAAAAAGATAGGTCTAATCATTTCAGCAAAGCGCTCAAAATCCTCATCATCCTTTTTCTTGGATGGTTTGGGAGGAAAAGGCATGGGTTTCTGAACCCATGGTTCTCTTTCTTTACCATGTTTCCTAGCAATAAAATCTTTCTTATCATAATGTTGATTCTTTGATTGTGGGTTATCAAGATCAACAGCAGGTTCAATTTCTATATCATTATCATTGCTAGGTTGAGCATCATCATGAACATTATTATTAACATTATCACTAGTTTCAGGTTCATTACCAGATTGTGTTTCAGCATCAGAAATAGAAATATCATTTGGGTTCTCAGGTGTATCAATAACAGGTTCACTAGAAGCATGCAAAGTCCTATCATTTTTCTTTTTCTTCCTTTTAGAAGGACTAGGTGCATCTATATTATTTCTCTGAGAATCTTGCTCAATTCTCTTAGGGTGGCCTTCAGGATACAAAAGTTTCTGAGTCATTCTACCACCTCTAGTCATAACTCTAATAGCATTATCATTTTTCTTACTATTCAATTCATTGAGCAAGTCATTTTGAGCTTTAAGTACTTGTTCTACTTGAGTGGTGACCATAGAAGCATGTTTACTAATAAGTTTAAGTTCACCTTTCACATTAGCCATATAATCACTCAAGTGTTCAAGCATATTTGAATTGTATTTCAATAGTCTACCAAAATAAGCATTAAAATCTTCTTGCTTCACCATAAAATTATCAAACTCATCTAAGCATAGGCTAGCAAACTTAGTAAATGGGATTTCAGCTTTATCATATCTATAGAGAGAATTTACCTTTACTACCTATGTCGGGTTATCAAGACTATGTATTTCTTCAATAAGTAATGGACTGGGAAAAATGCCTGTGCGTTGCAACGGGAGAGAAAAAAAGGTTATATAATCAAGTACATGCGGTTACATGACAGGGGAGCGGGGAGGGGGAGAGGGGGGGCTCTCTTTGCTGGAACATAAACCCCATTATGATCTTCTCCTAGTTCCCTTCCCCTGATCCAAACACAACAAACAGTCGGTCAATGTATAATAGAGAAAATTGTTGTTGGATGACTTTTGAATGAAATTACCGAAGGCCTTGCTAGCAGCGGCTAGAATTCGCCTAGAATGTCACAAGCGATTTCCGACGCCCATTCTATCCTATCTGAATCATCTGAGCTCGACCCGCCAGATGGTTCACACAACAGATAATTGATACAACAAATAGTGACAGCAAAGAATAGCAGAAAAGCATATCATAATAGCAGCAGAAATCACAATTCTTATTCTATCATTTTTCTACCAAAAAGCGAAGCTCATCCCAGTCAAGAGAGTATGATATAGTGGTAGTCGCCCTGCTCTTACACATCCCGAAATCAACCATAGAACATCAGCCCCAAGCACTCATACGTCAGGACTATTCACAAATTATTAAGATTGCTTTGAGCTCCAAGAAACAATGAAAATACTACAGAACTATGTTTACATAATATGTGTTGCCGTTATTTAGAATACCAGCATAGCCTTCACTTATTTTTGCTTGGCCCTTGGAAACCTAAACCTTCTGTGGGTCTTCTGATATGACATCACCGATGTCTTTGCACTTACTGTTCCAATGTGTTCATCATCTTGCTCAATGATATTTGCTTCGAAATCATCATTCTTCCCTTCATGCTCAGAAGAAGAGTGTTGCACATTTTCTATTATGGTCATAAAGTTTTCCACTTCATTAGGAATTAGGTAATTAAGGCTAACACTGTCCAACAGTTCATCCATCTTGCCATCCGCTGGTGTCTCCTCTCCCTTCTTTGACATGTTAAACCGCAAAAGTATGATAAAATCTAACGCTTTATTCTCTCCGAGCCACTTGTTAAAAGGATATCCAGCTTATTAGTGGAGGGGCCCCACCAATTGGGATGTACCGGTATATTGTATATGTAAACATTGGAAAGAATGGCTTCTTCCGGTGAAACATCCTTTAACTTCGGGTCCAAAATATTCACCGCTGGAACCCTCTGGCTCATGCATTGGCATCTTTCCTCTTCCCATTTGTCTGGGGTTAAATCTAGCATTACGTCTGATGCCCTGTCACTATGATCAACCCAATCATTGGCTTCATCAACAAGTTCTCGGACCATTGTGATGACACATAAAAAGTTGTTGCCTATCTTGCGGAACAACTTATCAGACCTTCCAAGCTCAGGCAGATGCAGGATAATTGAATTGCAAGCTTCTGTTACCTCATTAATAATATATGTGGTACTGGTTGAAAGGGCTCATGTATTTATGCATGCCATCATCATAGAATCTAAAAACTAAAGTACCAACACATTTCAACAAAAGCTCACTTAACTGTGTGGTTGCTACCCTGAGCTCTGTGCCTGACAAACAGTATCTCCTAAATGTAGCCTGATATTCATTAATTCATACAAATTTTTCCTGGGAAAATATGAAGTTTTAAGACCTATTTTTTAGATGGCATCGACAGCCACCCTTGACTAATCACCTTGCTAACTCCAGCTGCCTCAACCAAGATAACAACACAGCATGCTAGCTCAAGCCAAGCACCTAGCACGCCAACCAAACCACGCACAGTTACTTATCAGGCCAGACAAGTTCCATCAAGCCTCCAACAAAACAGGCCCTGACTCCTGATGGACTTATTCAGCTAGCGAAGAAAGCTCTCCATAACTTCCCCTTGCACATTTGCCACCAGCTCTATGTTTCTATCTTTAGTAAAGCTTGATAAATTAAAAATAGAACTTCGCAAACATCATGCAGATTGAAGTATCATTTAAAATGAGTGAATTACTTGTAGATATTTACTTTGTACATACATATATCTTTCTCGGAAATACATTCCATTATTAGGAGGTATCAAAGTGTGTACAACAATGGAGACACCCATAAAAATGCAGTAAAAATTGTGTATCCTCTATCTTCAGGACTGCAGAGAGTAAAAAAGAACAGGATCCTGAATCATGAAAGGTATTATTGGTCGATCATATGCAGTGTGCTCTCATAATAGAGAAAGAGAAGATGTTGAGTCGTTACATTTTTTAGTCAGTTTGACGACCTATCTTGTTAATCCGAAAATGAAGCATCTGTTGTTGGATGATCACCAATGGAGAACACCCCTCGGCAACAGAAAAGGATGATTACAAACTAATTGCAGGCACACTGTTATTCATCATAATATGCAAAATCAGAAGTGTATTTAAATTTGAAGGAGGTAACCTTGATGACACAAATTTGCGGCAGTAGAACATGTGAGAGACATTCAACCACCAGAAAGCTTTGCATAATCTAATATCATTGTTTGCTGGCATTCTCACAAATAGCTTATGTGCACAATCTCAGTCACAAAATACATTGGAAGTTGGAAGTAGGAAGCAAGGTAGGACGAACTCCTAGATGAATTGGACTATCTCTTTGCAGCCCGCTCTGGATCATTCATATTGGCTGCTCCCTGTAGCAAACAACGAAACACAACCTGCACAACCTGGTGTCGTGTTCCTTGGTTTCAACCTTGGCCACTGCAAAAGATTGAAGTTGCGGTATAATATCCGAGTCCTCTAGAAATTCTCTGTAACGGAAGACGCCCCTTTGTTTCCCCTTCAGGGCACCACGTGAGCCTGACCGAATCGTGGGCGGAGGAGCAGTTGAAGGCGCTCGAACTGGAGGACCCTCCGACCAACCTACATCACCAAGCATTGGTGGCATCCTCTAGATGGCGGAGCTAGGCGGCATAATTAATGGGGGCAATTGACGCGAGATGGGGATAAGCTGGGTGGCGCGGGACTTCAACGATCAGAGATCTCGGTCATGTGATTGACATGGCAGCGGCCCCGGAGGCTCATGGCAATGACGGAAGTGGCCGCGCTAAAAGGAGAAAGAGAGATCGGGAGAGAAAGAGAGATGAGGAGAGGAAGCAAACATGCCCGTGTGTTGCAATGGAGAAAAAAGAGTCTGTAGGTCATTTGTTCACCTTCAAATCAAGGTCACCTTGTGACTGCTCAATTGTATATACTCCCTTCATCCATCTATATAGGGCCTAATGCGTTTCTGATGTAACTTTGACTGCATGTTAGAGCAATAATATATGATATTCAAGTTACACAAAGCATACTCTCAAATACGTACGTGAAAGGTGCTTCCAATGATATAATTTTCACATTATACATCTCATATACTATTTGATCTTATGAATAGTCAAAGACAATCTCGAAAAATGCATCAGGCCCTACATATATGTGGATGGAGGGGTAGCAGTTGCATTAAATATTAATTTGTCAACAATTTCCGGTACAGTTTTTATTCTTGAAGCTATAGGTGATAAAGATGTGAAATCGCTGAGAACCAGACATTAAAAAATGATGATCACCATTGAGTAATCACTGTGCAAGAAAGAGCAGCTAACTGCCCTTATTGTATGTAATATACAATGCATCAAGTCACTTAATATTTTTATGCATCATAATATCATTATAAGCCTAACAATTTGCATCCGTGGTCAACAAACAACACAATGAATTACTATAGGGCATCCTCGTTAAAAACAGTCAGCATGAAAAGATTGCTCCACTAATCATACATATATTTAATAAAAAAAACTCTTGGGCTCTCTCACCTGTATGGAGTGGATCGAGTTAATATAAGAATTCATCTTACCTGGCCACGTGGCTTTCTTTGCTACTTCAGCATGGTGCCTTCGATGAGCCGCCATGTATGATTTACCACGGAGTGCCGAGATCTCTCGCACACAGCGATGCAGGACGCCGAAGCCTCCTCAAGCTCGGACAGCTAGATGGCGAGGCGAGCGGGGGGAGTCGAAGGAGTACTTGTCAGGGGAATAATCGCCTCGAGTGTATCTTGTGATGGTGACAGTGGCGACGGTGGAAGAGAGAGCTCGCCGGATTCCATGGTGACGGATGAGGCCGTGCCGCTGTGGAAGTTTGCCTCGGCTAGGCCGGCAAGGTCGCACGCGTGCATACATGTATGTTCATAGGTCATGCATGCATCGGCATGCTTGCTCTAGCCAGCTACCCGACCTGGATGGCGAGTCGATGGCTTCCTGTTTCTCCTTCACTCCTGCAGAAGGGATCAATGGAAGCATAATTCCTCCTCCAACCAGCTACCCGACCTGGATGGCGAGTCGATGCCTTCCTGTTTCTCCTCCACTCCCGCAAAAGGGACCAATGGAAGCATAATTCCTCCTCCAACTCCAACCATGCCACCTCTCGCGACCTTCTCATCGATCCCCTCCTTCCTGATTGGATGACATCTCCCCGAAGTGAGACTGGAGGAAGGCGTGAGAGGGGTCGATGAACTCGTGATTGGGGCTCATACCAAGGTGTGGCGGATCGCATCGTGAGCACACGAGTTATCCGGGACAATGCGAGTCATGGAGGCGAGGACGGATCGCAGGCAAGGCCTGGCATGTGCTTAGAATTCTCGGGCGTATAGTTGGTTTTCTCCCCTGGCTGAAGTAATATATAGGTACGTGAGCCCCTCAAAAAATATATAGGTACGTGAGGGCAAGAGTTCGGATGCCAAACGCTTCGATCTTGAAAATGGATCTGGAAACAGGGACGTGCGGGGCGACGGAAAAAGAGGCAAGCGATTGTATTACAAAACAAACGACGTTGCTGGCTTAGTCTTTTTTTAGGAAACGTCGCTGGCTTAGTCGTGCGATTAGCCGTGGCTCCTAATTAACTGGGCCGGCCATACGTAGCGATTGATATGCGGAAACCAAGCACACGACGTATCAAGGCCCACATGGAGCGATCGGCAGGTGGAATCGTACGATTGATTGATGACCAAACATAGGAAACGAAGTGTAAGATTAGTACCACCTTGGATATATGTTTTAAATCCAAACTGAAAGCGTAAATTCACGTGAAGAAGCGTATTGTGACGTGAACCCACGGAGTCAATCCGTGTTTTATTCTTAGGGAAAGATTAAGATCATGTGTTTCTTCAACAGGCGGTAAATTAAGACCGTGTATTTCTTCAATAGGAGGTAAATTCTTAACATCTTCAGCTTTAACACCCTTTTCTTTCATGGATTTCTTTGCCTCTTGCATATCTTCAGGACTGAGAAATAGAATACCCCTTTTCTTCGGAGTTGGTTTAGGAATAGGCTCAGGAAGTGTCCAATTATTTTTATTTGTCAACATATTATTTAATAAAATTTCAGCTTCATCCGGTGTTCTTTCCCTGAAAACAGAACCAACACAATTATCCAGGTAATCTCTGGAAGCATCGGTTAGTCCATTATAAAAGATATCAAGTATTTCATTTTTCTTAAGAGGATGATCAGGCAAAGCATTAAGTAATTGGAGAAGCCTCCCCCAAGCTTGTGGGAGACTCTCTTCTTCAATTTGCACAAAATTATATATATATCCCTCAAAGCAGCTTGTTTCTTATGAGCAGGGAAATATTTAGCAGAGCAGTAATAAATCATATCATGGGAACTACGCACACAACCAAGATCAAGAGAATTAAACCATATCTTAGCATCACCCTTTAATGAGAACGGAAATATTTTAAGGATATAAAAGTAACGAGTTCTCTCATCATTTTTGAACAGGGTGGCTATATCATTTAATTTAGTAAGATGTGCCACAACAGTTTCAGATTCATAGCCATGAAAAGGATCAGATTCAACCAAAGTAATTATATCAGGATCAACAGAGAATTCATAATCCTTATCAGTAACACAGATAGGTGAAGTAGCAAAAGCAGGGTCAGGTTTCATTCTAGCTATAAGAGATTTCTGCTTCCATTTAGCTAATAACCTCTTGAGCTCGTATCTATCTTTGCAAGCTCAAATAGCTAGAGCAGCTTCTTTTTCAAAAACATAACCCTCAGGAATAACAGGTGATTCATATTCATTAGAGGGAGAGTCTTCATCATCACTTTCATAAATATTATCAGATTCAATATTTTCATTCTCTCTAACCCTAGCAAGTTGTTCATCAAGAAATTCACCAAGTGGCACAGTAGTATCAAGCATAGAAGCAGTTTCATCATAAGTATCATGCATAGCAGAAGTGGCATCATCAATAACGTGCGACATATCAGAATGAATAGCAGAAGTAGGCTTAGGTGTCGCGAGCTTACTCAAAACAGAAGGTGAATAAGTGCAGATCTAGATGGCAGTTCCTTACCTTCCCTTGTAGTTGAGGGATAAATCTTGGTTTTTGGATCTATCAAGTTCTTCATAATGATAAGAAGATATATATCCCAAGTGACTTGAAGAATAGAGCTATGCTCCCCGGCAACAGCGCCAGAAAATAGTCTTAATAACCCACAAGTATAGGGGATCGCAACAGTTTTCGAGGATAGAGTATTCAACCCAAATTTATTGATTCGACACAAGGGGAGCCAAAGAATATTCTCAAGTATTAGCAGCTGAGTTGTCAATTCAACCACACCTGGAAACTTAATATCTGCAGCAAAGTATTTAGTAGCAAAGTAATATGATAGTAGTGGTAACGGTAGCAAAAGGTAATGATAGCAAAAGTAATGTTTTTGGTATTTTGTAGTGATGATAGCAATAGCAACGGAAAAGTAAATAAGCGAAGAACAATATATGGAAAGCTCATAGGCAATGGATTGGTGATAGAGAATTATGCCGGATGCGGTTCATCATGTAACAGTCATAACCTAGGGTGACACAGAACTAGCTCCAATTCATCAATGTAATGTAGGCATGTATTCCGAATATAGTCATACGTGCTTATGGAAAAGAACTTGCATGACATCTTTTGTCCTACCCTCCCGTGGCAGCGGGGTCCTAGCGGAAACTAAGGGATATTAAGGCCTCCTTTTAATAGAGTACCGGACCAAAGCATTAACACATAGTGAATACATGAACTCCTCAAACTACGGTCATCACCGGTAAGTATCCCGATTATTGTCACTTCGGGGTTAACGGATCATAACACATAATAGGTGACTATAGGCTTGCAAGATAGGATCAAGAACTCTCATATATTGATGAAAACATAATAGCTTCAGATCTAAAATCATGGCACTCGGGCCCTAGTGACAAGCATTAAGCATAGCAAAGTCATAGCAACATCAATCTCAGAACATAGTGGATACTAGGGATCAAACCCTAACAAAACTAACTCGATTACATGACAAATCTCATCCAATCCATCACCGTCCAGCAAGCCTACGATGGAATTACTCACGCACGGCGGTGAGCATCATGAAATTGGTGATGGAGGATGGTTGATGATGATGATGGCGATGGATTCCCCTCTCCGGAGCCCCGAACGGACTCCAGATCAGCCCTCCCAGAAGGTTTTAGGGCTTGGCGGCGGCTCCGTATCGTAAAACGCGATGAATCCTTCTCTCTGATTTTTTTCTCTCCGAAACCAAATATATAGAGTTGGAGTTGAGGTCGGAGGAGCTCCAGGGGCCCACGAGGTAGGTGCGCGTGCCCTAGGGGGGCAGGCGCGCCCCCACCCTCATGCCTAGGGTGTGGGCCCCCTGGTCTTCATCTTTTGCAAGGATTTTTTATTATTTCCAAATAGACGTTCTGTGAAGTTTCAGGTCATTCAGAGAACTTTTGTTTCTGCACATAAATAACACCATGGCAATTCTGCTGAAAACAGCGTCAGTCCAGGTTAGTTCCATTCAAATCATGCAAGTTAGAGTCCAAAACAAGGGCAAAAGTGTTTGGAAAGTAGATACGACGGAGACGTATCAATACCGAACAAAAATGGGACCAACCCAGATATCCTCTTCTGATGTTTGTTGACACGTTAAACCAATGTTGTTTTCAATATAAAGCCTCCAGTAATATGAATCAATGGCACTTTTTTATGTCCTGCTAAATTTCCCATTAAGATAAGTTGCTTATTTTCGTTAGAGATGCAACTGTCCTGGTCCGCCTACTCTCCAGGAGCTTCACGACCAACCTTGATGTTGCTCAATTTTATTGCAATTGATGAAGAAGCTCTGTGGGTTTCGTTTTCTGATGGAAATGGAACCAGGGCTGGAGCCCTTTTCTTAAAAAAAGAAGAAGAAGAAGCTGCTAGCTCATGGGACATTGCTTCATTTTAGGTGAACTGCACCAAAATGTCCCATGAATTGAATCATCCATGTCGGTGACTGGTGTCATCCCTTCTACGATGGCGTTGACTGCAGATATGGTTCCCATCACGAGGTATGTTCCTTTTTGGTCTGACCGTTTGCCAAAGATCCTGCATGTTGATCCTGCTCTTGTGCTACTGTTTTGGCACTGCCATGATAAAGCAGTAATGTTATTATTTTGCACCTTAATCCAGTGGCACTATTAATTTGAGGCAATGTTTTGTCACCGCTAGTGCCACTGTTTTTTTATATATCGAACGAGGGGGTTCCCTCTGATTTCATTAAAGAAACCCAACCATGGAGAACCATTATCCGACAACATCTCAGTGTAAACGGGCAGTTATGCAACTACTACTAGAACGGACTGAGTACTAGCAGGAGACAAGTTCGCCACATAAGCTAGGCAGGTAGGGGGGGCGCAGCACCAGCTCGACCAAGTTTGGATTACAACCCAAATGCTACCACAAAAACATCAGGGGGAAGATAGGGACTGAAAGAGCCAGCTTCAGCATCCCAGTCTAAGCACCCCCGGCCTTCATCCTTGCGACGCACGGTACACCTCGTTTTCCACCTGCTCGACCCTAGTGTCACTGATAAAATGAAGTAATAATACAGTTAAAATAGAGCAAGTGTCCTCTCTATCATTTCATTTCCAATGTAGATAAAGAAAGTGCTTCTCTTTGTTAATGTATGTTTCATCAACTAGTCACATCGTTAATGTTTAAGTGTTTCTGCAAACTGGGGTGCTTAATTTTAGTTGATCTGCATAAAAATAGATATTTGAATGTCTCAAGGGCCCTCCTTGTACTACCGCTATACACTGATGTTCATCACTGGCAGAAGGTGTATCGGGGAGACTTGGGTCGATTTCCATTATGATGTAATATTTTCTTCTGTTTATTAGTGTATGTTTCATCAACTAGTGCCACTATAATCTAATCACGCCTTTTCATTATCTATGCAAATAGGGTTATTCAGCTACATTTTGGTGGAACTGCACAAATGTATGGATGGAAGCGGCATATATGCAGAGTGCGAGGTGCCAAGTAAAAATTACCGACACCAACCCTGCTCCATCTAAGCATTGGCATCCCCCACCATCAGTGGGATGTGTGGCGCTCACTGTGGACGGATCTTTCTCGGCAGCAAATACTCTAACCAAATACTAGTAGTTTAGACTTAAAAAATACTAGCAACTTATATTGGCAGTTTTCTAGGGGTGTACTCTTTTCTAAAAGAAGCACCAATTCTAGAGATCTATTTTTAGCACTTAAAAATGTAGTTTAGGAGTATAAAAGTGCAGACATGATTCTCAAAGAAGAAACTGCAAGTTTCAGTTTCAGATAAGAAACTCCAAGTTCAGTTTCAGATAAGAAATTGCAACTTTCAGAGGCAAAGCATTTATATTAACACGGCCTTTTCAAACAGTGTTAACATCATGCTAGAAGTTTTATTCATGGTCGAAACTGAAACTATCAGCCAGTTAACATCATGCTGATCAACATTCATGCATAGCACATCTTCATATGATGCACAGTCAAAAAGATATGATATTTTCAAAATGCCCACACAATGTCGAGTGTGCGGAAAACAGAGAAAACGAGGGACGGAGTTTTGGCAAGTGTAGGACGTGGTGTGCGTAGATGACAATTGGGACCCACATGTCAATAAAGGCAGAGGCAAAAAATTTGGAGATATTTTCTCTACACAGGTGGAATCGAACCCGGGCGGAACAGCTGTCGGGTAGTGTCACTCGGCCAATGGGCTAGTTCAGTTGTTTCGTTACTAATAAGGCACTTCCTCAGCTTGTCGGATCTCCTCCCGCGCCTTTGTGCGCTCGCCGCGACGTCGCTGTCTGCCGTTGTGAACATGCTGAACAAATGAGAGGAATTTGGAGAGGACTGTACGTGGAAAAGCTGATAGTCGGGACCCACCAGGTCTATGGCCGTACGCAAGCAAGTGCCTCATCAAAAAAATACTTTCTTCTAATACTATACTGACGTTGGGGCCCACGAGTTTGTCAACATAGTTACATTTTTTAGGTACTTCAACGTAGTTATTATAGGAGATAAATTCACAACGAAGCTGGGGAGCTGGCAGGTATCATTTATTATCACTGGGGCAGCAAGTATCAGCTGGGTTTGGGGTTGCCCCGTCTAGGCTTTCTTTTTTAACATGCGCAGTCCACGACCTCGGATGGGAGGTCCATAAGGTTATTTGTATTTTCTGGAGGGCCGTCATGTATCGACCGGCCTATGGACCTCTCATCCGAGGTTTTATTTTTCTTGAAACATCGACAGCCCAATTTATGTTTTTTTTTGAAGAAAACGCAGAGGTCTGTTCTATTTTTCTACATAAGAATAGGAACGTCTGGTCCAACTTATATTTCCCTTCTAACTATATTATATATATTTAAATTATTTTATATGTTATTATATATTATTGTTATTGTCATCATATATTTAACAGATACTTACATATGTAAGAAAACAATATCCCACATCTTGTTAACTTATAAAAATAATTTCTTAACAATAAAATCCTGGATTTTTTTGGCAACGAAAATCCTGGTGATTGTGTACAAAAACTTGCTAAGATTTAAGGACCAATGTAATAATAAATCACTTATTATTTAAATAAATATATATATAACAAAATGCTTAGCCCCTGTTTATTTTTTGATAACATTGATGCGCCCATCCCAACATTATAATTAGAATCAGCCCAGCAAAATTGTGTATTTCAAGAAAGTGCAAATGGCCTGTAATTTTTTAGGAAAAACATAAATAGGCCACATGGACGCTACATTATTTGTTCACCCAGCCCAGCTAATGGACTGTAATTCAAAAAAAGATCAAATGGACTGTAAATTCTACCCCACAAAAAAAGACGGTAAATTCTGAAAAATGGGTTGAATACGTGCCACATTTTTGAGGCTGAAATGTGGGCCAATAGGCCGAAGCCAATGCAAGTCTTTGTCAACTTAGTCAACAAATGATTCTGACATCATTAGCAGTTGGATTTACATCCAACGACCGACATTCATCTTCAATCTCTCGTCTTCTTCCTCCAGCGCCGCCGGGACCACCTGCTCCCGCTTCCTGCTGCTAGCAGCTCTGCTTAGCACGCTTCGCTGTGAAGCGCTACTCCATTGTTGGCCAGGCCATTCCTCCACCCCTCCACACCTCCTGTTCTTCTCCACCGACTGCCGAACCACACCGTACCAGAACCAGTTAACCCTCGTACACCTCTCCGTCTGTGACTCTACTCCCGCGTCCCCATCTCCGGCTCGTTGCTATCCGGGGCCTCGCCGTCGTCCACCACCTTGGATGCACTCGGCGCAAAGTGGTCAACATGGTCAAGGAACGACACCATCGGAAGTAGACTGTGCGTGGAGAGGTTGACAGTTGGGTCCACAGCCGCACGCAAGGAAATGCCTCCTTATTACGCGCAAAATAATGATTCCTCCACCTGACAACTGGGACCCACCGGAAGGGTCTCTGTATTTCGTGAAAAAATGTTCCCACCGCTGACAGGTCGGACCCACCAGCTATATCTTCGCACGCAAGGAAGTGCCTCCTTATTACGCACAAAAAAATGAATACCCCCTGCTAGTTGGGACCCACCTTGGTGGGAGGGTGACTTGTGGGCCTACTAAGTTGACGGGGACGGAGTGCTTTATAACTTAGTCAATATGAACGATTCTAGCTCTAGTGACCGTATGATGTCCATCCAAAGGCCGTAGTGCTTCTTCAACCTCTGGTCTTGTTGCTCCAGCCACCCAAAGCAGCGCGGGTCGTGTCGCACGCTCCTGCCTCCCGTGGCCTGTTGTGCTGCCGCGGAGGCCTCACCGCCCCCTACTATTCCTACCGTTGGCCAGGCCATCCCTCTACTCACCTACACCCCCTGTTATTCTGCGGTGACGGCAGCCTCACACCACAGCAAACCAGTGAACCCTCGTACTCCTTTACGCATGGGCATCCACTGCCGCGTCTTCCCCGGCTCCGCGTCGTCCCCTTCCTAGGCCTCGCCGTCGTCCACCGCCCTGGTGCTCTCAGCGCGGCGTGGTCAATGTGGTCAAGGAACGGCTTCCATCGGACGTGAACTGTACGTGGAGAGGCTGACAGCTGGGTCCACGGCTGCAGCAAGGAAGTGCCTCCTTATTACGCGCAAAATAATTATTCCTCCACCTGACGGCAGGGACCCACCGGACGAGCCACCGTATTTCGCGAAAAAACACGTTTCCCCCTGACTGCGGGGACCCACCAGTTACATCTTCACACGCAAGAAAGTGCGTCCGGGCAAAAAAACCGATTCACCCCCTTGACTGCTGGGACCCACCAGGTACATCTTCGCACGCAAGTGCCTGACAGTCGGGACCCACCTGGTCGAAGCGTACGTAGCGTTGTCATTCTGGTCGCGAACGTGTACGTACATACTGGTCGATGTAGACGCGCGCATGTGTCCTAATAGAGGCGCGCACGTAGCATGTACACGTACGTACAGCGGCCGGTGTGCAAAAAAGAAAATACGGCCACGTACGTACATATGGGCGGGGTCTCGAACGCCTACTCGCGCATACGTACGGCCAGGGCTCGTGTACATGGCTGGGTCGAAACAGAGAAACAGCGTCGTCGTCGTGTTCATGGGGAGCCAACCGGCTGGGAAGGAACGGAATGCGTCGTCGTGTTCATCGGGAGGGCTTGAACGGAATAGTCGATGGAAACGAGGCCTGGCGTACTGCAGAACGGAGGAAACGGCCTTGTGTTCGACCGGCCACGTTCGAAACGGGATCATGTTCATCGGGAGGGGTCTGACATACTGCAAAACGGAGGAAACGGACCTCCTACGGTCGAAACGGGGGTCCTGTTGATCGGGAGGGGTGTGGCGTACCGCAAAACAGAGGAAAGGGACTTGTGTTGGAGCGCTACGGTCGAAACGGGGGTCCTGTTCATCGGGAGGGGTGTGGCGTACCGCAAAACAGGACTCCACGGGATACTGTTCATCTCCACCGTCGACCCCCTCCAACCTCCATGGGCTACTGTTCATCCACCGTCGACCTCCTCCAGCCTCCACCTGCGACTGTTCATCCACGGGCTCATGTTCATCCAGCCTACACCGTGTGCTACTCTACCAGCTACTGTTCAACCAGCCCTCTCCACGGGATCCTGTTCAACCACCCCTCCACGGGCTACTGTTCATCCTGCCTCCACCGTCTACTGTTCATCCTGCCCTCCACGGGGTGGTCCTATTCATCCTGCCCTCCACGGGGTCCTGTTCATCCAGCCCCAACCAGCTCGATCGATCAGGGTACTATTCATCCAACCCCCCCGGCAACGCTTACTGTTCATCCAGAGGCAGCATCGACCGGCTTCAGTTATCAGCAGTAGCGAAGGAATCGCTCGATCGGGTTCAGTTAACAGCCATCGATCGATTGCTCGTGTTCAATAACGTGTAGCCTGCAGTGCAACCGCTCGGGTTCAGTTAGATCCCAACGCCTCGCTCGGGTTTAGTTAGAGCCAAACGCCTCGCACACATGCGCGTACATACGAGAGAAACGGGCATCGCTCGGCCCCCGACCATCCATCGTAACCGGGGACTCCTCGATATTTTCCGCGCCCTTGCTTCTACCATGGTTTTTTACGTCATGGACGGCCCAAAGAATGTCATGCAGCTGCGTCTTCGGCCCGCCCAGGACGAAAAGCCCATTTTTTGTCATGATTTTTTGTCATAGAAGTAGGACCCCACCACATCTATGATGATACCAGGTTTTGTCACAATTATTGTCATAGAAGTGTCATAAGTATGACAGAAAAGATTTTCGTTCGGCCCAAAATATCACGAATGTGTCTTTTTTTGTAGTGTAACCTTGGAATGCAGATTTGCTACGCTTCAGTGGCACACCCCCGGAGCAATGGCCAAGCTGAACGCGCCAACGCGGAGGTCCTGAGATGCCTCAAGACCAAGACCTTCAAGAAGAGGCTCGAAGCCTGCGGCAGGGGCTGACACGACGAGTTGCAGTCCATGTTGTGGTCCATCCGCACCACCTCCACCAAGCCCACGGGCGAGACCCCGTTCTTTCTCATCTACGGAGCAGAAGCGGCCCTCCCTCACGAGGTCAAGCATCGCTCCGCATGGGTCCTGGCGTTTGATGAGACGCAGCAGGACGCCACGCGGGGGATGGACCTCGTGCTGGGGGAGGAACATCGCCGCGAAGCTGCACTACGAGCGGCAAGGTACCAGCAGGCGCTGCGGCGGTACCACTGTCGCAGCGTCCGCTCCAGGACGCTCGAGGTGGGTGACCTCGTCCTGAGGCGGGTGCTCTCCAGGGAAGGGCTGCATAAGCTCTCACCCATGCGGGAGGGCCTGTTCAAGGTCGTCCATGTCTCTAGGCCTGGCGCTGCGCGCCTGAAGACACAGGACGGGGTACCCATCCAGAACGCCTGGAACATCCAGCACCTCTGGAAGTTCTACCCATGAAGCAAGGCTCAGCGCCTGTGAAGCAAGGCTCCGTGCCTGTGAAGTTCTCTGCCCGTGACACTCTCGCGTAATAATGAGTGGGGTTGTACACACCCCGGTGTCTCAGGAGTGCCGCCCTCGAGCCTCGGGGGCTCCCGCCCATGTCCTAGTGGCAGCACTTAGCTCCGCGCTGGTGAGAAGACATGAAGACTAGACTAGGTGCCGGACGCGGCTTTTCATTTGCTTTCCGTAGTTGGCTCGCCCTCTTTTAATTGAAGTTTGCTTCTGGTGTTCTTCGCTGATTTTCGTAGTTGCTTCTGGTCAACTTGTTTAGGTTTTCGATCTGGTTTCCCTTATAAACTGGATCACTCTCCTGGCATAATGGCCACTTTGAGTAAAATATTCAGGTGGAGGGACAACGCTGCATCAAGCGTGATTATACTTCCAAATTTGAAAATTTTATTTTTGTATGAAAAATGTATCTCGCTCTATTAATCAAACCAGCTTTACAAATACCCCTAAAACTATAGAAAATAAATGGAGATCCTTTTTTATATAAAATATAAATGGAGATCTTAAGGGGTCGACCATTTAATCCCTTCGCGCATGCCAACATTGTGACGCTGAAGCTAGCATGTCATTGTTTACCGCAGACGGAAAGTCATCAATAACTCTTTTTTTG
>NC_041384.1:69302833-69309409 GCF_002162155.2 Triticum dicoccoides | reverse complement strand
CATCACGGCAAATTGTTAGGCTAGTCATAGTGGGAGTAACTTAAGTAGTAACATAACGCACTTCAAGAAATTTTTGCTTATGTGGCATGTAGTTAATGAGGAGAGAGATGTTTAGAGTAATATAATATGTTACTGTAACATAGCGCTTCCCAAAAAAAGATGAGTCTACAAGCTAATAAATGAACTCGTCTATAACACTACTATTATGTTACTTTGCATTATGGAGGTAGTAACTTAGACTAGTGTCATATGCATGACACTAGTATAAGTTACTCCCCATTATGACCAGCCTTACAGAGATGCGTTGAGCGCAACGCAGGGTATTGCCACCAAGACAGAACAACAACCTTTTGTGTAGGCTTGGAGAATCTAAAGCACCGAAGAGTAAAATCAAATACAATGTTCTAATGGTGACGGAGGATGGGTGAAGATCATTCCTGAAGATGGTAGCATTTCGCGAGCCCCATATCTTTTAGAGAATAGTGATGGCGAAAGTGCCACTAAGACACGTGTTGGAGCCGGAGGCCGCACTAACATGACGAAGATGAGGCCAGTCCAAAACAATGGACAAGAAAACCTATCTAAACATCTCATATCAGGGAAATCTATATCCGCGAAAAAAGCACTCATTCAGGAAAGCTATAGCTACAAATCAAAACCTGCTTGCATTGTACCATCGACACAACCAGCGAAGAGGGAGGAGGGGGGGGGGACGACAGAGAGAGGGGGGAGGGAGGGAGAGAGAGAGAGAGAACAGAATGCCTCCTGGAGACTACTGGTTCGGTGAAAGAAAGACAACATGGAAAGGAAAACAACCGAGGTGCATATAAAAAAAGAGTTAATACCACTATTAGTATATAAACTTGTAGTGGTGGGAACAAAATCATACAAAAACTTAAAAAAAACCCATAAAAGTAGTCTTCAACTTGCTTAACAGAACATTTTGCAACATTTCTGTTAAATCTGACGGCACACCGTTAACTGCCTGTTAACTGCAGCTCTCTCTCTCTCTGTTTGCGGGGGACCTGCTTGTCGGTGGGGCCGAGAAAGAGATACAGGGAAATAAAAATCTGGTACGGGAAGACTCGAACCTGAGAGATAGTGCAAGGGGCACGCGCATGATAACCAGCAGACCTAAAGACTGCATGTACGTTGATGAGGTAGGAAATATCCTATCAACTACTATTACAGAGATGAAGAAAGAAATAGAAAATTTAGAGCTGAGGGGGGCTTCGAACCCGAGACCTATGCTTTGCTTTTCCTGCTTTTTTCGCGCGTGACAACAAGCATTACTTCAATACTAGTATTAATTACTAAAATAAACATACATTTGTTGAGGGAAACATCAGGACTCTGCTACGTATTTCTTTCATTCAAATAAACAGTACAAGGGAAATGATTGGAATCAGCAGGCCGATCACGTGTAGCGTTCCGCCACTTGTGCAACCGTCATATAAAAGTCCCATCGGACCGCAGTGTACATCTTAATGCAACATAGGTGTTGCAAAACATCTGATTGCAACACGCTAAATGTTGCCAGACCCTGGAGTATTTCGTCTTGATCGGTTCCAAAGCCGCAGTAGCAATTCTCCTGACTCAATCCGCGCGTGACGCGTGCCACTGTCACCTTAACAATTTTTTTGCCACGTCGTTTGTGTTGCAGAAGTTCTTTCGCAGTAACACCCATGTTCCAAAAAAATTAAGACGAAAAAAAAATTCTTGCAACATCATCTATGATGCAGAAGTCGTTCCGCAATAACACCCATATTGCAAACAATTAGAATAAAAAAATAATAACTAGGTAACAAAAATTATGTTTGCAAATGTTTTTACAATATATGGTCTGTTACAAAGAAGGATTTTGCAATGATATCTTAGTTGCAATGATAAGGAAAGATCCGTGCCGCTGGACTGTGGAAGTGGCGGATCTTTTAGAAAGACCAGCCTACCGACGCGTAGTGTCGCCCATAGTACAAAGAGATTCCAAAATGAGAGGCAAAGAAACGGATAAAAACAACTACAGAGGTGAAAATAACATACAACAACATATAGCACAAAAAACAAGGGCTGTGAAAAATAATAGACTCCAAATATCATGTTCATGTAGCAAAACAGTGTCTACATATGTCCATGAATAGTCTAAATCTGTCTATAAATATGTCTATATACACTCGTATGTGATAAATATTGAAATATCTAAGAGCATCTCAAGCTTGTCTCCGGCTTGCCGAGATGCTCCAGATGCCCAAGCTTGTCTCCGGCTCCTTCTGTCCGTCTCCGACATGGCGGGCAACGGATCCGAATTCTTCACCTCCAGATCCGTCGACCCCGAGCTCATCCCACGCGGCCCCACGGTGGAGATGTCCGTTGAGCTTGCGCTCCGCCGCTCTCGAGAGGAGGCCTGTGCGAGGCAACGCTCAGACTCCTTCCATCGGGAATCCATTGTGTCCGCACAAATGGTGCATGGATCCGGCGCTAGGCCAGCCGTAGCTGCCTCGCCGGAGGCTGTGTGGTCCATCTGGCGTCTGAACGCCCTGGTGGACACGCAATCCCTCCGTTGGCGCGCGGAGCATGGTGATGCACCATGGGCCTCGTCTGACGAGTCCATGGCACAGCGTGCCCACCGTGCAAGGCAGCAGGCGCGGGAGACGGTGGCAACCCTTGCGACGGTGGCCGTCGGCGGGGCGGAGTCGCATTCTCCGGCGCCCCGTATGGCCCATCAGTCGGGGCACCGCAACCGCGTTGTGGTGGACGTCCGCGGCTCATCCCAGGACAAATTCGTCATCGACCTGACGTCCACTGGCATCGTTCGGGTTTCGGGCTCTGATGAGGAAGAGTAGGGCATGGGAGATGGCGGCGCCTCGAGTCCCGTGAGCCGGCTCGTGTCCTATGCCCTACTCTACCTTGTCGGCGACCGGCCCAACACTCTGAGGAGCGCAACCAGCCGCCAGACATGGCCACGGCGGAGACGGGCGAGCGGGAAACGGAACCGGGCGACCTCCGCCTAGATTAGGTTTCACGTTGCATGTAATAATATGGATTTGAGGCGCTTAGATTAGGTTTCACGTTGCATGTAATAATATGGATTTGAGGTTTCTAATTTGAGGTATCCGGATTTGAAATGCATTTTTTAAGGCGTGTCTGGACGCGTCTGCGGGCATTTGAGGGGTCGAATTTATCAAATCCGAATGTATATGCTCTAAAAAGATTTATATTTAAAAACAGAAAGAGTATAACAGTTTCAGTAAAGAAAATCAAGCACACCACCCAAGTACCCTGAAGAGATTCGTGTTCTCTTGGTAATGCCGTGGAAGAGCATACCTGAGGTATCGGGTTGGAAGGCCTGACCCAGCTATTTTTACAGTCGATTTCTTTTTTCATCTTCGTCACCAAAGTTAATAGGTCCGTTTACCTGTAGGCAGACATAGAAAATGGTTGGTAGGGCTGGTTATCGCGCTTGTGTGTTCGGCACAAGGTCCCAAGTTCGAATCTCTCAGCTCGAAGTAACACGCAATTAACGGTGCGCCGTCAGATTTAACAGAATTCTAAGTTGTTCGACTACTTTTTGGGGTTTTTAAATTCTTGTATGATTTTGTTCCCACCGCTACAAGTTGAGTGGACTAAAGCGTAAGTTGTTCGACTACTTTTTGGGGTTTTTAAATTCTTGTATGATTTTGTTCCCACCGCTACAAGTTGAGTGGACTAAAGCGGCGAATTGCTAATCCGTTGTATAATTTTTTTGGTACCGAAGGTTCGATCCCTCTCTTTTCGCTCCTTTGGATCATTTGGGACTTTCGAATTGGAAAGAATTTTAACCCCCGTATTTTCTCATACGTAAATGTACGAAACAAATTCAATAAAAAAACTGAATTTTTACTCCTCGCGTCCAGGATTTCGTCCTGGGTCATTAGATAAGAATCCAAAGATAAAGAGTGAAATAAAAAATATCACTACTGTATAAACAAAAAGCGCCGTCAGATTTAACCGAATTCTAAGTTGTTGGACTACTTTTATGGGGTTTTTAAATTCTTGTATGATTTTGTTCCCACCGCTACAAGTTGAGTGGACTAAAGCGTAAGTTGTTCGACTACTTTTTGGGGTTTTTAAATTCTTGTATGATTTTGTTCCCACCGCTACAAGTTGAGTGGACTAAAGCGGCGAATTGCTAATCCGTTGTATAATTTTTTTGGTACCGAAGGTTCGATCCCTCTCTTTTCGCTCCTTTGGATCATTTGGGACTTTCGAATTGGAAAGAATTTTAACCCCCGGATTTTCTCATACATAAATGTACGAAACAAATTCAATAAAAAAAACTGAATTTTTACTCCTCGCGTCCAGGATTTCGTCCTGGGTCATTAGATAAGAATCCAAAGATAAAGAGTGAAATAAAAAATATCACTACTGTATAAACAAAAAGCGCCGTCAGATTTAACCGAATTCTAAGTTGTTGGACTACTTTTATGGGGTTTTTAAATTCTTGTATGATTTTGTTCCCACCACTGCAAGTTTATGTACTAATAGTGGTATTAACTCTAAAAAAACAAGGTACATCTACGATGCTTTTTGCTTTCGCCTGTGTTTGGTCTGACTCCATTCGAAGCATCGTAGGTCATCCTGCATGCGGTTGGGGCCCGCCATGTGAAGCCAAACCAGGCAAAATTTCCATTCCGTTTCGTATCGGTTGGATTGGTCAGATGTTGTCAGAGACGTTGATTCCTCTTCAATGTAAAAGCCTCCCAGATTTGAATACAACACTGTATAAGCGTGGTTATACTTGCAATTTGAATTTCTTAACCAAACCGATGGTATAAATACTCTCTGAAAAATAAATACTCTGGAAAATTATGAAATTACTTTGATGGCTCTAGGGCCGATTGTCTTTGCTCTTCTAAACTTGTCAATGGTGTGTCACCGTGTGCAGCTGAAAATCCATGATCGTGTTAGTTTTTGCGAGAAGAAGCCATCACAGACGAAAGAGCTGCATAACGAAGAGCTAAACCTTATTATTTGTAACAGGCCCATGAGAAAGCCAGAGCTGCACCTATGTGACAAAGATGAGGCCAAAGGGCCAAATAACAAAGGAACCTACCATTGGCGCGCCAAAAACATGCAACCTATAACCTCACAGACAGACCGCAGGAAAATACACCATCGATCCATAAACACCGCCACAGATTGCATCGTAACATGAAGCCATCGCGAAGAGAGAACCCAGGAAACCGTATTCGATGGATCGACACCACAACCACCGTCAGCTAGGCGTTGCTAGAGAAGACTTTATTGTTCGGCGCCACCACCAGCGCCCCGAGTGCCGAAGAAACAAACAACTAAAATCTACCTTAATGCACCAAATTAGACAAAGCTACAACTCCATCGAATAGATCAGGGCATTCCCACACTCTCACGCCAACATAACCGGTGGAGGAGGACGGAAGAGAGGTTTATTCAGGTCGCCCTGATCTATTCGATGGAGTTGTAGCTTTGTCTCCAATGATTACACACGTACGCCGGAAGAGGGGTGACGGTGTAGTGCGCTAAAAAAGACATCCATAGGCACTAGCAGTCAGGACATATTTTTATAGAAGAAGCACACCCTTGTGAGGAATCAGAAATTCCCTCCCAATGGGATTCGAAATCATTTCTTGGAGATAAACGTTATGGTGACAAGAAAAATGATAATATCGGTTCGCTTGTGGATGTATAGCATTGGAGACAATAGTTCTTGGTGGTTAAATGAGCTAATTAAACGTCTTGCCCTGTGATTATTCGGGTCCATCCCATGGGATTGATCCATTGTGCTTTATCACCGTCACCTGAAAAGAAAAAGAAAAGTGAACAGAGAAACGGGCAGATTCCCTACGTACGTGGGTAGACCGACGCTCTCTCTCTCTCTCTCTCTCTCTCTCTCTCTCTCTCTCTCTCTGGACTTAGCTGGGGCCACCAGTCAGCGTAGAAGTAACAAAGAGCGAGTGGAGGCAGCTCTTCTGCTTTTTGCATCGCTGCGCAGAGCCAGCCAGCCAGCCAGCCAGCCGAGTAGTACGTACGTGACCCTCACCTGACCAAACCCCTCCACCTCCCTCCATTTCTTCTTCCCCAACCTAAACCCCCTCCTTCTTTCTCCCCTGCCGCAGCAGGAAGACGACGTACGTGTTCTTCCCCCCCTTTTGCACTTGTTCTTGCAGTTGTTCCAGATCTGGCCCATCGGAGGCCGATTTTCTCTTCCTTCCTTGCTGCAAGAGCTTTCTTGCACTTGTCGCGGTTCCTTAATTTGGTCGTCGGATCTGTACGTGCTCTGTTTGCAGGACCCTACAAGGTTTTTCTTGAGTTTCTTGCGGCTCTTCTTCGCAGATGGGCTCCGCTTCCTCGTGTGGCGAGTTTGTTTGCCGTTGTTCTTCGCTGATCGGCTCGTACGGGTGCTTTCGGAGGCCGATTCTGTAGATCCTTTGCTTCAATCGATTTTGTGTCTGCAACTTGTGCCTTCTGTCCTCTCTTGTTGGATCATCTGCGTTTCCTCTTGTTGATCCTCTTCTTGTTTTTCTCGAGCATTCAATCGACTCCTCTCTCTCTCTCTCTCTC
>NC_041384.1:69260678-69302411 GCF_002162155.2 Triticum dicoccoides | reverse complement strand
TTTCTGGTCTTCATCGTTGCACACAAACAGAAAGGGGATCTCTGGTTTTACCTCATCGATGCCCTTCGTAGAAGAGAAGAGATGTGTGTTGTGTGTTGTCGGCTGTGCGCAGTGGCTGCAAGGTTTTCTTTGCCCTTGGATCCGTGGCTAGGCTTCTGAATTCTGATTGATCTTCTCTTGCACTTGTCTTTGCTAACCGTGCATGCTTGCTGTTCTTTGGGCAAGGTCGTTTGGCTGTGACTGTGAATACTGAATCGATTGAGCCCTTATATTTGGCCAAGAAAGATCATCTGTGTTTCCTCTTCTCAATCGTCTTCTTGTTTTTCTCGCGTCTAGACTCTCTTTTATTCTGTGGTATCTCTGAACAACGGAAGAAAGGTCTCAGGAAATTAATAGAATCTGTGTTAACTTGAAACTGCAGGACATGGAGACCGACGGGGGAGGGGATACCATTACCAGAGTGGTTGGCTGGGTGTTCTTATTCCTCGGATCTTTGGCTACGGGCTTCCTCTTCTACTCACCATTGTAAGCACAGAAAAGCAAATCCGGCCGGTCCCTAGTTAACTGTAGCTTGTTTTGGAACTGATGATCACTTGCTTGTGTACGTGTATGCTCGATCTCCAGCAACACCATTCAGGCGATCAAGGAGGCAGGAGATATCGGCCAGCAGAAGGCGGACCTGTACCTGGCGGTGCTGCTCAACTGCCTGGTCTGGCTGCTGTATGGCTTCGTCACAGACAAGGATGCCTGGCTGGTGATCCTCATCAACGGCGTCGGCGTCTGTTTCCAGCTCTACTACCTCTACGTGTTCATCCGCGCGTCTATCGACCGCTTCACCATCTCATGCACTGTCCTGTTACTGTTGCTCATCGTCGCCTCCGCCGCCGGTATCATCTTCCAGACCTTTCCCACCAATGCCGAGAGGAAGACGGTCTTGGGCAGGGTCGGCATTGTCACTGGCTGCATCATGTATTTGGGGAGTGCAAGACAGCTGGTATGTAAACATCGATCGATCATTAGACGTGCTTGGTCTGATTCTTACAATTAGCTAGCTAGCGATGGAATTAACACCGCTCCATGCATACTCGTTTCAGTGGGCAGCGATCTGTGACAACAATGTGCTGGAGGTTATGGTGCTGAGGGTGATGCTGGCCGCACTCGCCAACGGGATCTTCTGGACCATCTACACCGGCATCATCCAGGACTTGTACATGGGGGTAATGAACGAACGACTGATCACCTAGCTCCAAACCAATAACTGTGTGCGCGTTTGCTTAATTTGTTAGTATATACATTCATGTTGCCGGATGCTGGCTACTATATATACCATCTTGATAATTATGGCAATCTTAAACACATGGGACTAATCGTTGTTCCTTTGTTTCTTATGTGACTACGCCCAGTTTCCCAACTGGGTTGGCATTGGGTCCGCGGCCATCCAGCTGGGCGTGTACGCATGGTTCTACGACAGGCGCTATAGGCAAGGCGCGGCCGCGCTGGACGGCAGAGACGAGTGATCGTACCAGGGCGCCGAGCTGAGGGCCGACGGCCGACTGAGACCATCACCTTGCTTATTCATTGCATGGCCGATCGACTGAGACCATCACCTTGTTTATGCGTTGCACGGATACATCTATCGTCTATCTAGACTTCAATTATCCTTGAATTTTCATGGCAAGCATGTAGAAAACGATGGGAAGCGTTCTACCCTCTCGTGAGAGGGCCGCGTGGTATTTATTGATAGAGATGGGGCATATCCCATGATCGCATACATGACTTGGAGTACAAGGGATTAGGAGATAGAGAGGAAGTAGTTTAAGTAGATACTAATCTATCTCTAGTTTAACCAGAATTCCAACTAACAATATATGCGCCTAGGGCCACATGAGATATATTTCAACACACCCCCTTAATCACAACTTGACCAAGTTGAGATTACGCCTGAATTTCTCAAAGCTTTGTGTGGGCAATGCCTTGGTGAAGCCATCTGCAATCTGATCTCTAGAATGAATAAAACGAACATCCAACTGTTTGTTAGCAACACGTTCTCTTACAAAGTGGAAGTCTATCTCAATATGCTTTGTTCTGGCATGAAAAACTGGATTGGCAGAGAGATAAGTAGCACCAAGATTATCACACCATAAACAAGGAGCTTGCACCTGTATTACCCCAAGTTCCTTCAGCATTGACTGAAGCCAGATAATTTCTGCAGTAGCATTTGCCAGAGCCTTATACTCAGCCTCTGTACTAGACCTAGAGACAGTTGCTTTTTTCTTAGCACACCATGATATCAGGTTGGGACCAAAGAATATGGGAAAGCCACCTGTGGACCTCTTGTCATCTATACTTCCAGCCCAGTCAGCGTTAGTGAATGCACTGACAAGAGTGGACTGAGACCTGCTGAATGTTAGTCCAACATTAACTGTATATTTTACATATCTCAGAATACGTTTAGCAGCAGTCCAATGCAAGGTGGTAGGTGCATGCAGAAACTGACAGACTTTGTTCACAGCAAAGCATAAATCTGGTCTAGTAAGGGTGAGGTATTGAAGTGCACCAATCATGCTTCTGTACTGAGTGCTATCTTCCAAACTTAGGGGCTCACCTTCATGCAGGGATAACTTTTCTGAGTTAGATAATGGAGTTGGTGAAGGCTTGCGGTTCTGCATCCCAACTCTTTTCAAAAGATCAGTTGCATACTTTTCTTGAGATAAGACTATACCATCTTTGTTTTTCGTGACTTCAATGCCCATGAAGAAATTCAGGTCTCCTAGGTCCTTCAAAGCAAATTCTGAGCCAAGGTCCTTTAGGAGTGCCGTTACTGCTTCATCAGATGAACTAGTAACAATAATATCATCAACATATATGAGCATGTACATTGTTATATTGGATTTATTGAAAATAAACAATGAAGTGTCAGACTTGCAAGGAACAAAACCAATCCTTTGCAATTTCATGCTCAGACGAGAATACCAGGCTCTTGGGGCCTGCTTCAGACCATACAAAACCTTATCAAGTTTGCACACATGGAAAGGTGCATCTTTGTTTTCAAACCCAGGTGGTTGTTTCATGTAAACCTCCTCTTCCAGAACGCCGTGTAAAAATGCATTATGTACGTCCAATTGCCTTAGGCTCCATCTCCTAGATACAGCAATAGACAAAACCAATCTGATAGTAGCAGCTTTAACAACTGGGCTAAAAGTATCCTCATAGTCAATACCATACCTCTGTTTAAAACCCTTTGCTACTAACCTAGCTTTATAGCGATCAATAGATCCATCTGCCTTCTTTTTTATTTTATAAACCCATTTGCAATCTATCAAATTTTTACCTTGACCACGTGGAACGAGATGCCAAGTCTTGTTTTTCTTCAAAGCCATGTATTCCTCCTCCATGGCCTTGTGCCACTTAGCATCCCCCAATGCCTATTCAACAGACTGTGGTTCTCCTGTAGAACAAGCTAATCCAAACTTCAAAATTCTTTTGTAATTCATAGGCTGCAATTTTCCTGTTTGTAACCGTGTGCCCACACGTGTGGAACGAGGTGGCACAGCTGAAGGAGTAGTCGTCCCGTCCATAGAAGATCCCGCCACAGGGTCCAGCGCACCCGCCGCTTCTCCATGCAGCGACGCACCTGCGCAGTTTGATGAGGCAGGCGAAGGCGACGGTTCAGCAGCATCTGTCGCGGGCCCCGCGTCCCTTGCGGGAGACAGCCGGCGCGTGGCCGCCTGCGGGCCAGCACCAGGCGTGTGGTCGGGCGCCTGCTGAACTGTCCCACGGCCCGAGCCGCAGGTGGCTGGCGTGGATTGGGCCACACTCACCCTGCAGGCCGCGTCGGATCCCGAGGGCGAGCCCACCTCGGTCTGCCGCTGCTGCAGCGTATCTGCACGGGATCTGCCGCCTGCGGATCCCGAGGCTGCCGGCGCAGGGGAATCGACCTTGTATTCTGCGCGGCTGGCATCTTCTGCCACATGAAATAAGGGTCCGTTTTGGACAATTTCAACATCATTTTCTTCAGAATAAATTCCTGTGTCATCTGCACTATCATCATGAGACTGAAAAAGGTTATGAGGGTTAGTCACATGATTATCAGAATTGTTTTCATCGCCCCCTTGATCTAAGCCGGAAAGATGTCTAGGGAGAAGAAGGATTTCCTTTCGCAATAGAGCTCCGGCATTAGGGTGTAGATCTTTGAAGGGAAAAACGGTCTCATCGAACACAACGTCACGAGAAATATATACCTGGCCGGTGGACACATCAAGACACTTGACACCCTTGTGTTGGGGACTGTAGCCAATGAACACGCATTGCTTGGAGCGAAAGGAGAGTTTGCGAGCATTGTATGGTCGAAGATTAGGCCAACATGCGTAGCCAAACACTTGTAAGGAGGCATAGTTAGGTTTGACGTGCAATAGTTTTTCCGTAGGAGTTTGGTAGTTGATGACACGGCTAGGCAGAAGATTAATGAGATAGGTGGCTGTGAGGAATGCTTCATCCCAAAACTTGAGTGGCATAGACGCATTTGCGAGAAGTGAGAGGCCAACCTCAATGATGTGCCGATGTTTGCGTTCGGCGGAGCCGTTTTGTTGGTGTGCGTGCGGGCAAGAGACGTGATGGGAAATTCCCAGTTTTTGGAAGAATGAGTTGAGTTTCTCATACTCACCACCCAGTCCGATTGTACTAAAATAATCTTTCGGTCAAACTTACGTTCAACGAGTGCTTGAAAATTTTGGAAAACTTGAAACACATCGGGTTTATTTTTGATAAGATAGATCCAAGTAAACTTACTATAATCATCAATGAAGCTTACATAGTATTTGTGTCTACCAACAGAGATGGGTGCTTGCCCCCATACATCAGAGAAAATGAGCTCTAATGGTTGAGACGAAACACTTGTTGACATGGGGTAAGGCAATTGATGACTTTTTGCTCTCTGACAGGAATCACACACTGTTTCTAAGCTATGCTCACCAACAAAAGGGAGTTTATTTTTCCTAAGCACTCGTTGAACAATAGTAAAAGACGGATGACCTAATCGATCGTGCCACCTTGCCGAAGATAGCTTTGTGACACCAAGAACTTGTTTATTTGACCACCTAAAGCGAGGAATCAACGGATAGAGACCACCAACGCATCTACCTCTGTAGAGCACCCTCCTCGTTGCCTGATCCTTTATCAAAAAGAAAAAAGGGTGAAACTCAAGGAATACATGATTGTTTAAGGCAATACGATGTACGGAAAGAAGATTTTTGTTTGCATGAGGAGAGTAAAGGATCTTGCGTAGATGAATAGAACGACTAGGGGTTTTGAATTCTGAATAACCAATATGATCTATCCTCATACCTGAACCATTCACACCATGGATTTGTTCCTGTCCACGGAACTTCTCCCGCACCGTGAGCTTCTCCAAGTCGCCGGTGAGATGATCAGTTACCCCACTGTCGACGTACCAATTTGTATCGACGCCGTATTGAGCAGCAGCTGCAACCTTTTCTTCTAGTGCATCATCATCTAAACGGTACCAACAGTCCTTGGCACTGTGCCCGAACTTACCACATATCTGGCATTGGATTGGGTCGTTGTTCCTGGCGTTGTTGCCAGGTGCAGGGCCGCCTAGACCTCCGGGACCTCCTGGGCCTCCTTGGCCGGGACGGGAGCCCTTGTTGTTGGAGTAGAAGGGGCGCCCGTTACCTTGCCGTTTCTTGTAGCCGCCACCGCTGCTGTTCCGCTTCTTGTACCCGCCGTCGTTTTGCTTCTGTGGCGGAGGAGGAGGGCCACCACGACGAGCAGCGAGGTTGGCAGAAGACTTGAAGCCACCGGTGCCTCCAACCCCACCTGTGAAGAGCTCGACGCGCTGGTCAAAGTTGCAGACCGCCGAGTAGAGGAAGTCGACGGTGACCGGCTTGAGCCGAGACTACAGAGTTGTAGTCAAGGTCTAGCCCCGCAATGATGAAGGAGAGGAGTTCGTCCTCTTCCAGTGGCCTCCCAGCAGCGGCGAGTTCGTCCGCCAACGACCGCATCCGGCCAAAGTAGACCGAAGCAGATTGTGTTCCCTTCTGAGCATTGGCTAAAGCTATGCGGATGTTATTGATGCGGGAACGAGATTGTGAGGCAAACATATTACCCAGGGAAGTCCACATCACATGCGCCATCTTGATGGAGACGACAGAGACGAGCACGTCTCTCGTCAGGTTGCTGAGGATGTGCCCGAGGACCTGCTGGTCCTGCCGAACCCATGCTTCATATGTCGGGTTGGGGATGTCCTGCTCCTTGCCATCCTTGTCCTTGGCGGTGATCAGCTTCTCTGGTGCAGGGATGGAGCCGTCGAGGTAGCCATATAGGCCAGCGCCAAGGAAGTGGGGGAGGATCTGAGCCCTTCAGAGGAGATAATTCTCCCTGGTTAACTTCTCCGGAACCTGGGGACCGAGGCTGGAGAGGGTAGAGGTGGAGGAGGAGGACGCCATGGATTTGTTTTGGTGTAGATCGGTTTGTCTCAGAACGAAGGGGAAGAGGTCGCTCCGAATACCATGTAGAAAACGATGGGAAGCGTTCTACCCTCTCGTGAGAGGGCCGCGTGGTATTTATTGATAGAGATGGGCCATATCCCATGATCGCATACATGACTTGGAGTACAAGGGATTAGGAGATAGAGAGGAAGTAGTTTAAGTAGATACTAATCTATCTCTAGTTTAACCAGAACTCCAACTAACAATATATGCGCCTAGGGCCACATGAGATATATTTCAACAAAGCATGCCAGCACTAGCTCCGCCCATCTAGTCCTGTGGTTTTATATATGTCGAAACAGAAATTAAATTAAGTGATTGCTTGCAGACGATTGTGCTGTGCTTGTTGAACTGTTGATGCATTGGGGGTGGGGTGTTCATGCAAGCTAGCACACCTTATGTTGGGCGACTGAGTGCGCGCTGGTTTTGCATGGGTTGTTCGATCGTGTGGTGTCCCTACCTTGAAGCATGCTCGTGTTCAGCTCCCACTGCATCCATGCATATGCATTTGAGGTAATAGCACCCCAGGTACCCTAACTTGCACCCAATGTGATGATCTAGTCCCAAACTTGCAAAACTAGACCAACTCATACCCCAACTTGCAACCAATGTGATGTTTTAGTCCCAGGCCAATCACAGCTCGCCAATTGGCTGCCAAGTGGCCGGGCCGGTCAGCGCCTGTAGTTTTGCACAAACCCCCCCTGTCGTTTCACTCATTCAACCCGCAGTACCCCCCACCTGAATTAAATCTGTCGGATTCCAGTTGACGTCCGTTCGAGAGGGTTCACTTGGTCGCTGTCGGGGCGACAGAGCTCACGGGCTGGCGGGGCGATGGTGACGTCAGCGTCCCAGGCGTCGTTGCCGCCGGCGAACGGCGGCGTGGAGGCACCGGCATCTGCTCATCTCGTCCGGCCGTTCGGAGCATTCCCTCTTGATTAATGTGAGCTCGACGCCCCGTCTCTCTGTTTTCTTTTCCTCCCTCTCCTCTCCTCTGCTTTACTCCTCTGAGCTCTGAGCTCGTCGCCCCGCCGTTTGCAGCTCGAATCTCGTACATTTGTGCTCGAATCGGGGTCGTCTAGTGGTGTGATTTGAGTAGGGTCATGTATTGCGAAGTGAAGCTAGGGTTTCAGCCGATGAATTTAGGTTTGAGTTTGAGTAGGGTCATGTATTGCGGAGTGAAGCTAGGGTTTCAGCCGATGAATTTAGGTTTGGGTTCGACACGATAGCTAGGGTTTATGGCGGACAAGTTAGATGTTAATGCCTTATCTTGCTGTTGTAGCCTGTATTCTGCTCGTCTGGTGAACAACTGTAGTTAACTGAATCCTTTACACTGGAACTTGATCATGGTTCAGTTAATCTTTTACTGTTGTTCAAGTATGTTATGCAATTGACTAATTTATTCAGTTAACTGAATATTCAGTTAACTGACTATTTGTTTATGAACTGATGCATCTTTGTATTGAAAACAGTGTGTGATGCAGCAAATGGAGAAAAGGTGGACAGTCCATTTTTTACACTGGAACTTGAGCATGGTGGAATTTTCTATGGCATAATCACAAACCTGGAGTACTGGAGCCCTTCTGTTGAGGTGTTAGACTTTGTTGACTCTGGCACTTTATGTTATGCATTCCTTGAACAACACTTGGCTTGGTTGGGATATCCTGTGAGTGAGCACATCATCTACTTCAGCAAACCAAATAAACCAATCTCAGATGGGTTGATCAGAATTAGCAGTGATGAGGATGTGCAGCATATGATCAGAGCCAGTGCTGAGCATAAGGTGCTTGTAGTGCAGGTTGACCATACAGATTTCATCAGCAACTTTAGGTCTGACTTGGTGTGCACAAGTTTTGAAGCAGCAAGTGCATCCCCTTCCCATAGCCTAGTTTCAGTCTTTGTAGAAGATCCTTTGTCAGAGATTGCAGCAAATGGAACAGACCCAGAGAATTTGCTTATTGAGGGTGCTGAGCAGAACATGCTAACTGAAGATCCCTTGTTAGATATTGCACCAATTGGAACAGACCCACAGAGTTTGCTTACGGAGGGTGCTGAGCAGAACATGCTAACTGAAGATGGAGAAACAGTTATTGAAGATGTAGTTGTATCAGATTCTGATTTCAGTGACAGTGACTATGACATAGATGATGGTGATGATGATCTGTATGATGACAACATTGACTTTGATGTTGATGAAGAAGCAGATCAGGATGAGGATGATGTGGAGCCTGAATATTTCCTTGAGGATGAAGATCTCAACCTATCAACTGAAGAAGCAGATGAACTTAGGTACAAGTTTAAAGCTTTCAATGCAAAGGTGGACATGATTTGCCCTGTGTTTAAAGTAGGGATGGTATTTGCTGATGTGGTTGAGTTAAGACATGCACTGACTGCATATTCAGTTAGAAACAGAGTGCAGATCAAGAAGTTAAAGAATGACAAGAGGAGACTTGAAGCAGTTTGTGAAGATGGTTGCCCATGGTATCTGTATGCTGGCAATGACAACAGGACAGGGGGGTTTGTCATCAAGACTTACTATGGAGAACATATATGTCAGAAGAAATGGAAGATGAGGTCACTGACAGCAAAATTCCTGTGCAAGTATTTCATAAATGAGTTCAGAGATGACCAGAAGATGTCACTAGGTACATTTTCAAGAAAGATCACCAATGAATTTCATGTCACCCCTAACAGATGGAAGCTAGCTAGGGCAAGAACTGCAGCACTTAAGGAGATCCATGGTGATGAAGAAGAGCAGTTCAGTAGGCTTAGGGACTATGGTCATGAATTGAGGAATACCAACCCTGGGTCTACATTTCTTCTGTCAACTGAGGTTGTTAGAGACATAGATTTCCCACAGGGCAGGAAATGTCTGAAAACTCTATATTGGTCTTATGATGCATGCAAAAGGGGTTGGCTCAAGGGATGCAGGCCTATTATTTTCATTGATGGTTGTCACATGAAAAATAGGTTTAAAGGAGTGTTGCTTAGTGCAGTGGGTATTGATCCAAATGACTGCATTTTCCCCATTGCAATGGGTTGGGTAGAAGTAGAGTGCACCAGTTCTTGGGAGTGGTTTCTCACTACATTGAGAGATGACCTTAACATCACAAATACTGCTCCTTTCACTATTATGAGTGACAAGCAGAAAGGTTTGATCAATGCTGTGCAAAAAATCTGGCCAGATGCTGAGCATAGGTTTTGTGTTAGGCATATTTATCAGAATTTCAATGAGAAGCACAAAGGAGAGCAACTGGAGCAAGATCTGTGGGCCATTGCAAGAGCACCAAACAGGGTTAAGTGGAGCCAAAACTGTGAGAAAATGGATTCCCACAGTGCAGCTGCCTTCCATTGGACTGAGAGACTAGATCCAAAGACATGGTGTAAATCATTTTTTAGTGTTTTTCTCAAGTGTGATATTCTGCTGAACAATAACTCTGAAGTATTTAACAGCTATATTCTGGAGGGCAGAGAGATGCCAGTACTCTCCATGCTGGAATACATTTTTTACAAGATAATGCAAAGGCTAGTGAGTAAACAGAGGGAGGCCATAGAGAAGTGGGCAGGGCAGAGAATATGCCCAAAGATCATGAAGAAACTAGACAAGAACACTGAGTTTGCTGCTAATTGCCATGTCTCTGAAGCTGGCCAACAATTGTTCAGAGTTCAGTCTGGTAACTCTAGCTATATAGTTGACTTGTGCTTGCACACTTGTGACTGCAGGAGATGGCAGCTCTCTGGAGTACCATGTGGCCATAGTATAGCATGTTGCAGGGAGGAGAGAATTGACCCAGTGACAATGGTTCATGAATGCTATAGTGTGGAGAATTATCTTAAAGCATATGGATACACTTTGGTTCCACTTAGAGATCCAAAGCATTGGGAGAAACAGAATGGAGACAAGGTATATCCACCAGTTTTCACTAAACAGTTGGGAAGGCCAAAGAAAAACAGGAAGAAAACACCAGAAGAGAAGAGAAGCAGGAATGGTGTTAGATATTTGAACATTTTAGAGAAGAGAAGAGAAGGAAGTGTTCTATCTATGTATGAGTCAGTTAACTCTTAGTGCAATGTACTAAATCTATACTACTTATTCTCTGTTAGTTCCAATTCTGGACATTTTTACTAGAGTTTGCATGTAACTGAATCTTCACTGAACTGGTCATTCAGTAAGTCACACAAATTCAGTTAACTAAAAGCAAATTCAGTTTACTAAAAGCAAATTCAGTTTACTAAAAGCAAATGAAATACAACTTGCAAATTCACTTAACTTGGGGCAGTCATACAAATTCACTTAACTAAAAGCGAATTCAGTCTAATACAACTTGCAACAACATAACCTGGGTACTCATACAAATTCAGTCTAATACAACTTGCACCAACAATGAATTACTCAGATTCATCTAAGATCTCCTTCACCCTCCTTATCTTGCTCTTGGTCTCCTCCTTGTGCCTGAATAGATCACCAATCATGTACTCTAGTTTCTTCTTCTCCTTCTTCAGCTCATCCCTCTGTGACACCACTTTGTCCAACTCTTCCTTCATGCTCTCCATCTGTTGCTTCATCTCATCCCTCTCTTTCTCTGCCTTAGCCCTCACAACCTGATGAATGCTAGTGGTAGATTTATCAGCCATCTTCTTCTTCTGAAGCTCTTCCTTTAGGTCAGAAAGAGCAAGTCTTGCATTGCCCAATTCAGTAACTGCCTGCTCCTTGTCACCCACCATCTTAGCAAAATCTAGTTTAAAAAACCTCAGATCATTTGCCATCTTTTTCTTCTCTTTCACAACCCTAAAATTTTCTTCAGCAAGAACTACACTTTCCCTGAGCCTCAGCTTTACCTCATCATCATACATGGCCCAAACCCTGGCTAAACTCATCTTCAGAGTGTCTGGCCATTCAGGGTCAATCCACTCCACAAACTTGCATTTAGGTATTTCCTAACAAATAAGATAGAATTCAGTTAGTTCATTTGATTTGGATTTAGTTAAATTCAGTCATTCATTTGAATTCAGTTAATTTCAGTTAAGTTCAGCTATTTCATTCTAATTCAGTTAAGTTCTGTTATTTCATTTAAATTCTGTTATTTCATTTCAATTAAGTTAAGTTAAGTTAAGTTCTGTTAGTTCATTTGAAATTCACTTAAGTTCACTAACAAGATGCTGTTAACTAAAGGATTAATTTAAGTTCACAAACTAGATGCTCTTAACTGAAAATGCACTCCTCCACATTTACATGGCACACTATTATACAGATCAAATGAACTCCTCCACATTTACATGACACATTGCAAGTTTGGTAGATCTACTTACCTTTTGAGCACAAGCAAGATACCTCCTTCCACTGTCAACTGATTCAAAGCACACAAACTTCTCACACACACACTGGTGTTCACATCTAGCTGCAATATCTGGAGCAAGGCCTGTCCACTCAGAGCAGAAAATGGTGGCAGGAGCAGGAGCCTACATACAACATATTCTTGTCACCAAACATACATTTTTGCTACTCAAGAACATACATTTCTGCTCAATCCCTATCTGCCAGAGACATAGCCAAGAACTAACCTCACTTGTCACAGAGTAGCCGTCGGAGGACGAGCTCGATCCGTCACTCCAAGATACCATGGAGGCGACCTGGACGGCGGCGGTGAGCTGGACGGCGGCGGCGAGCTTGCTGTCGGCGTGGATAAGCTGATGCTAGAGCCGCGGGGGCAAGGGGGCAGATGGGGAACGAGTGGACCAGCAGAGCGGACATGAACTCGATTCCTTCGACTTTAATTCAGGTGGGGGGTACTGCGGGTTGAATGAGTGAAACGGCAGGGGGTTTGTGCAAAACTACAGGCGCTGACCGGCCCGGCCACTTGGCAGCCAATTGGCGAGCTGTGATTGGCCTGGGACTAAAACATCACATTGGTTGCAAGTTGGGGTATGAGTTGGTCTAGTTTTGCAAGTTTGGGACTAGATCATCACATTGGGTGCAAGTTAGGGTACCTGGGGTGCTATTACCTCTATGCATTTTGCATGCTCAAGTGAATAGTCTTAGCATATTCCGTTTGCTGGAGCAACTCTTACCTGTCCCAAAACTTATACTTCTAATTCTCAAAAAATCGTGAATGTTAGGAGGAGGATAGTGTCTAACCTATCTCGTGAACAAAAATTTATATGCTAATATAAACCACATTCCAAAATGTACATTTTTTTCCAAACTCAACTGTGTATTGTGTAGTGAATTAGTGATCCTGGGATAAAATGGGGTGGATCTTGGCATCATTTCGTTTGCTAGGTTTGGAATTTCTAGAGCAACTCTTCTTCATCTTTAATTAAAACTTAAACCCCAAAAACCCATCAAAAAAACTTGTTTTCCTAAGATTTGTAGGTACTTGGAGGGGGCGTTTAACTCATCCCCTAAACTTAACTCCCAACGTAATTTTGTTGTTATTTCTCTCACCGTTCTGCATATCTAAACCTCATTTTGACTTCACTTAATAACTTAACGTTTACAAACTTTGATGCTCTAATGCATGCCTATCAACAACATTTCAAATCTAGATTTTTTCCATTGAAATTTAAACCACATATATGCAAGAATTGAACCAAAAGCAGTAATATAGACTATCCGAAGGCACATAATTCATCATCTATCACACTACGTAATTTATCATCACAATTCGTATCGTGTTTAAATCTCAACCCAATGGGAGGGGGGATCCAGTAAGCTCAGAACCGCATGCTTGTTTCCTAGCACCGCTGTCGTGGACTCGTGGGACAAAAGTAACACGCATCTAGCCGTTCCTCACTGCCAATGGCCGATGCCAACGACTGGGAGTGAATGGATGTGCTACAACCCCTTCAAACCACGGTGTAATCTCCTGCAACATTGATATGTCATGGTCTTATTTGCATGGGAGACATTTTAATATTGTATCTCCCGTTGCACAACACTTGGTAATCCCTGAGTAATTACCTAGTAACCTTGGAAAATGATAGTTTCCTTGAACTCAATAAATAAAGAGGATGGGTTAGAGTTGCTCTAATTAACGTGTATGAGGCCTAATGTTGTTGGAGACCTTAGGGTCGTTCAAGTGATAGGCTTGTGCAAGACACTCCAATCAATGACGTCGTGTGGTTTGTTTCATGTATCTTGATGATGTTCAAGACGTTGCGCTCGAGGGTTGCCGTGAGATCCATCACTGACGGAGCCCAACATGTAGAGATATTGTTCTTCTTTTCCAATGCAGCCGCTCGCAGGCTCCATGTAGAGATATTGTTCTTCTTTTCCAATGCAGCCGCTCGCAGGCTCCAATTCCACACACTGTTCGCCGTCTGTCATGCATGGGAACCTCGGACCACCTGATGCTGAAGTGAGTACTTTGTCTTGAAGCCTTGGCCGAGGTTGACTAAAATACAGAGGGAAGCAAAGAGAAAGAAAAATAAAAGAAGAAAACCTACCAAAATAAAACTAACCAACACCAGCTCTAGGAAACACAACAGCCATGAGCTAAACAAAAAGACTTCAACCAGCCTAGGAAGCAAGCAGAAATGTTTGTCCTTAAAAATTAGGTGTGTCTAAGGCACATCTAGATGTACTCTAATTATTGCACATCTAAATGAGTGAATCAAGCATAAAAAAAAAATACTCACACGAATCTCAACGTAAGATCAATGACATAGGACTTAGATGTGCAATACTTATGGCACATCTAGATGTGCTTTAGCAAAACTGATAAAAATTCACCCACGGTTCCTAAACTTGAGCTGGAGCTCACTTTAGCACATGTACTTCAAACTACCTGAAATACGGTCCCTCAACTTGACAAAGGGGTTCATATACGGTCCCAAATATGATTGTATGTACATATTTGCTGAGTTGACGCTGGTCAAGTGGTAGAGCATGGCATTGACTCGACACGTCACGTGAGTAGCTGGAGAACACAGGGACTTGAGGAGGGTTTTCCAAAATTGCCACAACTTAAACTCAACTAGCACTAGACCAGACCAAACCAGTTCGCTCGCGCCCGTCTCAAACCAGACCAGATGGCAAGCCAGCACTGGATGCGCCCACACTGGGCACATCGAGCGTCACAGGAGTCGGGTTGCAGCCTCGTGTCATCGCCAATGGACCCCTCCTTTGACCAGGAGCGCCGATGCGCCCCCGCTGTCAAAGCAGCAGCAGTGCAGTACCGACTACCGACACCGTACTCGACATGCTCGCTGCGAAGAAGCCACTGCCACCGGGTTGCACCAGCGCGAGAGCAGTGCGTGACAGAGAGTTGGGAGCTACTCCCTCCGTAAACTAATATAAGAGCGTTTAGAATACTAAAATAGTGATCTAAATGCTCTTATATTAGTTTACAAAGGGAGTAAGTAGTAAGGATCGACCGATGGCAATGGAGCCGCTCCCGTTGGGCTTCTGCGACGCCATGGACACCACTCTCTTCTCCACCCTCTGGTCCTTCCAGGAGGAGCTCCAGCCCAAAGAGGTGAATTGCATCACCACCGCCAACCCTAACACCAGGCCACCGCTCCTCGGCCTGGCCAACCGCCTCTTCGACAGCTTCGAGAGGCTGCAGGCCACCGTCACCGCCATGGATGATGTCGGGATCCTGCTACGCTGATACAAAGCTCACCCTGCATAAAGTCATGACACAAGTGGCCTAGCCTAGCTAGCTAGCTAGGACAAACACTTCTTTAACAACAGCGGAAATTTTTGCATCTGTAATGTATATTTGGTGATGCTGAGAAAATGAACTAAGCAATTAGTCAGGGTAAATTATGTGAATGCTCCGCGGGTTTTGTGACAGTCTCTTATTTTAGTTGCGGCGTTTCTTAATCAGTTAGTTGATTCAGTTTGGAGTTGAAATGGTGCGGTTGACAGAGCACTGGTTTCACCTTCTTCAAATCGATGAAAAGTACACGAAAGAAGACATACCACCTTCTTCAGACACATGAAAATTACACGAGCACGGACCACCTTCATCAGACAAATTGAAAATATAGACGATGATCTTGTTTTACAATTAAAAATGACAGATTGTGCTAATACATTGTGTAGATAAATAAATGGCAGTTGTCATGTTTAATCTCACTGCGCCTATGATTTTTTTTCTCTTTTATCGTCTGAAATGTTGAATTGAATTTGCCCCTGATCTTGAACTAGTGAAATTGCTTAAGCAAGAGGAACATAACATCCACTCTGACCAAAGTTGACACTTCTAAACACATTGCTTAGATGCACCCTCTAAACACATTGACGACAGAGATCTCTCTATACCTCTTCATAATAAAGGGTAAGATGGTCTTTTCACCCGCAACAATACGCGGCGCCCTCAACAGTTTTTCACTTTTTTAAAAAACAAAAAAAAGCACACATTACGTGAATCAAACTCAAAACCTCCTTGTATAAGGAGAACCACAGTAACCAACCAGCAACCCAATGATCATGTGTATTTACTTTTTTCTTTCTTTTCTTCTACTTCAGTTCGAGGCCAGCCCGACACATTGTTGAATCGGTACTTTTATCACTATTACTTTTTTTGTTTTTCCTATTCATTTTTTTCTTTTTCATTTCTTTTTTCCTTTTTTGAAAATGCTCAAGCTTATAAATTTCTGTTTAATTTTTTAAAAAAAATGTTTTTAAATTTTTGTTCATAAAGTACAAATATCTGCATTTTAAAAATTCAAAATATTGTTTATGTCTTTCAAAATTGCTCCAAATGTCACAGCACAAACAAATTTTGAAAAGAGTGAACAAATTTTTTGAAAGACACTACGGAATTTGAAATTTCAAGCAAAAATAAGAATATATGAACAAAAAAATGAAACCAATTTATTTTTAATTTTCGCAAACATTTTTTCGTATTTTTTAATATAGAATTATTTTTAAAATTCCAAATAAAGTTTGAAAGCACGAACGTTATTTGAAAATGCAGAATTGTCGAAATACCAAAAACTTCGCATGGTGCCTTGGAATGGTGATACAAGGCCCTAGAAATAATCCATTTGAACGATGTCAAAAAAAGGTTCATTGGGACGGAACCTTCCCTCTAACCCGAACGCCCTACTCAAACTTTTTTTCCATTTAAATTCGTGAACATTTTCTTAAATTCTCAAACTTTGTTTTTAAATTCATGAAGTTTTTTCCGTATCCAGAAACTATTTTCAACTTTAGAAAACGTTCTATAAAAGCCCTTAATTTTTTCAAATTCATAAACATTCTTTTTCAAAATTGATGAACTTTTTTCAAATCGGCGAATGTTTGGGCCGGCCCAACTAGCACCCGACAGAAGAAACGGTGCCGTCCCCGGTTGGGCCAGGCCTGAGCATATTTTCTTGCTATGCTATTTTGGCATTTTTTAATTTTTTTCTTTAATTTCATTTTCTCCTTTTTTAAATTTATTATTAATTTTAAAACCTGTTTTAAAATTAGAAGTATTTTTCGAATACCAAAAATGTTTTCAAATATTGTTTACAAAATATGAAAATATTCTGGAATTTCAAAAAATGTTCCCATTTTTTAGAAAAAATCATATATTTAATAAATGCTTGTGTTTACATGTGCATAATTTTTTGAAATATCTGGTATGCACTTTGTGTACAATATCATTGTGTATAAAAGTAACAATTTTAAAAAAAAATCTTGTTTATAAAATTTTCATACATAATTTGAAATTCTCAAATTGTTGACAAATTTCAAGAAATAATTCAGATATAAGAAAATGTTCATGTTGATTGATAATGAGAGAAATTGCAAATAACAAAAACGTTGCCCTACCAGCCTACCCGAACAACCCCCTTTGAACATGATCTACTTCTTGACATGCATGAAATGACACCAAAGTTTGCCAGCCTGTGGGCATGCTCATGGTAGGACTCCATGCGAAATTTGAAGGAATTCAGACACTAAACACACGTTGCGTCATGTGTTGGCTAGTGTTTTTTGGTTTTTTCACTGGAAAAACCCTAGAAAATGCATAAAATGTCATAACTCAATGAAATTTATCATTGATGCTTGGCACGGTGATGCTAGTGTGTGGAAAAAAATTGGGTCCATTTTATTGATGTAAAAAAAGTGCATCCAGACTTGCCTTATCGGCCTACCTGAACCATCACCTTTGAACATGGTGTGCTTCTTACCATGCATCAAATGACACCAAAATTTTCCAGCATGTGCGCATGCTCATGGTAGGCTCCATGCAAATTTTGAGGGAATTCGGCTAATATTTTATGGTTTTTCACCGTGAAAATCCTAGAAAATGCACAAAATGTCCTAACTCGGTGAAATTTATCATGGATTCTTAGCATGGTGATGCTAGTGTGTGGAAAAAATTTGGGTCCATTTTATTGTTGTGGAAAAAAGTGCATCCAGACTTACCCTAGCGGCCTACCGGACCCACCACCTTTGAACATGATGTGCTTCTTACCATGTATGAAATGACACCAAAAAAATTCAGCATGTGGGCATACTCATGGAGGCCTCCATGCAAAATTTGAAGGAATTCAGACACCGAGCGCACGTTGTGTCATGTTCGACTAGTGTTTCAGGGTTTTCAACCAGAAAAACCCTAAAATGCATAAAATGTCAAAACTCAATGAAATTTATCATGGATGCTTGGTATGCAGATGCTAGTGTGTGGAAAAATTTGGGTCGATTATATTGATGTGAGCATTTTTAAAAGGAAAGAAACAAAAAATGAAAAAACAACAACAGTGAAAAAGAAACAAAAAACGAACAATAAACCGGTCGCTTATTGATATATTTTTATTTTTTTCTATTCAATAGATGTTCAGGAATTTTAAAAGTGTTTGATTTTTTTATTTGAGCATGTTTCTATTTAAACGAACAATAAATGAACAATTTTTCTATTTAATAGATGTTAAAAAATTTAATTATATTATTGTGAGCATTTTTATATTTAAACGAACAATTTTTTGACATATCTGTTCAATTTTTTTAAAATGTGAATATTTGTAATTCATGAATAAAATTTTAAAAATAAAACATTTTTTGAAATTTTGAACAAAATTTTGTAAGTGTGAGCATTTTTCAAAAAAGAAAAAAAAAGAAGTAGTGATAAAAGGACCAGTTCAACAATGGGCCGGCCCGGCCCAGCCGCGAACTGGAGTAGAAGAAAAAGAAAAGTAAATAGGCACAAGCATTGGGATGTCCTAGTTGATTAGTGTGGTTCTTCTTAGACCAAGAGGTCTTGAGTTTGATTCACATCGCCTGCGCTATTTTTTGAAGTTCGATAAAAAGTGCGTGTGATGCCTCGTACGTGTCACGTATGCAGATGGGTATATGGTTTGATGAAATGACCATACTATCCTTGTACGGTTTATGAGGGGGTGTACCGAAGCAGGCCTCTCATTTTATCAAACAAAAACTGCATCTTTCAGGCCTTCATTTTACTAGTGTAATTATTGACATTGTTTCCACTTTCAGAAGTACTCTTCTTTCCGGCATTCAGAAGTACTCCTCTGTATCGACAGCCAAAACATCACAACCCAGAATTGTTTGTTCATGTTTACATTTCCAGCAAACTTGTACTGTATGTCTTGGAAAAATTAGCAAAACAACGCTGAATTAAACTTGTACGCACAATATACCCTGGAAACAAATAGCAAAACACGCTGATTTTCTTACATATGAGAACAATGCACACACTTGGTGAAGAGCTTGAGTTGCACCCACTCCTTCTCACTGCTCGGCATCATATATATCTTTGTTCCTTGCTGAGATATTATCATAACGGTGGCTTGTCTATATGACAATGCACAGCAGGACACAACTAATGGAGAGGAGCCTACTCGGCTGGTAATATGGTACTCCAAACTTAGGCATGCACATTTCGTGCAGTGCAATGCAGGAAAAGGATGCAAGCGTTATAAAGTTGTTGTTTAAGCCATGTTCATGCGCAACCATGCATGTTTAAGCCGCTCTCCATAAGAACAAATTCAAGCTTTCAAGCACGCGAACAGGAATTTTACAACACCTCCATTTCATCATAACAAAAAGATGCATGATTACATAGAGTAGCTTCCACAACAAATTAATTAAGCCCCAAACACGCTACACTAAGGGCATCTCCAATGGGGATCACTTATCTGAGCGCTTAACCAGAAAAAGGTAAATATCAGAATTTTTTAAAACTACCAAGCGTCATCTGTCCCAACGCTAGGCTCTAACCATCAACGCTAAACATGGGTGGAAAATAGTGATCGGTGTATCATCTGTTGGGAAAAAAAATGTTAGCGCTCGGTGCCAATTTTTGCATCGTTGTGGCGCCCGATGCAAGGAATTGTTGCCGTAACTACCTATCGGCTAGGATAATTTTCCTGGCGCCCTCTTCTAGCGCCTAACGTTGGAGATGCCCTAAGCATGCGTGACCAAACATAGCCTCCTAGATTATCCAGGACTGGACAAACAATACACGCACACAATGCATGAACTACTACGTTAACTAACAAATTTAGCCGGCAATCCCTCAACTAAGAACTTGGACGGCGACAAATAAAGCGCACATAAGTCGTAGTACTTTTGCTGCCAATGACATGCACCCTAAGACAAGTAGAGCGCATATAAGCGCTAGCCTTCCCAAGGGATAATAGTAGACTCATGGGCTGCCTCCAACGGACCTTCACAGTGGCCAACGTGTCATCTCCTAATTCGCACCCCCCCTTCCCCCGCGCTTGATTTTCATTGTGGGGCCCGCCAACCTTAATTAAATTCTAGCCACTAATACTTAGTCAGCCTGTAAACTCCCCGTGAATCCCCCGTGAGTGTCACATTGCCCCTTCCCTAGCCACCGCGCCATCAGGCTGGAAGAAGTGCACGTACCTTCTGTGAGCGCCGACGGTCACAGGCCAGGCCCAGACCCCCAAACGGGCAAAACACGCGTCCGTTTGGGACGGCACGTTGGAGTTGCTCATCATGGCTCTCTTGGATGAGCCGTCGCCTTCATGCATGTTTCTCACATCATATCCGTGGGAACCTTCCACTTATTGAAATGTGGAAGCAACATAAACATGCGTCTCCGAGTAATCCGCGGACTGTGGAAGTGTCACCAGAAACAAAAGTCAGGCAAGAGCTTGTACTACATGTAGCCGTAGGCATTTTTTCTTCCCTTCCCGCCGAAGATTACTTGCTTACGGGAAGAAGCAAGGCAAGCAATCATCGTACCACAACCGCTTAAGATGAGTCACAGTTTGACCATCACATGTTAATCATCGTTCCCTGAGCAGGACGGCCGCGGCGCAGAAGTAGCACGACAAAAGAAGGGACAACATCTATATCTATATCTATTTTATTCTATACTCTATATATATACCTATTAATAAAAAATACCAAAATAGGTATTCTTAGTCCGTTTTACTATTTTATAGAAAACCTCTAATGTTTTTGACATTAAACCCATAGTACATATCAATTGTTTTTTTAAATACTCATATCTTCTAAACCGTAACTCTAAATTTAACATTTCATATATGGAATTTGATTAGAAAAATATGTAGAATCTGAATATGATGTTATTTTACCTGTTAACAATTTAAAACGTATTATCTAGGCTGCAATGTTAATCAACAATGCATTATAAAATATGGGTTGTCCACTATAAAAGAAATAAAAAAGAAAATGCAGAGGAGATCCGATAAAGATGAGATGTTGCACTATTCTCCTATAGATAAGAAGAAGAAAAAGTGGACATGCATGAAAAAAAGTAAAAAGGAAGCATGCATGACAAAAAAACAAGTTTGATAAGATATAAACAGTGATGAAATAGGGACCAATACTTATGACATGTATGGCAAGAAATAGTGATGAAATAGGGGCGCAAGTACCTGCGTCCACAAGAAACCATACAAAAAGTTTCTTTTTCAGACAAAAAAATATCTTTTTATGATTAAAAAAGGCATGTATCTTTTTAACAACATTTTTAACAACTTTTCATGTACTTAAGAAATATGCATGTGAAAAAAGTGTTCAAGAGTTACCCTAAGTTGGTGATTCTTAAACTTAAAATTGCCATTGATGCACATATGTCTCCGTAGTGTGCTAATGTGTCATCGTTTGTTTTTGTCGTTTTTCTTTACTCACCCGTAACAACAACCCATTCCGAACATGACATGAATAAATGCATGATCACTTGCCCGTTTCTTTGTACGGATTAAATCTACATGCAAGCCGTGTTGAAATAGAACACATGTAGAATCTTAAACTACGCTTTTATAGGTTAATTAAGACCATCTTTGTTTGGGCCGTAAATACAAATTCTCATATTATAGACCATTTTTTTTGTAAATTAAGCGTGTGGTGTTTCTTTCTTCCGTTGCAACGCACGGGCCTTTTTGCTAGTGCAGCCTAAGCCAAGTAGAGCGCATGTAAGCCCAAGCCTTCCCAAGCCACCCGCGCCATCAGTCTGGAAGAAGCGCACATACCTTACGTGAGCACAGAAGGCCGTGGATCAGTCCCAGACTGCGAGGACATCCACCGGCACCATGTTGATGGAGCCGTCGGCATAGTGGATCTGAATCTCACGGGGGATCCCGCGAAGGTGGCGGCGAATGTTGCTTCTACATTTCAATAAGTGGAAGGTTCCTACAGATATGACGTGAAAGCGTCACTAGAAATGTAGAAGCAACATTCGCCTGAACACAACATGCTCCTCCTAGTAATCCGAGGACTGTGAAAGCGTCAACAGAAACAAAAGTCAGACACGAGCTTGTACTACTTGAATAAAGCAAAACTTTTTCCTTCGGTTTGAAAAATAAGAATGACTTCGTTTTGGTCTTGTTTTTGTATTTTGAATATTTGTTTAATAAGTTGGTTGTATGCATCTCGTTGATGCAGAACGTGAGGCTATCCCTTTTTGGAAAAAAAGCAGTCTACGTCGCTGTTATTCAATTACTGTTGCACAATCGTTTTTGTTTGTGAAATGGAGGCAAAAGATTTGCCTCGTATATAAAAAGAATAGTTTATGTTACAAAATTACACCTCTTAGTACAACAAATGAATTACTCTACCGGCATGATTGTCCCTAGCTTGTTGGCGCTCGCGGCCACCCAAAGCGAGGCATCCTTCTTAATGTTGTCGAGAAGGATCAACTGTGGTGCGCCTTTGTTTCTAAATACCCTCGCGTTCATGTCATTCCAAATGGACCATGAGATGAGCACCGTTAGGGATGCCATGGCCTTCCGATCTGGGATGCGTGTTTCGGATAAATCAATCCACTAATCTTTGAGGGACGGTGGCATTTGGAAGTATCAATATGAGCAAGAAAAAAAAATGTGAGCAAGCTAGAGCCGAGCCTTGATCATGCCCCACAACCTTAGTGTGTCCCGACATTCAAAGAGAAGGTGGTCAACTAATTCATGCTCCTAACCATCTATTGCCGAATCATGGCATATCAGGTCCTAGGCACTACTAACCATCTGTTCATCTTTCTTACTGATCACACGACGCATCACTTGTGCTGCTACTTTTTTTTTTGCCGTGGCACTACTATTCCTAGTTAAGTAGCAAGCACCCTGGAAATGAAGAGTGGTCCGGATGTTTGGATCCTCCAAAAGCTGTTTCGTGCAAACAAGACAAGATCGATTCGTTGGCTGTGTCATCTTCTGCTACTGTCATGGAGTTGTGTATTAACTCGTGTTTGCGCGTCAAGTAGTAAACAAAATATAAGTCCCTTTAGATCACTATTTTATTGATAAGTAGTGATCTAAACGGTCTCATATTTTTTTTATAGAGTGAGTACATCCTTAACCATGGTTTTTTTGGATGAGCCGTCGCCCTTAGGCATGTTTCTCACATCATATCTGTGGGAACCTTCCACTTATTGAAATGTGGAAGCAACATAAACATGCGTCTCCGAGTAATCTGCGGACTGTGAAAGTGTCACCAGAAACAAAAGTCAGGCACGAGCTTGTACTACATGTAGCCGTAGGCATTTTTTCTTCCCTTCCCGCCGAAGATTACTTGCTTACGGGAAGAAGCAAGGCAAGCAATCATCGTACCACAACCGCTTAAGATGAGTCACAGTTTGACCATCACATGTTAATCATCATTCCGTGAGCGGGACGGCCGTGACGAGCCTCGCCACGCGGCACGCGCGCAGAAGTATAGCAGAACAAAAGAAGGGATTATTAGGTTCGTCGACCCATCCAGGTTCAGATCACGGGACAGCGCGACGAGTCTTTGCCGTCCACACCGAGCACACACAGCATGCTAGAATTGCTAGCAGCTGATGTAGTTCCGTTTCTGCGGCCGCTTCATGGTGACAAGTGCGCGCGTGAGAAGGACCCGGATCAGACCCGGACCTGCGACCTGTGTGAACCGAAATGGGGCCGTACAGTGCACCGTCGACTGCTGATGCTGATTGATCTGTTGGCTGGCTGGCTGCTCCTGGTCGAGGCCGGCCAGCCGGCGACCGGGACCAAGGCGAGCGGCCAATGGGGAGGCGACCGGTGTTCCGGCGTACTGCCTTGCCGGGACCCCTGGGTCGGGGTGGCTTGTTTTGACGCCGTGCCAACGTGTTTGGCCTGGCCGCACTGTGCGCGTCGCCGTCCCAACCGTCCGTGACTTCGCCGTCCCAAACCGTATGAACCGGGCCATGTCAGTCGTAACTCGACAAATACGTGAACCTAAGTTCGTACCGCCAGCGACCGTCTTCGGTGTATTTACACCGTACTGCTGCTCCCTGTCTCTACATGTGCTGTGCACCTGGGTTATGGATTGAATCTGTTTCGTGGGTCAGTGGATGGCAGATAAGGCGAGAAAAGAAGACATAAAAAGAAGCTTATCCTTCCCTCCGGATCAGACGATCAGAGATAAGATGGTCAGCACACCACACCACACCAGCTTTGTTTGTCCGATATTTTCCCTTGCCTCAATCGTCACTTTACATCGTCGATCGCCAACCGTTTCCGCACGTCAACCAACATAACAACACTCCTTCATGTGCAGGGGGCGCATCATATCCTTAACCTTTACCCACTCTTCCGCCTTTTTTATCTCCCGCTCGGATTAGTTCCTTCCTAATCGCGCGATCTTTTGTTAGGTAATCGGCATCATCATTCATTTTCATCAGCAAAGCAACCTGACGAGACGGCCAAGATAGAGCGGATCGAAACTTTAGATTATAGATTAGAAATAGGAAAGAAATTCGTGCGCAACGCCGGAGCATCCATCCATCTCAGGAGAGCGACGCATGTCGCGGGCGCCAACCACCGCGGTTCGTCGTGCCAAGTTAGCAAGCAACGAGCTCGCTGCCGCCACCTGTCACCTCCGGCGCCAGTCACCGGACGCCATTGGCGCACGTCGGGATCCTATTCCGCGCCCCAGATCTTCAACGACACGGACGTGACCGGCGCGGGTGAATTATGCAGGTCCGTTTTAGTCCCCCGGGGCTACCGAACCATATCATCGACTCATCATTATATTTACTGTTGCAGAAATCCTGAACGTTGCCGGTGATTGGCCGCGCGTCCTTGTCAGTGATCCAGTGCGAGCATAACCGGTGAATATTTTGTGAGCTAGAGACAAGACCCGCTGGCTGCTTTGCCTTTGTGTCAACATAAAGATGATGCCAATGAGGCCCGTTCCTTGTTTATTTGCATGGCTAAATTAGGCCAGTAAAGTTGGGCCTTGTGATGGTGATAATACAGGATGGTTATGGATGGATCGGTGATGGCATTTCTTAATGCCATGCCAGCAACACACGCACACTGACTGACATACTACTGTTTAATGTAGCACGCCACTAGCAAAAGCTCTTTCTTCTTGTTGCTGTTCTTCTTCGTCGTCGTCGTCGTCTACGGAAAGATCTCTTTTAAGCCGTCGCTCCGGTGGGTGGTCTTTCGCTCGCTCTAGGTGACCCTGATGGTTCCGAAAAAGGGCGTCCTCGGCGATGGCGACGAACCGGCGGCAGCACCGGCCTGCTGGTCGGTCTTCCGGGCGGCCGTGGACGAGATCTTGAGCTCCAGGTCAGGCGCCTGCCGAGGAGGATTCGCATTTGCCACCAGGCCCAGGGAAGGAGGGAGCTTCGGTGCACGGCTCGCTGACGGTGCGCCGATCATCGACGACGGCGGCGAGCAGCTCGGCATCAGAGTCAGGCACGGCGGTAGCGCCGCGTCCGGCCTCGGCCGGCTGGCGCCCAGGGAAAGAGCAGGGAACGTTAACCCCATCGCGTCCACGGAGCTGGTGGCATCGGGTTTCAGCCTGTGACGACGCTCGGTGGCTCCCCTGTCGCCATTTTTCTCCACCTGAAGAGAACATTGGAAGAGGCCGTACCATGTCAGCTGTGTAGTTACTTCTACTACGTGCAAGTGCAACGAGGATGACGATGATGGGGTAGCACGTACGACGTCGAAGAGGCTGGACCGCCGCTTCTTCTGCGCGAGGCCGGCCTGCCGGAGGAAGTACTTCTGGGCGTGGCTGGCGACCTGCGTCGGCGTGCGTGTGGTGACGAAGTGCCGGGAGATGCCTCGCCAGTCGCCTTTCCCGAGCTTCTCCAGGCCGGCCAGGAACCTCCGGTGCTCGTCCTCGGTCCATGGAACCCCTGCTCACGATCCACTTACAAGTTCAGTACTGCATCATAAACGTAATTTGACATCTTATAAGATGTTAATTCTACCAGACTTAAATAAATGATATTTAATCCCCTGAAATAAATGACAAAGTAGCTGCAGGGATGGGAGTTGCAAGTTGCAACCCCTGAGGCATCGGTCTGAACCTTAACAAAGTCAGCTGCCATGCTATCGCTCATCAAGTTGGCTGACAAATTGACGGACAGCAACTAATTCGAGAAGAGGATCCAAACACTGATGCATCTAAGAATCTTCAGATTTTTAGTTAAAAAACCAAGTATCTTCAGATATTTTTTCTTAGTGAGACCATAGATATCATGATGATTATCACAGATTATAATCTCCCAGATCCTTAATGAAGCGTGTCACGGTGGTGTACCGACTACATACCGACCCAACGAACTGTTCAAGAAATCAGGACACACGAACTCACCTTTCTTCCTCTCTTGAGCCCTGCCCATGAGCCCGTCGGAGAGGTACCCGTGGCCCATCTTCTCCGGGCTCTCCTCCACCGAGACGAGCGACGACGACGACGACACGGACGACGACGAGTTGGACGCGGCGACACCCACGGCCGCGGCCGCCGCGTAGTAGGCCGACGCGGTCGACGACAGGCACTCCATGCTGAAGCTCTTCTTGAGAGGCGCGGCGCCCACCTGCAGCTGCACCCCAAACAGCCTCAGCCCACCGCCGCCGCCGCTCTCAACGCCTCGGTGCCCGCCGCAGGTCCTCGAGTTGTGGCCATTGTGGCCGCAGCTCGAGCATTTCCTCGCCATGCCGATCGACGGCACAGTGAAACCAACAAGGCTGGACGGAAGGATGGAGAAGAAGGAAATGATTCCTCTGGCTCTTAGGCCCCGAGATAAGACGATGGTGTGGACTGCGGGGAGACGTAGCATCCGGGGCTTAATAGGGGAGAAAGGCGTGGCGGGGGACTGGCGATTTGCTGGGGAGCGCACACCTGTGCCGACGACGGCGACGCATTGGCATCGTCCCCCTTTAAGGTATTGACAATTCAATCAGGCGCCGGGAGCGCTGGCGTATTTAACTGCACCCGGAATCCGGCGGAATCTGCCCAGTCTCTGGATGCCAATAATGCCATCCCTCCGTCGCCCTCATGCTGTGTATGTTGCTCCTGTATGGCTCATATCCATGTTTCTTTTGCCCAAGTCCGACATGGTTAACCGATTGGAAAAGTCTTGTGCTAGCCTCTTTAGGGAAAAAAAAGACTCCTATAATGTTGCACTACTAATGACACTGAAAGTCACACGAGCAATGTGAACTGTGAAGTGCCAGGAAATATCTACGGATCAGTGGATGGATCGGCGTGGAAGACGTTTCATTCACCCCCAGATCCATTTCCAAGTTGCAGCAGTAAACAAGATCAGAGAAAGATACTGTTTTGCTAGGTCCCTGACTGAGTGGCTTGGAATCTTATGTTCTAGTGCACGCAACTATAAGAAAACGAAATAGGACATTCAGCGGAGATAGGGCTGTGATTAACAAAACTCGGAATACAAGGTTGTTAGGCCTCCATTGTTTCAAGGACTAAGGACACTGGCTAATAACAGGACTGACAGGGAAGAGGCCTTTCTATGCAAGCAAGCAAGCATATTGTTATCAGGGTTAGGTGCCAAGATCCAAGATTGGACCAAAAAGTCGTCACCATAACAACCACAAAAGGGAGATATGCTAGTATTATCTACCTTCCACAGCCATTAGAAAATAGGGTTTGCTGGCTATAGTTTATTTTTGGTTCCAGGGTAGAAAATGTCAGACAACTGCTTGTTCTACTCCTGCTCCCTCGGTCTGTGATGTGTTCTCACTGGACTTTTGGTAAAATGGGCATTTTTTTTACTATGCTTCCAGCTTCCTACCATGATCTCTCTTCACATCCATTGGCAGACCAAGTAATCAACAACCAGCCAGTCTTTGGTCTTCAAGACTACTAATATGGAGTTGGAGATAAGATGAAGTCTGTCCTACCCTAATCCACACCAAACCAAGGAGTTAAAGAAAGCTGCAGAGGTTGGTGCCTCATTCAGCTTAACAAATCACATGCGTTTAAGTTATCTATGATGTGTGTGCACACAAAATGGACCATACTAAGTCTTAGTTTTACCTGTCAATTTAGTGCACCTTATGTTATGACAACAGCGATTGCTTAGCGCCCTAGGCTTCTGCTTTACTGTCCTCCTACATGAGGATAATATCTTGCTGCCTATGTGTGTGTCTGCAACCATATCTCAATGTCAGCGTGATCATGAATATGCTACAGTGCCCTACTGAAAACGACGATTTCAATGATTGATAGCACAAGCAGTACTACTCCGGAATAACTTATCGGAGGCGCTGGGTGCTACTGTACGGGAAAGAACACTTCTGCGCACATCCTTCTCCGTTCGTACTAGATGAGATGCCATAATAATATTTTTCACTAGATGAAGAGGAAAAGCTCCCCAGGACTGGATAACCAAAGGTGTAGGCTAGGCACACCGCAATAAATTAAAGAGTTCAGTCCGAAGGTAGCACCCATGATATATAGAGAAAAGTCTATTTGCAATTTTCAGTTCTGGGCCCTTTTTTATATATAAAAACCGAACCGTAAAATTTACGAAAATTTGGTATGTGTGTATGTGTATATACTATCTATGTGCCTGCAATTTTTCATGTAATACATGCTTCTATATAATGAGCACATAACAATATGTGGATTTGAACTAGCAACCAAATACACACACTGATTGCTAAACTTCAGGAAAAAAAATTATAGCTCACGTGATAAAGTATTTTCTAATATTTTTTTACACATATGTAAAATACATCTATATTGACATGCATAATTGTTTTCAGAATTTTGGCACTTTCGGATACGAATTCTTTTTTTAGCGCTCATTAGAGTTCACGCTACAAAACACGTCACTCATTTGAACACTGAACAACTGTGTTTGGTCTGAACTGAACCCCAAATGGTGCCACCATTTAATTCAAACCTAAATTTCTAAAACATGTGTAACTGAACAACATACCAGTTTTGAACTTTGTTAATACCTCAGTCCTTTCAAAAATAAGAAAAAAAAATCTTAGATGTAGAAAATTGAAATGACAACCACATAATCCATCAAAAAAATATGACTATGTATGTCACATGCAAAAATGAAAAGAAAAATTATTGTCTTTCATGTGTTTACTATGGAATAAACTGAATTGCCAAGGCGTCTTATATTTAGGAACAAAGGGTGTATTATAATATGGTTGATGATATAATTTGTACTTTATAAACCAATAAAAACCATGAATTATCTCATATTGTTCTAGAAGCTCGGAATTGCAAAAATCACACTCCGACTATTTAGGGTGATTTTGCATATTTTTTATAGTTTGAAAAAACTTTAAAAAACCGTGAACACATGGGATTCTACGTATCGGGGTATGGCAAATATTTGAAAAATATGACAATTAACCTTACATATATTTTTTATTTATCTCATGTTAGTTTTGCACATGACATGTATAGTCATAGTTTTGGACAGTATTTTGCCCATTATAAGTTCGTAACGTTACCTGCATATATTAGTTTCCATTTTTTGTAAAGATAAAATGCAATATCTGAAAACGAGCCGAGGTTAAGTTAAAGGGTTCTAGAAAAAACAGAATTAAACATTGACCATGTCGTGGTGGAAGCTTCAAAGGAGAATTGGAACCATAGTGCATGGTTTAGATTAGACTTATATAGGCAATCATTAGAAAAAATTGACATATCCTAGAAAAATCCAAGGAATTCGAGAAAACTCACAAATAATTTAGGAACATTCACCATGAGTTTTTCATCGGTGTTTCTAAAATATTTACAAGTTTGTCGAATATCTGTTTTGGAAATAGTTATGATTTTTTGTCTGAATATCTGTTTTTAAGAATAATTATGGATTTTTTGTCCAAATCTATTTTCAAAATAGTTACGTTTTTCTACGTTCTGCTTTTTATTTAAGATTTTTGAATTGTCATCTTAGTCCTTAGACCATCTCTCCCAAAAGACTTTAACTCCTTAAAAGATTCCCTTTAATTCCCTTTTTGAGAAGTCATAGTAAAAGATTCCCTATCTTGCGCGGCCGTCTTTCTGTGTTGCTCAGGCACTTGCACGTTCGTGCTGCCCTCGTCGCGTTTCATTGCCTCCGGCGACCACCCCGGAAGGCCACGGCACCTCATAGCTCCGCAGACTTTCAGACGCCAAATTTTGCCGAGGTTCTGACGAGAATCCGGCGATCTTTTTTCTTCACTTTTTTTGTCTTTTCCGCCATCTCCGACCACGGCGGCGCTCCCCCCAGTCGTCCCTAGCATGGTTGCATTCCTCCTGTCAACCCCATCCACGAGCAAAGCTACAAACACACGCGAAGGAACACTTAAAGGAGAAAAAGTTCACCTACATGAAGAAAACATACATGAAAGGTGGTTGCCGACCACCATCGCCTATTCCAATGAATCCTTGCGTTCTGGATCATGCCATCACGTCACTAGGAGAAGGATGAGAGGAAGAACCAATTCATACGAAGAAACACCCAAGCCATAATCTGTGGAGGACGAATTATCCTTTCTCGGCTGCTTCGTCACAAGCTTACGTCGCACTTCGATGAGTCTATTTTTTTTTTGAAACGGAGGCAAAAAATTTGCTTCATCGATTAATTAAGCAGAAGAGAATTGCTCAGTTAATTAACGGAAAACCGAGCGAAAACCGATACAAACTAACCACATGCGGATTACTCACAGAGCATACAACTCCAGAAGCGCACAATCAGCCCTACAAACAAACCCAACATGGAACGACCATCAACCTCCAAACTACTACATCGCAAACAAACCCCTAACAAGAGCACCTCCGCCGAAGTCCACAAACACCGCCAAATCCACATAGACAAACACAAACCAGACCATATGGACCGCCCAATAGACTGATGAATATCCATCAAGCAGCTGCAGACGCCTTTCCTGTGACGTCACTCTACTTAGTTTTGCTCCTGAGAGACTTCTCCACAATGAGTCTATCAAATTACTTTTGCGGAGCATCTACCCTAGGTACTAGCTAGCTATGGAAATCATCTAGTGCTGAAAATTCACCATTGTCCGCGTGAAAGGAAGAAGAAGGAAGGAGAGAGAGAGAGAGAGGGGGGGGGGGGTTAGATTCACATTTTTTAACTCAAAAAATTTGAGGATTTAAAGTTTAAGGACGTATTTCAGAAGTTTAATTTTAGGATTTCGTTAAAGATGCCCTTAAGAGCATCTCTAACATCTAGCCGAACCCACGAAAAGGTTTAATTTCTCAAAAGATTCCATTTTGAGGAGTTAAACCAGACCTAGCCGAACCCTCAGCCAGTTTAACTCCTCAAAAAACTTAGGCGGTGTGCTGACTGCCTCACAAATTTGACTGGCCGAAGCGAGTACGCAGCAAAAAATATTCCCTACCCGCTCTGCCGTCTCTCTCCCCTGCTCGACTGCTTCCATGCCGACATCGCCCTCCTTGCCTCCGTCGCTTTCCTTTCCCCCGTCGGCCACCGTGCAACCCCTCACCCCCCCTTTGCCCACTTCGATTTGCCGTCGCTTGAATCGACAAATCTAGTTGCCGCTATCATGAGCTCGTCGACGAAGAAGGCCACCCCATACCGTGTTTCATCCAAAACAAACCCACGCCACCCATGCCCGCTCGATATCCATTTCTCAGCCGACGCCGAAGAAGAAGCACTGCGGCATGCGACAGTGGTCTTGGGGCTCTTGGGCGGCGGAGATCGGCAATCCGGACACCCGAGAGAAATGGTAGCTCAGCACATTCCAGTCCATGGAGCAGGCGGCGCGCGTAAGAGGTGGCGGAGGTCCACTACTACGGTGGTTGGGCGAAGTAAACTTCCCCCTCGACAACCACATCCTAGACTTCGTCGAGCCTCAAGTGGTCTCCCGCCGCGAGGAGTATAAGAATTGTGTGGCCACGAACCAACTCGAGGCCGAGCAAATCGACAATTTAGTCGAGCTCATCGCGAAGAAGCCGGAGCTCGTCGCCGGGGAACAAGCACGGTTCGAGTCCAAGAAGGATGACGTGAAGCCGTTGACTCCTCGTAGCAACAACACGATGAGGTATGACCCTCTGGTGTGTGTGTGTGTGTGGGGGGGGGGGGGATCCAGGAGTACTTTAAAGATGTCTAAGCATGCTATGTAGGTGTAACCCAACTCGTACACAATATTTGACACAATCTCAAGAATCACCATGATGGGTAGTTTAAAGTTGTCTAAGTATGCTATGTAGCGAAACGATGAGTAGTAATTTCAAGTTGTCTAATTATGCTATGTATGATGTGTTACCATTGTTTAATAATTATGTAATCAAGTAGTTTAAATTTGTGTTTGAAATGAAATTATGTGCAAAAAAATAGGGGGTTAAGTTTTAGGAGCTTGGTTAGGAACCATCTTTTCTTAACTCCTTAAAATTGAGGAGTTACAATTTATGAGGGGCGTTTGGCGGACTAAATTTTAGGTATTCGGCTAGAGATATATTTCTAAGAAACAGGAGCTAATTTAGTGCCATGACCTCTAGATAACCGGTCATCCCAAACAAACAGAACATGAATATTCTTGGAGCAATACAGTTGACGGAGAGGACACAGCGATCTTCTCCGTCTTCAGTTAATATGCCCTTGTGCGTGACAGAGGTAGGAGGAGCATCAAAATCCGAAGCGGATGGGGGTGGGTGATGTTGTTCACGCTGAATTCATCGCCAAGGAGCCAAAAGCTAGTAGTACAGTGCAGACATGTATCCAGCAACAGAATCCTGCATCTTTCGGTTCTCCCGCATCAGATCGTACCTGTAATCCTTGAGAAAATAAGTGCGAGTAGTACATCCACTCACTCAAGAATTCCACTTCTTCTTCTCTCCTTTTTCAGTTATGGAGAAGAATCCAATCCGTTGGACTTTCAGTGACAGTCACATCAGTCTGGATAGATAGACAAAACAAACGGAGAGATAAACAGACATCACTTTAACATGCCTATTTAGGTCCCTTTTTTCAGTTATTTATAGACGTCGACCATCTTATCTCCTCGCCGAAACACTGGAGATCTGGAATGGATGTTAGGTTAGATAAACGCAACAGTTGATGCAGTGCGTGCATCACATTTATGCTGGCCAGTTCAAATGGACCATTTACCATCTCGGAAGTCGATCGGCATTCGGTCCTTATTCCTTCAGAAAATAAGTGCCACTGGTACATCCGCTCAGGAATTCCATTCCTTCTTCTCTCTATTCCAATACATTGGCTTTCAGCGACAGTAACATTTTGTCAGACTCTGATGAATAATTAATAAAGATGGCTGTGCGCATCATGCTCTGATGCAGAGGTCAGAGGTAATCCTCCTCGAAAAAAAATCAGTCTAAATAGAAAAAAAATAACGATCCCGCGATATATCATAAGAGGACCATCCAAAAAAAAATCATCAGAGGTCCTTTCACCATTGATCCTGCGATCTCTTCCATGTCTCCCTTGAACGCGACGTTCCAGCCTCGATTCATGTCTTCCTTGGAGCAACCCAGGCCGTCGTCGTGCACGTTTCTCGCCGGCGACTGTTTTACACATGACAAGAGCGGCATCAAACAGAGGACTTGCATCGCACACTGACACTACCTTCTACTCCTAAGTTGGACAAACAGGACACGATGTGGATGCCCATCTTTTCTGGTGGAAACTAGTCCCGTCACTCCATGACGTTTCCTTGCTTCTGGACGGCATCGACAGGCCGGTGTTGGACGGAGAAAATAATGGAGGTGTTCGGTGATGTGGTACGGCGAGAGTACCTTGTACCCTTCGGCCGAGGAATTCAACGCATACGTACGTGCAGATTGCAGAAGGAGTGGCTGTCATGCAACAAACTGCACCTGTCGTGGAAGTCTGCGCATCCAGATTCAATAAGGACGAGGTTGGTGCAGAATGCTAAATCCTAGAGGGGAATCAGCGTCGGTTTAACAGTTCGTGGACCTGACCTAGCATTTGAAAACAATGAAACCTGATTGTTGTTAGGGGTAGGTGCGATGGTGAGAGGCAGCGGAAGAGAGCAGAGTGGGACAGGCCAGATTTTCGGAATACTTCTACGAGGATGCTAATTGAACAAGCATTTTTTTTGCGATGGTGAACAAGCATTCTTTATATTATACATTGAAGGGAACTCGAACCTTCATGCTCTTTTCTTGAGACCTCGAGACTAGTTTGCCTGGGTTTTTTTTCCACCCATTTTCCTATTTCTTGCAGGCATTTTTTTATTCTATTTCTTTTCCTTTTAGTTTTTAATTTTTTTTCTTCTAGCTTTTTTATTAGGACCCAAATAAGACCCGAAGTCAGATATGGAGGCTTGGTGTAGCGAACAATCATTCGGTCTGAGTGCTCCCTCAACGCAAACGAGCCCAACGGAAAAAAACTTTGCTCTCCACCGACCCTCACGCGACGCCCACCCAAGGCCTGCGAGATCTATATCTCGCTTATAGTGACGCTACGTTCCGTCTCGCCTTAAGACATTCCTGCGTGCATACCGTACAGGGCCGGCCCACTCTTTGAGCGCACGTTCGTTTGCTGGTTGTGTGAGCTAGTTGTATTTGCTACTGTTTTTTCTTCTTCTTTTGGTTCATTGTTTCTTCTTCGGAATTTCCGACTTCTTCACTGGTTTTCTTTAGTTTATGTTTTTATTTGTTTTAACCGGTTTTCTTCTTCTTTCCTGGTTTACACTGATTTTCTTTTATTTGTTTATTTTTAAAATTTCTCTTTGTTTATTTCTCAGTTTTTACTGGTTTCTTTTCTTTTCTTCCTTTCTACTTTTTTGTTTCTTTTTCTATTTTCATTGGCTTCATTGTTTGTCTTCGTTTCTTTGTTCAATTTTTTCGTTCACCGTCTTCCCTCATGTTTATCTTTTATTCTTCAACACATGTATACTTTTTGAAGACATGTATATACCTTTAGCATTTTTCAAATACATAATTAACATTTTTCTTTATTTCTCTCTCGGTTTTCTCCATTTTATTCTTTTGCACTGTTTTCTTTGGGTTTTCATTTTTTCTTTTCTTTTCTTTTCTTTGTTTTCCCCTTTGCTTTTATTTATCATTTTTCTTTGTTTCTTTTTGTTAATTTTCATCGGTTTTCTTTTTTGTTCAACACATGTTAACTTTTTTAGTATAAATTCCACATTTGTTGTGTGCGTTAGAAATAATTTTTATATACATGTTTAATATTTTTGAAATACATGATTAGTAATTTTTGAAAACCTATATTTTTATGTCTAATTTTTTCCATACACATTGTAGATTTTTGGGTATATATCCAATACACGTTTCTCATTTTTTGAATACAAGATTAAAAAATTTAATGGATGGTCAACATTTTTTCTACACATTTTAAACACTTTTCCAATACAAGTTTAACGTTTTTTCAATACATGGTCAACATTTTTCTATACACATTCAATATTTTTTCAAATGCTTGGTTAACATTTTTTGAATACTAGATTAATTTTTTAGATACATGGTCAACATTTTTCTATACACATTTGACATTTTTCAAATGCTTGATTCACATTTTTTAAATACAATGTTAATATGATTTTTTAATATTTGATTGCCATTTTTCGAATAATTACTTAATGTTTGTTTCAAATGCTTGATTAACAGTTTTTAATTACATGATGAAATTTTTTCACACACATTGTATATTTTCTTGTATACATTTTTCAAATAATTTTTTAATGTTTGTTTCAAATGCTTGATTAATAGTTTTTAATTACATGATGAAATTTTTTCACACACATTGTATATTTTCTTGTATACATTTTTCCTATACACCAGAAACATTTTTCTATATAAATTTAACATTTCTCAAATGCATGACTAAAAAAATTCAAAAAAATTGTAATATATATGTTTAGAATATTTGAAAGTGTAAACAAAGTAAAAAAATAAATCAAAAAAGAAAACAAAAAACGTGAAAAAGGGAACAGTAAAAAATGAGGGAGTGGCCTCCCGCGCACTGGGCCGGCCCATACGCTCACAAGACTAGAAAGGCGTTTCAGCGAGTCGGAAGCTTGTCTCGCGTGATGCGAGACATAGTCGCAATCCCCAGGCCTGGCTAGCACTAGCCAGATGGAACAGGCCCAACTATGTACTAAACATTCTTTCATAAGAAGAAAAAACTATGAACTAAACATGATTTTTTGGAAAAGAAATTACTACAAAATATGGAAAAATCTTTAGAATAAAATTAACATAGAAACAAGAATTTATGTGTTAAAAATATAGTTAACAGAAAAAATAAAAAATGCAATGTACTACCTGATACATTTGCCATATTGTATTTATTAAAATTACCACACACAAAAATACCTACAAAAAGAATTATCCATTATAACTGTGAAATGGCAAAAAGAATCATGGTCTAGTACAAAAAAAGACATGGCAAGAAAAAAATGACATGGAAAATGAAAAAAGTAATTTGTCGTGGAAGTAGTTATTCCCATGTATACACCTATCGTAAAATTGCCATCATCTAACTAATAAATGTGTCATGCAACCTACAATAAAACTACCATAGTGTAATTAATAAATTGCCATGGTCTTACTAAATAAAGTGCCATGCTACATAAAATAACACTACCATGGTCTAATTAATAAAATTGGCATGCTGCCTACAATAAAACTACCAAAGGTCTAATTAAAACAATTGACATGATCAAAATAACAAAATTGCCATGCTAACTTACTTATGTGAACATGGCAAATATGGATTTTTTTTTCTCTGGGAAAGATGGAAAATTTTGAGAAAACACGACAACTTGATTGACATGGCAATTGTGGAGGGGAAAAATTATAAGTTTTGCCATGTGAGTAGTACTCAAAGATGACAAAAAATATAGTACAAAGTGACATGGCAAAAGTATTGAAAATTATTGTATAGATCATGGCAATTGCACAAAAAATGTGCTAGTTTTTAGGGAAAATATGGTAGATTTGCCATGGCAATTGTAGGAAAAAACACATAAGTATAAGTTTTGCCATGCCAGTAGTGCACATGATGCCAAATCTAAAATAACATAGCAAAGGTACACATGGCAAATTTATATTATTTTTTTCATTCCATAGGTTTAGTGGAAAATGAATAAAAAATAATAAAGGTGTCATGGTAAATTTATTTATTTTTTCTCTATCTGTTCACTCGTAAAAACTAGAATTTGTACCATGGCTAGTTCATAACTGAAAAGCAAGTAAAATTGCCATGTAATCCAAAATAGCTGAAACATTTTAACCCAAAATAGTTTTACAAAAAACTTAAGGTGGCATGGCCAAACAACCTGAAAGGTTACCGTGCATGTGAACATAGACTTATAAGATAAATATGGAAAAAAATTGGGACAAAAAGATTACGTGCTAGTTGTGTTGTGTTTTGATAACAATAGGTGATTGATCGGAAAAAGCCAGGCATTCGCGCTTAACCATGAATGCACATCATCTCATGTGCATAGATCTGTGGTTGCCATTAAATGGCAGTTGCTACGTTCACGCTGAACATCGAAAAACCTGAATTCAGATTAATTTCAATTCCGTTTATTTGTTTTATGAATAATTTTTTAATACAAATGATTTTTTTTATTGTGGACTGAACTATTTTAAAATATATGCTGATATTTTGTTATATATATAGTGAACTTTTTTTAAAGTGCGATGAATATTATTTATACAAACTGAAACTTTTTGTAATGTACAGTGAACCTTTTTCTATGTATACTCAGCATTTACAATACGCACAAAACTTTTTAGAAACACATAGCGAACATTTTTTTTTAAAAAAAATACCGAAATGAAAGAACCAAAGAGAAAAATATCCAACAATCCGTTGGTAAAAAAATCGCTCAAGTGGAGGTCATCTGAACTGGGCCTACCCATTTGGCGCTCGCTTCAGGTGTGCTTGCATTATTTGGTGCCAATGGGTGTCAAACAGGAGGCCTCGACTCTCGAGGAAGCGGTTAACGTGAGTTTGAAGAAGCGCTTGTCTGAAGCGCATATCACATGGGCCCATCCAAACAATGTCAGCAGCTCGCGCGCTCGCGGCTCTCCCTCCACTGTGCAGCTAAATCCAAGTCGACACACGCGTACATCATGCATGCCACAACGTTTCTTTTACAAGTTTTCCCTATTTGTTTATAGCTAGAAATTTTCTGAATATGTATATTCAAATATTATGTTAATTAAAATTTTAAAAGTGTGCATAGTGCATTTTTTAGTACAGTGTAAAAGAATTCTTCGCACAACTTTTCAAAACTGTGGGTGGCTGAAAAAATGTTCACACATTTCAGTAAAATACTCAAAACATTTTAATAAATCTTATCTCATTTCAAAATTATGTTTGTGACATTTTAAGAAAATGTTTGCGCACTTTTAGAAAATTATTTCAAAGCATTAATTTTTTGTTCAACGTGTATTTGAAATTCATTTAACATGTATTCAAAATATGTTTCAAAAAAATATACATCATGTATTTGAAAAATATTCAACGTGTATTAAGAAAAAATTTCAACGTGCCTACAAAAATATATAATATGCCTTCAAAAATTAGACACATGTTGTGGAAAATAAATGAAAAGAAATCAAAGAAAACTACCCCCTCCGTTTCTAAATATAACCCTATTTAGAGATTTCAATACGGACTATATGCAAATGTATATAGACGTATTTTAAAGTGTAGATGCACTCATTTTGCTCCATATGTATGTAGTCCATATTTGAATTTCTAAAAAGGCTTATATTTAGGAACGGAGAGAGTAGTGAAGAAACACAGGAAAACAGAAGAAAAAACGTGTAGAAGCTTCTAAAACTGGTCTAAACCGGTGGTAGAAAGAAACATCCTAAAATCTTTCCCCGGAGATAAAGCTCCACGTTGAGATAAAGCTCCCTCGTTGCGTAAAAAAAACGGAGGGAGTCGAGAGGAGCAAATCGGCACTTGGTCCACGTTGCAGCCCATGCTTTGTACGTGGGCTTGAACCACGGCCCGTTCCCATCAGGCAGCTGCGCACGGCACAAACCCTTCTGGCGCCTTTATATACGAAGCGTTCGCGGCACCAATTGTCACATCCTCCCTCCCCTAGCCGCCGCAGCCGCCGGAGACCTAAACCTAGCAGTTTTGCTGGAACTTATCTAGATGAGATTTAATTTGGTCTTATTCATCTTTTATAGTCATTGGATATGATGCTATAAGATGCGTGTGTGCTGACGGTGGTGGTATCCATTCTTATTTTCCAGCTGAATGAGACCAAATTACTTCTCATCTAGATAAGTTCTAGGTACTCCCACGCGCCTCATCCTCGCGCGTGCAGATTGCGGCGGCGCTTGCTTTCTTGCTTGCTTGATCTCTTCCGTCTTTTTTTTCGTTCTGCTTGTCCTCTTGATTTCGTTTCTGAATACCTGTTGTCACATCGTCGCCTTCGAGAGAACCGGGCGGATTTGATTCTTGTGCCGTCGCCGGTTCCGTTGCGGGCGTAGATCGATCTTGAGCCTCCACCGTGTCTCACCCTCCAATTCTCTTGCTGGGTGTCGGATTGGTTCTAGTACATTTCTTCTCCGGATCTGTGTTTTTGGGCTCATGGTTGTATGTAGGAGTAGTTTGGATGGTGTTTTGGTTTTCGTCCATGGCCTCCATAATCCCGGATTAACTCGCTTAGCTGTTCTTCTGATTCATGGGAGGCCGAGACCGATGTCTGGGAGTTTCGCTGATAGCGCCTTCTTTAACGGTGGAGGTGCTTCATTAGTAACTCGCCACACAGATGCGCTGCTCGAATTTTCTTTTGTTTTTTAATAATAATCTGAGAAGACTATTGTTTTTTAACCATTTCAGAACTCCGAAAATGGAGTAGCCACCAGTATAAGAATTTCAAAAAATATGAATGGAAGTACCAACGACCCTTTCCTTTCAATGAAAATGTGTCAGAGCTGCTCGCCAATGGGTAACCTTAATCACAAACATAAATCACGGGTGATACCATGAGAACCTGCGGCTGGTTAAAACTCTAATCATTATAGAAAGAAGGTATACCGGATTTAAGTCCCTCGCAGGATTAGGATGACTGGCTGGAACTGAAGAAAGTGACCCAGATCAAGCTATCCTTTCTGCACTATAAATTTTGGCCTATGGACCTCACATAACTCAGCCATCTCAAGGTTCCTCTCGTTCGATGACAAGCCAACTCAAAGTTCCTCTCATTAGATGACAGTGTAAGAAACCTCCCAGGTATGCGTCCCCAAATGTGCATTCCATCCAGTAATTACATTGCTGCAAACTGCAATTGCAATTGGACCAAAGTTAACAACGACTATTTTCTGTCGTCCTGTGCATCAAAACCCAGCTAGATGTCTGGACAACAAATATTTTCAGCCATCCAGAGCCATACACAACTGACCCATACGAAACCTCTCTCCCGGAGCCCTTTTCCCTGTTTAGTCCTCCCCTGCTTTGTATCTGCACTCGCTCACTTTGGGCGCTGCCTAGTTCTCGTCGGATCGGTGTTGCTCCACCCAGATGCCGTGTGCTTCTCCGTTGTTGCATCGCGGGTATGGCTGTAGCCTAGGTATCATTCGCCCCTTACCGATGCCATCCATGGTAGACATGACACCCAACATCGTTGAGATTTTTTTGATTTATTTTGACTGGATGCATTTATTGTGAGACACGTGGTTGGCCACAAGGGCAAGGTTTGTAGGCATGAAGCAAAATGGTATGATATTTTGGCAACATGGGCGTTTTTTGTTTCATGAGCACAAGCACTACGCATCATACAATTTGGATGTGATCCATGATCACAATGTGAAATCATTACTCCATTGATCATACACCATTTCAAATGCCGTCATGAAGTATTGAAGTGTGATTGCACAAGTGGAAAGAAGCCGGCCAATGGGCGTGTCAATCATGAAGATCATAAGTTTTGCTTCGTGTTGCTCTATGTGTTGGTCAATTTAATGGTTTACTCAATGTTGCAACTTAATGATCACGGCATTTATAGCTCAGACAATTTAATGGTTCACTCAATGTTGGAACTTGATGATCATGACATTTATAGCTCAGGCGCGTTGTTGCGATGCACCAAAGGACGGAGGGCAAGCCCTTCACATTAATGCCTTGTTGGATGAATCTCAAGGGGCACAACAGTTGGATGAATAACTCACCCTGATGAGAAAGTTTAAGCTTGAGGAGACAACTTGAGATGAAGGCCGCTTTCGAGGAGTTTGGTTGAATTTGCTATTGATGAATTTTTAAAACTTGTTGAACATTAGATGCCTTAGGGCTTAAATGTATGGTCTCATCGCGGTCGCATCATCGCGGTCGGTCGGTTCCAACACGTGGCGCCGTGGTCGTAGCATTTGGTGTTTTCTTTTTGTTTGCTCGACACTTTTCAGATTTTGGCAAGTAGATGTTGTATAATTTGGATTTGGGTATTTGGAAATTGATGGATGTTTATGAAATATAATGCAATTTTGAAATAATGTGTATGTGTGTATGTGAGAGTTCATGATTTTTTTAGAAGAACAGGGAGGCCTCTCCCCGAATCCATTACTTGAATGAAATCACAGTAGTCTCTTACAACAATGTCAACA
>NC_041384.1:69125180-69260473 GCF_002162155.2 Triticum dicoccoides | reverse complement strand
CTGTGGGGTCTCAACAAACTAAACATAGATAAGTTTTGTCCTAGCAATTGAGCATGAAAAACCACAGCCCACAGCGCGCCCTAAATTGCGAGCGTTATCGCGTCCTGTCCAGGGGCTCCCGATTTCCTGAATTTGAAGGGTGGTGCCAGGGCAGCTTGTGGTGACCAGTATGGCGTGAGTGTCGACACAGGGCTGCACATGGTGTTTTTGCTCGACTGATCCCTTTTCTTGGAAGGGGATTGGAAACTGGCATCCTCCTCCGTGATTTTGAGCTTGCTCCAGCGCGCTCCAACATCATCTTTCTCCATCAGCCACTCCGGATTCTTAGAGGTTGCCAAGCTAAACTTGTTAGTGAGCTCACGAAACTCTCCAGTTTTGCTCTCTCCGCTTCCGGCGACAGGATAGACCAGAATTTGAGCATTCTGATCAACAAGCTCCAAACCTGAGAAATGGAAGTCCAAATGGTGTTGTTAAAAATTATAGAGTTCCTATATTTCCACAAACACCATAGGACTGCAGAACTAACAGTATTCAAAGCCGAATTCTTCTTATTAGTAACCCAGAGGCGTGCAACAGACTCAAAGTTCACGCCTATCTGAATTTCGAAGAAATCTTCAATGAAAGGCCAAATGTTCTTAGCTACTACACATTCAAAAAACAAATGGAGGTTGGTTTGATGATGTGCCTTTTCCTAAGGTTATCCCTGGTCATCAACTTATTATGAGAGAACGGCCAAAGGAAGACGTGGATTTTTGGAGGTACAACCAATTTCCACACAACATGGATAAACAGTGGCTGCACTCCTCTGAAATTAATAACATGGTAAAGGGAACTGGTAGAATAGGCACCCTTATTTTCTAGTTGCCAAATGAGAGCATCTGGATCCTCATCAAAGACAATCCCTTTAGCAATTTATACTATCTAATACCATTGCTCCATGAGCTTAGCATCAAAGTTCCTTCTAAACGTAACCATTAGGTTTTCCCCATCCCACACTTCTCTAATGCTTTTAGACTGCTCATTACAAACCGTATAAACCGGCCAAAATTGAACAACCAGTGGTGGAGTACCAAACCAGGTATCTTCCCAGAATCTGATTTGAGTCCCCATACCCACTTTCCATCTATAGCCAAACTTCAGAGCTTGAATTATGGATCTAATGCCTTTCCAAAATCTGGAGACATTCAAGCTCTGGCCAACTGCAAATAAATTGGGTTTCCCCCCCACATACTTCTGGTCTACAATCCTTTTCCAGGGTTTATCCTCTCCCTCATAGTACCACTTAACCCAAGAGCCTAGTAAACAAAGGTTAATGTCCTGGAGGTTTGGTATTCCCAATCCTCCAAACTCTTTTTTCATGCAAACAGATCTCCAATTAGCAAGATGAAGTTTCCTATGCCCTTCAAAGTCATTCCACAGGCAGTTTGCCATTTGGGAATTGATCGGGTCAATGGCCCATTTAGGGAATTTGAAAAAGGAAAGAAGATTAACAAGGATAATGGCAAGGCATGCTTGGATGAGGACCAATCTACCTTTGTAGGAGAGCAATTTACCTCTCCAACCAGCAATCCTTTTCATTATCTTATCAATCAAGGGTTGGATGTCCTCCCTTCTCAGTTTGTCATAATGGAGAGGGATTCCTAGGTACTTGATGGGAAAGGAGCCTCCAACACAGCCTAAAGCCTCCCTAAAGAGGCTAAAACTACCATCATCTATGTTAATGGGGACGAGTTCACTCTTACCATAGTTCATTCTCATCCCAGAGACCTGCTCAAAATAACTAAGAACCATCTTGAGGTTTTTAGCGTGCTCAATATGTTGTCCAGGAACAATATAGTACCATCTGCATATTGGAGGCAAATGATACCTCCAGGGCACACCTCAGGGCACAGTCCTTCAATCATTCGATGGTTTGCTGCTTTGGTCAGCATCCTAGTGAGAGCGTCATCCACTAGATTAAAAAGGAGTGGGGAGATGGGGTCTCCCTGCCTAAGGCCTTCACCAGTCAGGAAAAAAACACTTTCCAAATTGTTAAGCTTGACACCTACAGAGCCTCCATGAGTAATTTGTTTGATCCAGTGGATCCAAGTCTCACCAAAACCTCTACTTCTAAGGAGCTCTTCTAGGAAGTCCAGGTTAACTTTGTCAAAGGTTTGTTCATAGTCTAATTTCAGGACTAGCCCTTCCTTTTTGCTAGAGTGGACAGAGTGGAGTACTTCATGAGGAGTAACCACACTTTCTAAAATGTATCTCCCTTTAAGGAAAGCAGACTGGTTACTAGCTATAAGTCTTGAAGAATTATAGCTAGTCTATTTGTGAGAACCTTGGTAAAGATTTTGAAACTACAATTTAACAGACTAATAGGCCTGAATTTCTTCATGGTAGAAGCATCAGGCTCTTTAGGTATGAGGGTTAACATGGCAAAGTTGATCCTATTTATTGCTAGTTCCTTCCTATGGGAAGCAGCAAAAATTGCCAAGAGATCATCCTTTATCAAAGCCCAAAAATGTTGGTAGAAAAAGAAAGGGGTCCCATCAGGACCAGGGGCACCATTAGGGTAGGAACCAAAAATTGCTGTTCTAACCTCTTCTTCAGAGAAGGGAGCTTCTAGGATGGCATTATCAATGTCCCTGACTTTTTCCTTATCAGTGAAAAGATCAGGGCTCAGAAAGAATTCTTTCCTATCTTCTAATTTAAATAGGTCCTTATAGAAACTACTAGCCATGTCTAACATATCTTTAGGGTTGGTAACAGGGCCGTGTGGCCCATCCAAGGAGTGGATAACAGACTTCCTCCTCCTTTGATTAGCCACAACGTGGAAATAACTAGTATTCCTATCACCCTCCTTGATGTCTCTATCTCTAGATTTCTGTTTGGCCTTAATCTCGTCTTGCAGCGAGATCTTCTGCAACTCGGCATGAGTAAATTTAAGCCTAGACAGCGTAGCATCTGGGAGAGTCACAACTTCAGATTTAATATCTAAACTATCATACTCCTCTAAGAGGATCTTCTTGTGCCTTCTAAGTTAGGCCTCTTCATTATAGCTCCACCCCTTAGTGACTCTTCTCAGCTTCCTGATATTTTCTTGCCAGTCATCTAAGGCATTGAGGCCAACAGTAGGTTCTTTCCAAATTTTGGCTACTAAATTGGAAAAATCCCCCCTAAGCAGCCACCACTTCTCCATCTTATAGCTATTCCCCTTAGGGACTTGCCCCATCCCTAAATCCCAGAGGATGGGAGCATGATCACTACCACACCTGGGTAGACCTCTATAGGCAGCTAAAGGAAATAATTTGTCCAGCTTAGTATTACAAAAGAGCCTATCTATTGTGCACATGATCAGGTCAACCTGATTGTTAGCCCAAGTAAATTTTCTACTAGAAAGCTTGATCTCTAGTAGACTTCAAATTTCAATCCAGGCATTAAAATTGTCACACCACTTATGGTTAATGATGCCATTACCTTTCTCCTTGGCATACCTCACTAAATTGAAATCCCCACCTATTAGTGTGGGGAAGGGTTTTTCATAAACAGAAAATGAAGCTCTGAAATGAAGTTCTCTTTGCCCTCTTCGTAGGGAGACCCATAGACAGTAACTACTTTAAAAATGGTATCCCCATTTTTAAGTTTCAAGACACAGCTAACAAAAAAATCTAAGATAGACCAAGAGATAATATCAAACAGGTCTACATCCACTCCCATAAGGATGCCATCAGCAGAGCCTTTAGCTGGGAGATGGTTCCAAGAGAAATTCCTACTTGTAAGTGCATCTAGTGCCCCTTAGTGATTTTGGTGTATTGAAGACTTATAGGTTAAGGGACTAATGTGTTTGTGAGTGTACACATGTTTATAAGTCTATGAGGAGTTTGATATTTGCAAAGAAAGTCGACCCCTAAAAATGAATGTCTTCAACTAAAGACTTTGGATTTCTGAAGACTTTGAAAGTGAAGAAATTGGTGTGACCGTGAAGACTTGATATTCATGCGAGAAACATGAAGCGTGAAGACTTTTGTTTTTGTAGTTTCATTTTCTCTTTCTTGAGTCATAGGAAACAACGTACTGTTAAAGGGGGTCGAGTTAAAACTAAGGAAAAGTTTCCAGGTGATGCTCATCTCAAAATCCTACACCTACCAATCCCTTCGAGTGAAGCCATTGGAAATCTCATATAGTCCAGTCAATTTCTTCAGTGACAGAGACAAAGATCTTCTGGTCTCTAAGGAATTTGTTCTGACTGAGGAGTTAAGAATTCGCTAGTGCAGATTGCCTACAAGTGAGGAACATAATAGCCCTGAGGAATTTGATAGCCAAATTTCTGACCGTTGCTGTGCTACGTGCCAACTGTCCAAAAATATCTACCCACCTAACGGTCATATCATTGAAGGGCATTTATGTCTTATCATGTCGGGCTGCTCCCTAGGCTATAAATAGCCACCCCCTACAACCACTAGCTGGTTGGCTGCTCCACGAGAAACTGACACTTGTCATTGAGAGCATCCCATCCTCCGAGGACTTTGAGCAAAAATCATCAAGTGAGGAAAAACCCAAAACCCCAAACCAAACACCTACAAACCCAAAGTGATAGAGCATCACCGAAGAGATTGTTCCTGTGTGGAACCGATGCTTATTACCTTTGAGGACTGTGCATCCTCCAGACGTTTAGGCGTCATGGTCTAGAGCATCCAAGAGGAAATTGTGGATCGCGGGGTGACCAAGTGTGTGAATGTTTGGAAGTCACCTGAAGACTTACCATGAGTGATTGGGCGAGGTCTGTGTGACCTTAGATCAAGGAGAATACGGTGAGGACTATGTGTCCTTAGGTTTAAATACCTAGCCACTCCAACCAGACATACAACTGTCCCAACAGTTGGAACTGGTCTACCAAATCATTGTCTTCACCGAGCTAACTGGTTCTATTTCCTCAACCCTTTCATTTCCTCATTCTGTGTTGTTGTACCTGATCGTTACTATTTGAAGACTTTGACTGAAGACTTTCTCAATCCCTCAGCTCAATTTCTTCAGTCAGTTTATCTTTAGCCTGCTTATCCTGTGTTTACGCTTTCTGTACTCTGTGCTTGTTTTCATTTCATCATGATTACTGTGCTACTACTCTATTATGTTTGCACCTGAGTACTTATTCCGGTGCAAGTAGTTCTTCGCTAAGGAATTTCCTCACTCTGAAATTTCTCAGTGAAGAATTCATAAAAATCGCCTATTCACCCCCTCTAGTCGACCTAACGCACTTTCAATTGGTATCAGAGCAAGGTACTCCCTCATTTTTTGTGATTTTGGTTTAACCACCCGGAGTTTTAGTTATGTCGACCGCAGGTATGATCAAGGTCTCTGCTGGGTGTCCTACCTTCGATGGAATGGACTACCCCTACTGGAAGAATAAGATGCGAATGCATCTTGAGGCAATTGACAACGATATCTGGTACGTTGTGGAAAATGGTGTTCCCTCTGTCACTCCTACGATCAACGCTGCTGACGTGAAGAGATTCAAACAACTCGATTCTCAAGCGAAGAACATCATATGTGGCCATCTGAGTAAAGGGCGGTATGGCAGAGTGAGTGCTTTGGAGACAACAAAGCTTATCTGGGATAGGCTGTCCAAGGTCAATGAAGGATATGTTCTTCGCAATCTCTTCAACTGCTTCAAAAGACTTGATAATGAAAATGTTCAGCAAACTTTCAATCGCCTCACTGACATTTCAAATGAGCTTCAAGCACTTGGTGCCACTAACATCACCGACCACGAGGTGGTGAAGAAATTGCTTCGATCGCTTGACTCCTCATTTGACACCCTTGCACTGATGATACAAGAACATGGAGACTACAAGTCACTTGATCCCGCTGATATTCTCGAGAGGCTAAACACTCATGAGTTCCAACTTGCTGAGAAGAGAGATCTCTATGGACCGAGTTATGGTAGATCACGAGCTCTGAAGGCCAAGGCAGTGTCTGAATCTGAAGGTGGGGATTCTGGTAGTGGCCTTGGTGATCCTGAAGAACTGAGCTAGGAGCTAGCAATGCTCGTGAGGAAATTCCAGAAGTTCTTAAGACGTGGTCGCTTTGAAATATCCTCAAGAAGTGATGACATAAGATCAGATCCTCATCCCGTGATTACAAGAAGAGACTTTGCCACAAATGCAAGAAACATGGTCACTACGTTTAAGATTGTCCTCAGTGGGAAAAGGAATCAAAGAAGAAGAAGTACAAGGACCATAGTTCTGATGATTCAAAGAAGAAAAAGAAATCTTCAAAATCCTCTTCATCAAAACTTTCAAGGTCTTCATCTCACAAGAGGAGCAGCTCCAAGAAGGCTCGGGCTTTCATTGGCAAGGAAATGGACTCTGAGGCTGAATCTAAGGAAAATGAGGAAGAGGAGGCATCTAAGGAGTCAGACTCTGGTGTGGCGAGCCTAGCCCTCACTACTGCGTTCGTCAGCAAGTCCATCTTCAACTCTGAAGAAAATGACCTCCCCAACACTGCTGACGATGGCGATGATGACTACGCTCCCACCTATTGCTTCATGGCAAAAGGTGCAAAGGTACTCAAATATCCCTCCCCTGAATCAAGTGAGGATGAATCTGATGAAAACCTCAAGCCTAACTATTCTAAACTTGCTAAGATTGTTGTGAAACAACAAAAGGCTCTTGAAAAGGTTCAAAATATGCTAGAGAAAAGCGATGATATGTTGGGTGAAGAAATGGATCGCACTAAAACTTTGACTGGAAATCTTTAGAGACTTCAGACTAAGTTTGATAATCTTCAGAGTCATCACAACACTCTCTTATCTGATCATGAGAAGCTTTCTTATGAATTTCTTCAAAGAAAGCAAGACCTTGGGCAGCTAAGAGGGAGTTATGAAGATCTTCAGAAGGAGCGTGATTCATTACTTGCTCAACAAATCAGTACTGCTAAGGAAGAATTTAATCCTCCATGTTTGAAGTGCATTGAACGTGAATCTGCTAATTCTTCACCTGAAAGTTCAAATGCTTCTATTGCTGCAAATTCTCCAACTGTCTCTGCTATCACTAATTCCTCATCTGAGGATGCTGCTAGTATCACTGACCATGCAGGGCTGAAGGAATTGTATGTGACAGACATGTACAACAGCCTTAAAGGGCATCAAGCACTTTGTGATGTTCTTAAAAAGCAGATCCTCAATAGGAACCCTAGGAAAGAGGGTATTGCCTTTGGGAGGAAACTCAATGCTGATGAGACCTACTGGAAGCCTGAGCAGTATCCCAAAACCTCATGGGTTGCTGCAAAGGGACCTTCAGTGGATCCATCTAGTTTATCTGGCTTTACATGTGAATCTTCATATTCTTGTGATGAGTCATTTGACTCCAACTATAAGCTGTTCAAAAATCAGAATGGTGAAGTATTTGCTAGATATGTTGGCACTAACTGCAGGAACGGTCCTCCTAAAAAGAAAATCTGGGTTCCCAAAAGGTGCCTTGAAAGTCTCCACGTGAATGTCATCATGACACCACCTCTGAAGAATAGAAACCCCAGATCAAATTCTTCATATGGACCAAAGTCTTCATATGGATCCAAGTCCTCATATGGACCACATTCCTCATATGGATCAAAGTCCTCATATGAACATCATCGTGCTAACACTTCTGCTCCGCAGGGAAAGACTAAGGGTTATAAATATGTGCAGTATTCCTCAAATCATTATGTTCATAAGTCCTCAAAGAATTTTTTTGCTTATTCATATGCTTACCCTAACCCCTCTTATGTGAAACAAAGTGGATTGGCTTCAATGCCACCTTTCTCTTACGGAGGTCGCAGAATGATGAACTCTTTGGCACCCCTCCAGATGTGGGTGGTGAAGAAAAAGAACTAATCTCTTATGCAGGGCCAGGTCTCCAAACGAACTTAAACGTCTAAAGAATTTGTTGGAGACCTGAAAATGCTTGAAAGGACACAAGCTAATCATGAAGAAATGAATTTTTATTTCTCACGTCCTCATACTGCTTTACATGTTCTCTTGCTTGATGAAAGTGATTTGATGAATTTGATGTCATATTCTTCACTGATGAAGTATATGAGTCCGTAAGTTACACTAATTCATCTGCAGGATGATCAACCCAAAGCCACTGAGTGGGTCCTCGACAGTGGATGTACAAATCACATGACTGGTGACATGAGCTTATTGATGGACACTGCTTTATCTCCATCGCATCTGAAGCATATCACCTACACTGACAAAGGCAAAAGCAAGGTATTGGGTCTAGGTAAGGTTGCAATCTCAAAGGATTGACACATGGACAAAGTCATGCTTGTCGAGTCCTTAGGGTTCAACCTCATGTCTGCCTCAATGATTTGTGATCTTGATATGGTTATTGCCTTTGGCAAGTATCGTTGTGTTGTGGTCATAGAGGCTGACAATACCAAAGTCTTCGAAGGCTTTAGGAGAGGAGATTTGTATACTGTTGATTTCTCTACAAGACCACAACCTGCTACATGCTTACTTGCAAAAGCTTCAGAAGGCTGGCTATGGCATCGACGACTTGGTCATGCTGGCATGAGGAACTTGCACATGCTCGCAAAGAAGAAGCATGTCATTGACATCGAGGGTGTCAAATTCCTCAAGGTCCATCTATGCAGAGCTTGTGAAGCTGGAAAGATGACCAAGGCCAAGCATCCCTCAAAGGCCATCATGACTACCACTCGTCCATTTGAATTGCTTCACATGGATCTCTTTGGCCCTACTCATTATGCCACATTTACTAATGTTGCATCTTTATATGGCTTTGTCATTGTTGATGACTACTCTCGTTATACATGGGTGCATATCATCACTTACAAAACTGAAGTGCAGGAAGTCTTCAAATGATTTTCCTCGAGGGCTTCAACCAACTTTGGTGTGAAGATCAAGCACATCAGAAGTGACAATGGAACTGAGTACAAGAATACTGGTCTTGATGATTATCTTGATGAACTTGGTATTACTCATGAGTTATTTGCTCCTTATACTCCTCAGCAGAATGGCGTCATGGAGCGCAAGAACATGACTCTTGTTGAGATGGCTCGCACTATGCTTGATGAGTACAAGACACCTCCTCGCTTCTGGCCTGAGGCAATTGATACTGCGCGCCACATCATCAACAGGGTATATCTTCACAAATTCTTCATAAAGACCTCATATGAACTCCTCACGGACAAGAAACCCAATGTGAGTTATTTTAAAGTCTTCGGTGCTAAATGTTGGATTAGAGATACTCATCACAATTCTAAATTTGCACCGAAAGCACATGAAGGTTTTATGCTTGGTTATGGAAAGGACTCGCACACCTACAGAGTCTTCAACACCTATCACCACAAGGTTGTTGAAACTGTAGATGTGCAGTTCGATGAGACTAATGGCTCGCAAAGAGAGCACCTACCTCCTGTTCTAGATGAAATACCACTTGAGGAATCCATTAAGTTCAAGGCTACAGAGGATGTCATTCCTACCACAGAATCTGTTGAAGAAGTCATTCTAGAACATGAAGAACATCATGCTGGAGCACCTGAAGAAAATGGCTCTGAAGGATATGCTGAGCAAATTCCTCGTCGTCAACCAGCTCATCCTCGCATTGCTAATGAAGTACAAATTGAGAGAATCATCAACGACATCAAAGCACCAGGTCCTCTCACACACTCAAAAGCTTCACATTTGTCTAACTTTTGTGGGCACTTTGCTCTCGTCTCTATTACAGAGCCCACTAAGGTATATGAATCATTTCTGGAGCCTGAGTGGATTCAAGCTATGCAAGAAGAATTACATCACTTCGAGCTCAACAATGTGTGGGAACTTGTCAAATGACCAGACCCTCGCAAGCACAATATCATCGACACCAAATGGATCTACCACAACAAGCAAGATGAAAATGGCCTTGTGGTGAGGAATAAGGCATGGCTTGTAGCTCAATGCTACACACATGTTGAAGGAATTGATTTCGATGAAACTTTTGCACCTGTTGCTAGACTTGAGGCTATTCGCATATTACTTGCTTATGCTAACCATCATAATATCATCTTATATAAAATGGATGTGAAAAGTGCATTCCTCAATGGTAAGCTTGAGGAAGAAGTATATGTTGCTCAACCCCCAGGTTTTGAGGATCCAAAGCACCCTGACAAACTCTTCAGCTCAATAAGGCCCTCTATGGCCTCAAGTAGGCCCCTCGGGCGTGGTATGATACTTTGAAGGAATTCCTCATGAAGAAAGGCTTCAAACCTGGTTCACTTGATCCAACTCTTTTCACCAAAGCTTATGATGATGAATTATTCGTATGCCAAATATATGTTCATGATATCATCTTTGGTTGTACTGACCAACGTTACAGTGATGAATTTGCCTATATGATGAGTGAAGAATATCAAATGTCTATGATGGGAGAATTGAAATTCTTCTTAGGTATTCAGATTCATCAACAACGAAACGGCATCTTCATATCTCAGGATAAATACCTCAAGGATGTATTAAGGAAATTCGGCATGCAAGATTGCAAAGGTGTCAAAATCCCTATGCCCACCAATGGTCATCTATGCACTGATGAAAATGGTATTGACTTTGATCAAAAGGTATACCGCTCCATGATTGGCTCGTTATTATATTTATGTGCATCTAGCCCAGATATTATGCTTAGTGTTTGCATGTGTTACCGCTTTCAAGCTACACCGAAGGAATCACACCATAAGGTTGTGAAGCATATTCTTCGATATCTAGCTCACACTCCAACACTTGGATTATGGTATCCCAAGGGCTTGGCTTTTGATCTCATTGGATATTCAGACTCTCACTATGTTGGTGATCGTGTGGACCGTAAGTCAACATCAGGCATATGCCATTTCCTTGGACGATCCTTGGTCTGTTGGTCCTCGAAGAAACAGAATTGCGTATCACTCTCTACTGCTGAAGCTGAGTACATTGCTGCTGGTTCGTGTTGTGCTCAATTGCTATGGATGAAGCAAACACTCAAGGAGTACGGCATCAATGTGAAGAATGTTCCACTCTATTGTGACAATGAGAGTGCCATCAAGATTGCTCATAACCCAGTTCAGCACTCGAAGACAAAGCACATTTAGATTCGTCATCATTTTCTTCGTGATCATGTGTTGAAGGGCGACATCTCTATTGAGCACATGAAGATTGAAGAACAGCTAGCAGATATCTTCACAAAGCCCTTGGATGAGAAGAGATTTAGCAAGTTGCAGTGTGAGCTAAATATCTTAGAATCTTTGAATGTCCTTTGAAGAGGACACACATCCTAACACTTATGCAAAATTGATGACTTAGGTGTGCAACACACGAAGTAACGGTTTTCTTCAATCAATGAAGACTAACCCTCTAAGTGTGAAGAAATTAACGAAGAATTTGATTCTCAGAGCCCTACGACAATTGTACACGACGTCTGAAATCATCATTCTTATATGGTGGGTTACGCCACGAACAAAAGTTGAAAATCTTCAATTTGAGTATTTCTTCAGTTTTGAAATTCCTCAGTTGTTCGAGTTCTTCAACTTTGCTATGTCTTCACTCTCTCCATCGTGTTTCTTCTTTGACTATATATATATATGAGTTTATGTCCTCTACAACATTCACTTATTGCTATTTCTTCAAGTTGCCTTTTCTGCTAAGTGAATGTGATCAGACCCTTCCCCATCTATGCTATATTCAACCCAGTCTGTTCACAAATTCTTCATTTGCGTTCTATTTGAAACCCGTTCAAAATCTTCACTGTGTCCTCGTCAGCTGAAGAATTTGCGAATGAAACATTAAAACTTTCTTATCTAAAGTTTCACCTTTTTGCCGCCTAAACCGTTCCACATCCCATGATAAGACTTATCTATTCACCCACGATATCACACGATCGCCACCGCTCTGTACTTGGGTGACACATGTCGCTAGGATGAGAAGGGTCAGGGGCACGTTCGTCCATTTTCCTCCGAGGAGCAGTTTTTCACCATGGCTATATATACCTCTCACCCTCTTCAGACTATTTTTACTCTACTCGACCTCACTCCCTCGCTCAAGCTCTCAAACCTAGCGCCGCCGCTACTTCCATCATCGCCGGTGAGGAAGATCTTCACTGCCTCGACCTCGTCGCCGTCATACTCGCGCCGGCCGCGGATTTCTTCACTCCGCCGCCACCGTAGCTGTCTTCCTCCACCAAGTTAGGGCGTGGAAGATCCGGACAGACGAACTTCCAATCTACTATTCCCAGTTCATCATGTTCTTTGTCAAGGGTAATTAAAAGTTACTTTTGCCGCCCTTGTTGATTTTGATGCTTTCCACAAATCTTCAAAAGGTGTTTATTCTTCAATCTTCACACTCTAAACACCTCACACGAACGTCTGTTCTTGATCTGTTTCTCTAAGCAACATTTTTCTTCAAGATTCCTCAATTGTGTGGATTCTCAATCTATACAACTCTGGAACCTAAATCAAAGAACGCTTAGTGAAATTCCTCAAGACACATCTGGTCAAATTCCTCAAACTTCTTCCTTTTGCAAAAACTTCTGAGAATGCATATGACCTCTTCAAATTTTTCGCACCTATACTCTGTTCACAGGTACTCATGTCCGCTACCGAATCACTAGGTTCTCATCAACTTAACTCATTTGCAGCATTCCTCTAAGAAAAGTTGCATACCTTGTCTGAAAACTCAATCATTCAAAATCCTCAACTGAAGAAAATGGCTGACGGGAAGAAACATCAGAAGGGAGGCAAGAGACTGGAAGTCAACATAGCATTTGAGATCCCCGAGGACATTTATGAAGAATATTGTACTCGTGATGAGGCCAAACATGGCAAGGAGAACGAGAATCAGCGCAAGGTGTGCATACAAAGGATAGAGAGGAGATGGGCACGGGAATGGGGGGAGTACAGGTATGTTACTCCAAAGTACATGTAGAAATTCGCTCTTCACCCTCCTTGTCCAAGACCTCCACTGGCACCTGGCCAAGAAGCTGATCCCACCAGCCTCAAGCGTTGTGAGGACTATCCTGATGAATGGGCAAGACGGCAAGCGAAGCTAGCCAAAATGGCTAAAGAAGCAGTGAGGAAATTCAATGAAGACTCTATTGCTGCTGCTACCACTGCTGAGGCCTATGCTAGCAAGCCCAAGAAGGTCATGCCAAAGAAGCCCGCACACAAGCCCAGTGCCTCTGCTTCAATGCCCTCACGGCCAAGCACCTCAGCAATGCCCTAACGGTCCAGCTCTGCAATGCCCTCACAGCAAATTCCTCATACTGCTCCAGCTCCTCCAAAGTCCTCAGGTCCTCCGGCAAAGTCCTCAACACCTGCGCATCTCGCCTCATATCAAAGGAGCAAAGGCATCTCAATTGCCTCAGGAGCCGCTGCAAGTTTTTCAGCTCCTCCGCAATCCTCAACTGGCCCCACTCTGCTGAAGACAAAGGCCACTGCTGGACGAGGCACTAGACCAAGTCCTCATAAGAAGCACGTCGCCTTCCATGTGCCATCTACTGATGACGAAGCTGATGATGATGAAATCGCTGAAATCATCAGAGACAGACAACAAAGGGCCGCTAGAGCCAAAAGCACAAATGTGCCATTGATGCTGGATCCCAAGTTGACCCTTTACTGTATTGATCTCTGGCACAAGGACCCAAACACACATATGCCTCACTTGAAGCTCACTCCTGGCCAAAGTCACATGCTGACCGCCTTCATCAGTGAAGAAAAATGGAAATTTGAAAATGCCAGGAAGTTGAAGAAAGCTCATTATAAGAAGGAGCATTTCTTGAAGAAAAATGTTGTCAGCATGACAACTGATGACTTGTTGCCATAAAGTCTGAGATCAAAAGTCTCAGTGATGAATTCAATGTCTACCATACAGATTGGCTTGGAGCCAAAGTCAGATTTGTGAGACTGACTGAAGGATTCACCTCAAATGTTGTTGCTCCAACGCAACATGAATCTCCTCAAGCTGAAGCATCTGCTCAGCAAACTGAAGGTCATGCCAGCACCACTGATGAAAATCAGGCTGCTGGAGAAACTGAAAGTACCTGGGATGGTGAAGCTATTCCAGCCGCTGATGAAATTGCCAGGGCAACCACACTACAACAAAGACCCCCCTATACCAACACATATGTACCAACGAAATGATAACATGTGTTGTTTGTTCAGTCTCCCACACTTCCCGCACTAGTAACCTCCCGGTACCCACCTCCACCTATACCTCGTCTGTCAAAATATCACGCAGGAAGAACTCAACAACAAAAAAATCACGCGCCAAGTAAAAAGAAGGGAGCGAAACTTTCTATCCACCATCTCCCTCTCGCCCCAACTTCCATCACCACGACTCTGCCGCCGGCCCACCGCCACCTCCAAATTCTTTTGACGACCACCTACTAGTGTCACCACCAGCCGACCCCACCGCGACCCCCCAGCCTCCACGATGGCTGCAGGCCTGCAGTAGGCTGCCATGCCTGCGCTGAGCAGCCGCCGCCGCCGAACTGGAGTAGTCAGATCTGGATCCAAGCCCACACGAGAGCAGAAGCTCCCTGCACTACCGGACACCGTCTCCACCTCTCCGATGCAAGCAGGCACCGCCGCCGGCGCCCCGGAGGATCCACCTTGATGCCACAGATGCTGCCGTAACCCCGCCGCATGGACTTCCACCGGTCGCCACAAGGTCCCCCAACTCACGAGCGCACCACTTGACTCTGGGAGAAATGGATCCAATAGCTGCCGGCGACGGAGAGAGGGAGGAGGAGGTGGAGCCAGCAACATCGCACCGTCGATAACAACACACATCTTGACTTCTGCAGGGACATGCTCGATTCCTTTGAATCCTTATATTTTTGCTGTAATCAATATGATAGATGTTCCAACATAGCTACTACTGGCATGTACTTTAACTATTTATTAAAGATTATTTAAGACCAAGTTGTGGAAAAACTTATTTGCAACTTCAAACTACTGCTATCCTAGGTTTTGGTTGTAATACATGTTCACCTTCAGTGCAAACCAGCAACAATGATAATGTACTGGTACCCTATTGGTTGATTCGGACCACACATGGATGAATCGTGCTGCACATCAAGGCTTGTAACCATACCTTCATGTAATATATGCAAGTGATTCATTCTTAACCATAGTCGCAACAACGGTGGCCGGTGCGGTTCCCTCGCCTATGGTCTGTAGGCCCACTAACTCACGTGTGTGCGCTTGATGCTCCCGCTCAGGCATGACGGTGCTGCGCCTCCCCAGCTACCTTCTGTTGATGGTTAATCTGGATTGTACGTTGAATCTGAAACAAATTACCTTTTAGGCCCGTAATGCAGGTGTGATTCAGCTGCTAATGCTTTTACCCTTCTATTTTCAAGATAAAACATGCATTGAACATATGACAAACTCTATTGACATCATCATCTATGTTCTGGAGGATGTGGAGGAGCTCCAAGCTGCCTCGACATTGGCTTCAGGTTGTCATACCATGAAATCTCCAAGCTCTGCAAATCACTACGTGCTGGGGTTACACTACTCCATGACAGGGAGGTTAGTAGGCAAACTTACCAGGTCACCAATAAGATTTGTGTTGACTTCATCTAAATATATTTTCCACCTGTATATCATGTGATTTTTCCCTTGCATTTTCAGTGCCTGCGAAATGTCAGCTAACAGTCGTTAGTCTCTAAATACTCCTACAGCTCAGGTTTCAAACTAGATGCGCAAATAGATAATATTGTGGTAAAATATTTAGCTTGCCTTGCCTGATTGTGCAAGAGATTTACTTGATTGGCGGCATGCATTTTCAGGGGCAGATGGACATGTACAACTTACTCAATGTCGGTGAAAGTGGGGCAACCCATTCATTTCTTGATACACCCTCCCCTGGTTCAGAAGACCACTAAGGTTTCAGTTTCATTTTCTTCTGCTCATGCCGCAACATTCTTATTTATTCCATATCCTTAATTTTTACACTAACTGTCCCAGCGGGTCATTGCTAGTTAAGTGTGCCAATATATATATCTATTTGTACAGTCATAAATTTTGTCTAGTCCCATATTTTGTACATTCTTATAGGTATTGATGACCAGTTATTCAATGACAGGACAAATGATACATGATTAGAGGGCTACGTGGTGACAAAGATCAAATTTCTTGATTATATGATATGCCATATTGGCAGCAAAGGTGCACGGTTAGCATTTCTTAAAACTGGGTACCCACCGATAAAAAATTGTTTAGCCATTACTTAGTTATGATATTATCTCGATTGTTCAGCCATTACATTGGTCACTGATGCATTTCTTAAATATGTAATCAGCTTTTATACTAGGTTTATTTTGAAGAATAAAATAAAGGCATATTAATTTATTTTTATTTCTGTAAACATCTATGATCCCACCTTCTCTAGAACAGAACTCTCTTACTTTTTCCTAGAGAGGCCCGAATCTGATGATGCCTTTCTTTGTCATGTTGACATTTCTACAGGTTTTAAGAATCTTGATTCATGGATTCGGAAATTCTAAGGTGTAACATTGTAGTTCTCAGGTAAGTACAAAGTTTTGCGTGAGGTAGATAATTTAATGATTTTTTAGCTTTGGCATTGAGTTTGTTTCTCCTAATACACCATACCAAGAATGATTAGTATGCGGGCGCAAAACTAATTAGTGCAGAGACCTTTCAAAAATAGAATTATTCAACTATGTGCAGTTGATATTTTATCTAATAGTTTGTTGTTGAATTCATCTAATTGTTAATATAATATAATCTTTGGATGATTTTTAGTAGTACATTCATGTTGATGGTTGTTCATAGTGAACATACACACCAGAATTGTCAGAGATGCTTGCTTTTTTATTATTATCTCCGTCCCAAATTACTTGTCTTAAATTTGTCTAGATACAGATGGATCTAACACCAAAATGTATCTAGATACATTCGTATGTAGTAAAATCCAAGACAAGTAATTCGGGACGGAGCTAGTATGTACTATGTTATTTGTCGGACATACATAAGCTTGTAGTTTTCTCCCAACGATCTTTTCATGCACACTGGTATTTATATGGATCCTTTAGGTACAACACCTGGCTTGTATATTTTAAAACTTCAAATTTCAAATATATGCCTGAATAGTATTTTTTTTCATTGTAGGTTGAGAAGTTCAATAATATTGTACATGGTTACTTGGATCCTTGGAGAATATGGGTCTATTTGTTTCAAGAGCCGAGAGTTGTCGTGCCAAATTATGGTGAAGTGCATTGACCAGTGTTTGTATGTACGGCAACATTTTGGTCCCGCGTTGAGTTTTCTGCTCAAACTCTTGGCGAGACGATGACGGCGACGGCGAATTTGTCTGCCAAATATTTGGAGAGCCTACCTTTGGTAGGGCTAGCATGGGCGCAAGACAAACAACCACTATAAGAACTCTTGGCGAGATGGCGCGGTGAATTTGTCTGGCAAATATTTGGCGAGCCTAGCTTTGGTAGGGCTGGCATGGGCGCAAGAAAACAACCCCTATATATTGATGCTTATTACTTGGAGGAGAGTCAAAGTCAATTCTATGAATGTTTAGAAATTCATAGTATATAAAATGTATTTTTGAAGAAAGTGATGTACTCCTAATTGATGATACTTGCATTGCAATGTAACGGATTGTGCAATTGAATCAATATATTAGTTTCATTTCTACTCTCTCAACTTTTATTGAAGTTGTGCCTTGTACTGCTTTTCAAACTACCCGCGGTTATAAATGATAAATGATTATACATGGAGGTTACTCTATTGTGCAAACAACAACTATAACCGTTGCATAAATCAATTGTTCCCTTGCAACACATTATTCTTCAGATTACCAACGGATCTATATATGTTGTTGTAGACCCTTCCAATGCCACCTACCACAACACATATTAATCCGTTGGTGTAGACCTTAGTAACGCTTATATGGACAAATGACAACGCATCAATGTGTTTCTAAAGGGGGGTTCTTGTTGTAGTGCCACTAGTGTTGCGCCTGAAGAACAAGCCAGGCCAGCTGAAGAGTCAAACAATGTGCCTCAAGAAACTGAACCAATCAGGACAACTGCATCAGTTGTGCCTGAAGAAAATGAACCGATTTCCTCTGCTCCTCCTGCACCAATGCCAAGTCCCACTCTTCCTTCTGCATCAGAAGTGAGGAAAACCAAAGCTGTGGAGAGAGCAGCTGTGAAGAAGAGGAAAGCATCCGCCACCTCAGAGTCTTCAGCACCAAAGAATACCAAGACTCTGACAAGTTCTTTTGATAATCCCATTGATGCTATTCCTGTTTCAAGCATGCCATCAAAGGAACTCGTTCCCTTTGGTGAGGATTATGAGATCCCAAGAGGATCTGATGAAGATGTTCCTTCTGCTGCTTCGTCAGAGTGGTTGGACGAAGAAATTGAGGTGGACAATCTCACATCCACTCCAGTGATATCATCACCAATGCCTCAGTTCACAGCTGAAGAGGCGGGCGTTGAGGAAATGAATGAAGAAGAAGACATGGATATTGGGTGCACCACTCCAGTTCTGAACGATGAATTTTGGGAAAGTCAACACCCCAATTCACCACTATTCATCTCATACAACATATTCCTCAGTCCCCCGTCCAGACTGAAGAAATTCCTATGGGCTCTGAAGAACCTCAAGCTTCACTTCTTACCATACCTAAAGAAATTCCAGCCACTAGTGCTGATGCTCATGCTGCTGAAGAGATGGAGACCTAGGCTAGCACTGAAGATATTGGCACTGAAATTCCTCAGCCTGCGGCTCCTGAGATGGTGATTCCTGAAAATGTGAAGGCATTGACTGATACTCCTCAGCCCAAGCCGAAAATTCCCTTCTCCAAAAAGCAAAAATTCAAGGCTGATGACTTCTTTCACGAGCATGTGTTCTTCACTGATTACACTCCATATGACTCTGCTCATCTTCGAAGGAAGCGTTTCTGGACAGCCAGTCAAGCCAACTTCTAATCTTCACTGCTTTTTGACAAGGACAAGATTTTTTGACCATGAGCATATTCCTCATGTAGACATGGAATCACTGTCGTGCTTCACCCCAGCACTCAGTGTTCTTCATGATGTTGGGCCTCTAAACTTCTGCACCAACATCGTAGACTGGAATGAGGAACTAATTCTTTAGTTCTACGCCACACTGCACATCACCGGCAATGCTGAAGATGTCAATTCATGGGTGCTGGATTGGATGACAGAAAACACTCACTTCAAAGCACCGGCCTCTGAATTGCTTCATGCCTTGCCTGTTAGTCCTCCCCTTGAAGGTGCGCAGCTCATCCACTATGAACCTGAGCTATCAGATCACTATATGCAAGTGTTGATGAAGCCGCTGAAGCCTGGTCAAGCCCCCGGGACCAAATTCCTTGTGAAGGAATTGTTGTATGTGCCTCGGACCATCTATCGCATTCTGGCAAATACATTGAGTCCAATCAAAGGCCACGACTCTAATGAAGAAGAAGTCATTGGCATCATGAAGAATTTGCTATTCAACATCATTCATGGTGTTCCAATCAACTATCATGATTTCTTCATGAGGACTATGGCAAACGTTGCACTGTCACCTTTTGAGTTGAAGCCTTATGCCCCTTGGATTATGAGATTCCTCAAATCTTCAATCAATTACAAGGCTGACTTTTAGAATCATCTCAGTTACTTGCCGCCCATTGAAGTCTTCAAACGACCTATTTCCTCATCTGATGAGAAGGGAAAGGCAACTGCTATTATCGATGAAGGCATTCGTCCATTGGATGGTCAGTTCCGCAAAGCTGCATCTTACTCCACCAATGATGACTCTGCCACTCATAACTCTGCCACCAATGCTTCAAAGCAAAATCCTCAAGGCACAGCTCCAAGGGTGCTGACTAATCGTGAGCTTCTCCTTAGTCTTCACCAAAAGGTCAATCGCAACCACAAGTTGGTAAAAAGACAGTTTGATTCAATTCTTCAGAACATTACCATCACTCAGAATTCAGTGAAGAAGAACCATTACTACCTCCATGAAGTTTTTGATCGCACCTGGGTTGTTCTGTCTCATCTCTACGGTGAAGATGACCTCAAGAAGATGGGCTACAAGCAGGACTTTGACTGGTCTCAGCCACCTTCGAAGAAATTCAAGAAGGTCAAAGTTCCTCACTTGGTGGACAACTCTTATTCTTCATCGCGCGAGACTGATGAACATGAAGATTTGGAAGATACTGTAGCAGGACCTACTTCAAAAACCGACCCCAACAATGTTGGCGCTCCTACATCGACTCAGTGATGATATTCTTGAGGGGCGTTAGTCCTCATTTTTCGTCCCTTTTGGTTATTCGATGACAAAGGGGGAGAAATTTGAGTTAGTCTTCAAGCGGGTCTATCTATATGGGCGTTTTTTTGCTAAGTTACAACTCTCGTTCTTCTGAAGATTTGTTGGATCGAGTTGTAAACTTAAGTCCGATGGTGGCCTGATACTTTTTGCTATGTTCTTCTGCATGCTATTTTCTCATGTATGATAATGCACGCATGCTGAATTACATCAGTCACAATATTTTATCATGTATTTCAAATTCTTCATATCATATGTTAAATGCGTGTATGAATTACAAGATGTAGGGGGAGATCTCCATGATTCTACTCTTCAAATGTGCATTGCTTCAAAAGCAAATTCCTCACTATGCACATCTTCAGGGGGAGTTTCTTCTATATCTTGCAATCAAATTCCTCAATATTAGTATTTACACTTCATATGGTTATCCCCATTGAAAACTTAATCTATATTGTTATCAATCACCAAAAAGGAGGAGATTGTAAGTGCATCTAGTGCCCCTTAGTGATTTGGTGTATTTTAGACCTATAGGTTAAGGGACTAATGTGTTTGTGAGTGTACACAGGTCTATAAGTCTATGAGGAGTTTGATATTTACAGAGAAAGTCGACCCCTAAAAAGGAATGTCTTCAACTGAAGACTTTGGATTTCTGAAGACTTTGAAAGTGAAGAAATTGGTGTGACCGTGAAGACTTGATATTCATGCGAGGAACATGAAGCGTGAAGACTTTTGTTTTTGTAGTTTCATTTTCTCTTTCTTGAGTCATAGGAAACACCGTACTGTTAAAGGGGGTCGAGGTAAAAATAAGGAAAAGTTTCCAGGTGATGCTCATCTCAAAATCCTACACCTACCAATCCCTTCGAGTGAAGCCATTTGAAATCTCATACAGTTCAGTCAATTTCTTCACTGACAGAGATGAAGATCTTCTCGTCTCTTGTAACGCCCTCGATGCGGCTATATCTCCTACGTGTCGAAGCACGACTTAGAGGCATAACCGCATTGAAAACAATGTCGCAAGTAAGGTAATCTTCACAACAACCCATGTAAATAAATAAAAGGGGAAACAATACATAGTTGGCTTACACTCGCCACGTCACACAAATACATGAATAACATTACATTCATCCAATACACTCATGGTCCGACTACAGTACCAAAATAAAGATCAACCCCCACATGCGACACGGTCCCCGATCGCCCCAACTAGGCACCACTACTGATCATCTGGGAAAGACACATAGTAACGATGAGAGTCTTCATCGAACTCCCACTTGAGCTCGGTCATGTCATCTGGAACGGTATCATCGGTCCCTACATCTGGTTTTGGAAGGAATCTGTGAGTCACGGGGACTCAGCAATCTCACACCCTCGCGATCAAGACTATTTAAGCTTTTAGGTAAGGCAAGGTATGATGTGGAGCTGCAGCAAGCGACTAGCATATATGGTGGCTAACATACGCAAATGAGAGCGAGAAGAGAAGGCAAAAGCACGTTCGAACAACTATGATCAAGAAGTGATCCTAGAACAACCTACGTCAAGCATTACTCCAACACCGCCTTCACTTCCCGGACTCCGCCGAGAAGAGACCATCACGGTTACACACGCGGTTGGTGCATTTTAATTAAATTAAGTTTCATGTTATCTACAACCGGACATTAACAAATTCCCATCTGTCCATAACCGCGGGCACGGCTTTCGAAAGTTCAAATCCCTGCAGGGGAGTCCCAACTTAGCCCATCACAAGCTCTCATTGTCAACGAAGGTTAATCCTTCTCCCAAGACAATCCGATCAGACTCGGCATCCCGGTTACAAGACAACCTCGACAATGGTAAGACAAATCCAGCAACACCGCCCGAATGTGCCGACAAATCCCGATAGGAGCTGCACATATCTCGTTCTTAGGTCACACTCAGATGAGCCAGACGTCGAGTAGGCCAGCCCAAAGTTGCCCCTGGTAGCCCCGGACATTGCTCAGTTGGACCAACACTTAGAGAAGCACTGGCCCGGGGGGGTTAAAATAAAGATGACCATTGAGTCCGCGAAACCCAAGGGAAAAAGGCTAGGTGGAGAATGGTAAAACCAATGTTGGGCATTGCTGGAAGAGTTTTATTCAAGGCAAATTGTCAAGGGGTTCCCATTATAACCCAACCGTGTAAGGAACGCAAATCCGGGAACATAACACTGATATGACGGAAACTAGGGCGGCAAGAGTGGAACAAAACACTAGGCATAAGGCCGAGCCTTCCACCCTTTACCAAGTATATAGGTGCATTAAGATAAACAAGATAATATAGTGATATCCCAACAATAAACAATGTTCCAACAAGGAACGATCTCCAATCTTCACCTGCAACTAGCAATGCTATAAGAGGGACTGAGCAAAGCGGTAACATAGCCAGACAATGGTTTGTTAGGACATGGTGGGTTAGAGGTTTGACATGGCAATTTGGGAGGCATGATAAGCAAGTGGTAGGTATCGTAGCATAGGCATAGCAAAAGAGCGAGCATCTAGCAAGCAAAGATAGAAGTGATTTCGAGGGTATGGTCATCTTGCCTGCAAAGTTCTCAGAGTTGACTTGATCCTCGTAAGCGAACTCAACGGGATCCTTGTTCACGAACTCGTCTCCCGGCTCTACCCAAACAAGAACAACAAGCAAACGAAACACAATCAACCACGTGCAATGCTCAAACAACATGATGCAAACATGGTATGATATGCGGGATGCGGTATGTGATGCATATGCAAGATTTGACAAGGAATGATTGAACCTTGCTTCAACTTGGAAATCCAAGAGTGCCAATGGAAAGGTGAGGTGATTTCAGTTGAAATCGATATGAAGATCACCGGAATCGGATGCACGGTTTGGAAATGGCAAGCAAAACAAATATGGCACCGGTCTGCGATAATCAGCAAGTGACCAACTAAATGCATCAAGATAAATATGGTACAACACTCAAACTTGAAAACAAAATACATGACAGGGACCAGCTCATGATTCTTGACAAAAGATGAACACTGAGCTACGGCTAATTCATCCATTAACAGATTCAAACAAGCATGGCAAAAGAGCAAATGATAACAGGTTTCAGACTTAGTGAAATTAACACAAGCCTGGAATTTATCATCAGGAAGCAATCTTTAGAGCGTGAAAACTACATGCGACAGGAACTTAACATGGCAAAGCAAGGCATGGCATAAAGCTACTCAAAGCACTTAACAAAAGTCCCTTAGTGACCTTGAGTCAAAAGAGATCAGAAAATACCATTGCAAGCATGTGAACATGGCAAAAACATAAACAGATTCAGACTTAGTGAAAAACTGGAGCATGCAAAACAGATTAGCAAGTAGGCATGTTTATGAGCTCGATGCACTCACTACAGAGCATGGCATGACAAACTAAGCATACACCCATCAAGAATACATGACATAGAAGCTAGACATGGCAAGAACAACAACATAGCATGCACGGATTAATAGCAACATCCTCGGCAAAATCGCTAAACATGTCAACAATCTGCCAGGATTATTTTATAGCAAAAGTAGAGCTTGATTGACTCAAGCTAGGGTGCTCCATAAATGCAAACAAAGACATGGATGGATAGAGCACCACAATGTTAACAAAACATCCTTACTGGTCATCCTCAAAAGAGGCACAGATCACTAGGAAACAATATGAACATATGACATAACAACAAAATCAGGACAAGGACTTGGTGAAATTTGAAGTCCCTGAAATCAGCATTACCGATTACACTACTTTGCAAGCTTGTGCTATTCACCACGAATATCACAAAAATACATGGCAAACACCTCTGTAAAGATGACATGTCATATAACAAAACACATGTAGAGCTCAGGATCATAGCATGCACACATTAATCATGGCAAAAATGACAAAAGGCCATTTGCTGAAATAGATCTGACAAATTCATCACATAGCCCTCTTCCAACAGCATTTCGGGCATCAAGATGAGCTCAAATGAAAATGATGCATTGAGATGAAATGATTTACTCGTCGAGACGAACATTTTGATCAGCTACACGCACGAATCGGAGCTACGATGAGAGAGTTATGGCATGTCAAAGAATGCAAAAAATATCAGGAGAAGAGGGAAAAGTCAACCGAGGAATTAGGGTTCGTCCGGATCCAGATCGGATCGAGCACTGTAGCATCGCGGCATTCGAGGATGGACGGCCGGAGCTTCAACTCCGGTGAGGTGGTGAGGTCGCGGGGGAGACCGGAGAAGGCCGGATCTGGGCCGGAGAAGGACGGGGGCGGCGCCGGCGGTGTCGGGCACGATCGTCGGCGTGATCTGCGGCGCGGGCTCGCCGGAGTGGTAGGTGGCGCGAGCTCGCCGGCGAAGGGTCCACGGCGGCACCGGCCGGCGGGACGAAGGCGCGCGGGAAGGAAGAGTCGTCGGGGCGCGGCGTCTCGGGCCGGCGGCGGCTCGGGCCGGGGAGGGCCCCGCGCGGGCTGCGGCGGGCCGCGGCGGTGGGAGTCCCGGCGAGGACACGTGTCGCCTCGGGATAGGCTGCGGGCGGCGGCTGACGTTGTCCGGCCGGAAACGGACATGTCCGGCCGGTGGAGGAGCGGGTTTTCTAGGGTTAGGGGTGGAGAGATCCGAAAATTTCTAGAGGAGGCCTTTATATGGAGGTAGAGGGAGCTAGGAGGCTCCAAATGAGGTGTGGTTTGCGGCCACGCGATCGTGATTGAACGACCGAGATGATGGAGGGGTTTTAGGTGGGTTTTGGGCCACTTTGAAAGGGTGATGGGCTGCAACACACATGAGGCCTTTTCGGTCCCTCGGTTTACCGTTGGAGTAAGTCCAAATGGCACGAAACTTGACAGGCGGTCTACCGGTAGTAAACCAAGGCCGCATGACAAGTCTCGGCCCAATCCAAAAACGTTTAACCCCCACACATGAAAAGAGGTAGAAAGGACCACCGGAGGGCATAGGAGTGCCGGAATGCAAAACGGACAACGGGGAAAAAGCTCGGATGCATGAGACGAACACGTATGCAAATGCAATGCACATGATGACATGATATGAGATGCATGACAAAGACAACAACACACGGAGACAAAAACCCGACAATGATGAAATAAAATAACTTAGTGCCGGAAACGGCAAGAGTTGGGATACAGATAAGGTAAATTACATCCGGGGTGTTACAACACTCCACCACTACGAAAGGATCTCGTCCCGAGATCTAGGACTGGAAAAACTCCGGGTACTTAGAACGGAGGTGATCCTCGCATTCCCAGGTGGCTTCACGGTCGGAATGATGTGACCACTTGACTTTGAGGAATTTGATTGACTTGTTGTGAGTCTTGCGCTCAGTTTCTTCAAGTATAGCAACGGGGTGCTCATGATAAGAAAGGTCTTCTTGGAGATCAATGTCTTCGAACTTGACGGTGCGGTCAGGGGTCTTGAAGCACTTGTGGAGCTGAGAGACATGGAACACGTCGTGCACGTTTGCAAAGTTGAAGGGAAGCTCGAGTTGATAGGCGAGATCGCCTCTCTTGCTGACGATCTTGAAAGGACCCACGTATCTAGGGGCAAGCTTCCCTTTGATACCTAAGCGACGAGTACCTTTCATTGGAGAGACGCGGAGGTAAACATGGTATCCGATCTCGAAAGCCAAATCACGATGCTTACTATCATAGTAGCACTTCTGGCACGATTGCGCAGCTTTGAGGTTATCACGAATGACTTTGCACATCTCTTCTGCCTTTGTGATCAAGTCATTTCCAAGAAGTTGACATTCACCAGTATCTGACCAGTTAAGAGGAGTACGACACTTCCTGCCATAGAGAATTTCAAATGGGGCCTTGCCCGAACTCGCTTGAAAGTTGTTGTTGTAGGAGAACTCGGCATATGGAAGACAATCTTCCCATTTCATACCGAAAGAGATAACGCAAGCCCTGAGCATATCTTCAAGAATCTGATTGACACGCTCAACTTGGCCGCTAGTTTGAGGATGAAAAGCTGTGTTGAAACGGATGTTGGTGCCCATGGCCTTCTGAAAAGAATCCCAAAACTTTGAGGTGAAGATGCTGCCATGATATGAAGAAATCAACTGCGGGATACCGTGCAGAGAGACAATCCGAGAGGTATAAAGCTCCGCCAATTGAGCTGCTGTGATAGACTCTTTGATAGGAAGGAAATGAGCCACTTAGTGAGTTTGTCGATGACAACGAAGATAGCATCATTGCCACGCTTGGACTTTGGAAATCCAGTCGCGAAGTCCATCTCAATGTGGTTAAACTTCCATTCTGGAATGGCAAGAGGTTGGAGGAGACCAGCTGGTCGTTGGTGTTCTGCCTTCACTCTTCTGCAGACATCACATTCATTCACGAACTACGCAATCTCATGCTTCATTCGAGTCCACCAAAACGCCTGCTTGAGGTCCTGGTACATCTTTGTACTCCCAGGGTGGATGGAGAGGAGTGAATTGTGAGCCTCGTTCATAATGACTTTATGAAGGTCACCTTTAGGCACAACAATGCGATCCTCGAAGAATAGAGTATCCTTGTCATCAAGACGATAGCACTTGTACTTGGGTTGACTCTTGGCAATCCCAATTTTCACCTTCTTCACCATAGCATCAAGAAGTTGAGCCTCACGAATCTGATCTTCCAAAGTAGGAGAGACTTGAAGGTTTTCCAGAAATCCTTGGGGAACAACTTGCAGGTTGAGTTTGCGGAAAGCTTCACAAAGCTCGGGTTGGTAAGGCTTGAGAATCAAATTGTTGCAGTAAGCCTTCCTGCTCAATGCGTCAGCAATTACATTGGCCTTGCTTGGATTATATTCGATACTCGGATTATACTCTTGAATCATTTCGACCCAATGAGTCTGCCTGAGGTTGAGATTAGGCTGAGTGAAGATGTACTTGAGACTCTTGTGGTCAGTGAAGATGTCCACTTTTCTTCCCAATAAGAGATGTCTCCAAGTCAACAGAGCATGCACAACTGCCGCCAACTCGAGGTCTTGAGTGGGGTATTCTTTTCATTGGGCTTCAACTGGCGAGAAGTATAAGACACAACTTTCTTCTCTTGCATCAACACTGCACCAAGACCTTGAAGAGAGGCATCACAAAAGACCTCGAACGGTTTGAATTCATCAGGAGGAGTCAGAATTGGAGCAGTGACTAATTTCTCTTTCAGGGTGCTGAAAGCGATGTCACATTCAGGTGACCAAACATACTTCACATGCTTCTGGAGAAGGTTTGAAAGAGGCTTCGCGATCTTTGAGAAGTTCTCAACGAACCTTCGACAATAGCTTGCGAGACCAAGGAATCTGCGGAGTTGCTTCATGTTCTGAGGTGGTTCCCAATTCACAATTGCACACACCTTCTCAGGATTCACCGCTATGCCCTTGGCAGAGATGATATGCCCAAGATAGAGAACCTCATCGAGCCAAAACTCGCACTTTGAAAACTTGGCATAGAACTGATGTTCTCTGAGCTTATCCAGCACTAAACGCAAGTGTTTGGCATGATCTTCCTTGTTCTTGGAAAAGACCAAAATGTCATCGAGGTAGACCAAGACGAAGTCATTTGTGTAGGGGTTGAAGATGAAGTTCATCATGCGAGAGAATGTCGGAGGAGCGTTGACGAGGCCGAAAGACATGACAGTGTATTCATATGAACCATAGCTTGTTCTGAATGCCGTCTTGGGGATATCTTGCTCACGAATTCGAATCTGGTGATAGCCCATATGGAGATCAAGCTTGGAGAATACTTGAGCACCTTTGAGTTGTTCAAATAGCTCGTTGATGTTGGGAAGTGGGTACTTGTTCTTTATAGTCTTCTTGTTCAATGGACGGTAGTCGACACAGAGTCGGTCCGTTCCATCCTTCTTCTTCACAAAAAGAACTCTACAACCCCACGACGAAGAACTAGGTCAGATGAGACCCATTCACTCTTGAATATCGAGTTGCTTCTTCAGCTCCTTCAACTCTTCAGGTCCAAGCTTGTAAGGACATTTGCAAACAGGTTTCGTACCAGGCTCAAGATCGATGACAAATTCAGCTGGACGATGCGGAGGCATTCCTGGAAGCTCTTCTGGAAAGACATCTTGATATTCACAAACGACCAGAATTTGAGAGATGGCATCCAGCTCACCCTTCTCATTGAGAGAAAACAGACGGACGATATCATCACGAGCGGCAAAGACAATTACATCCTCAGACGAATGAGTCAATTGAATCTACCTGGCAGCACAATCAAGCTGAGCCTTGTGCTTAGAAAGCCAGTGCATTCCAAGAATAAGATCAATATCCGAGTTACCAAGGACCACTGGAGAGGATAGAAACTTATAGTCACCCAACGTGATAGTAACATCCGGGTCCATAGCGCTTGCATTCATGAATTTACCCAGAGAAACAACTAATAACTGCCTAGGCAATTCTTGTAAAGGCAACTCATGCTTAGAAACAAATGGTCTCGAGATGAAACAATGCGATGCACCAATGTCAAAAAGAACTTTTGCAGGAATATCGTTAACAGGAAGGTTACCCATGATGACATCTGACGAGTCCTCTGCCTGAGCTGCATTCATCAAGTTGACCTTAGCAGACTTGGGGTTATGCTTGACCACAGCTGTACTTGCAGATCTCACAGGAGGAGGAGGAGGAAGACGCCTCTGATTGAAGCATTTGTTGGCATAGTGACCCTTATGTTGGCACTTGTTGCACGTGACCTCTGAAAGTGGACGGTGATACGGAGCACTTGATCTTGGAGCTTGAGACGAAGTCTTGTTCTGAAAGCCTGGGTTGGGTGGGTGGGAAGATCCACTGCCACCTTTGCTCTTCTGCTGATAAGGCTGACGGAACGGAGGAGGAGGCAGCCAATACTTTTGTTGCTTAGCCACTTGAGTTGAGGAAGAAGGAGTTGCATCTCTGACTCGCTTCTTGGAAGCATCGCACTTTAGTTGAGCAGTCTCTTGCTTCATTGCCATGTTGTAAAACTCATCGTACTTCTTCGGCTCAAAGAGAACGAGAGCTAGCTGGAGTTCTTCTCTGAGACCACCCCTGAACTGGTATATCATGCTCTTCTCGTCAGGGACGTCTTGCTTAGCAAAACGGGCGAGCTTCTGGAACATGATGTTGTACTGGTAAACAGGCATAGTGCCTTGCTTTAGGTTGCGGAATTCCTCACGCTTGCTCTCAACCACACTCTGAGGAATATGATGAGCTTTGAAGTCTTGACGGAATTCATCCCAGGTAATCACACGGCCTCCTCTGGAATCTTTGTACTGCTAAAACCATTCTACAGCTTGGTCTTTGAGTTGGAAGGAGGCGAACTTGACAAAGTCCTCAGGCCTGACGTTACCGCACTCAAAATGCTTGCATATGTCCACGAGCCAATCATCAGCGTCTGTTGCCTCAACACAATTGCTGAAGGTCTTTGGCTGGTTAGCAAGGAATTGGTTGAGTGTAGCGAACTGATTTTGATTGTTGCCATGACCCTGGTTCCCTTGGTTGCGCTCTTGAAGAAGTTGCATGATCAGCTGTGTGTTTGCATTGGTAGCGGCCATCACAGCTTGCCATTCCTCCAGAGGTGGAGGTGGTGGAGGCGGATCAGGATTCGGCATCGTGCGCGTTGGAGGAGTCATCCTGAAGAGGTTGACATCTGTTAGCATCTTGACAGACAAATATTGAAGCTGAATCAAATGGGTTGAAATTGCAACATAAAGTCTTCACATCCGAACAAAATGAACGAATGCATTCCAATTGAAATGGTCACATTTCCATAAATTGAGAAGCCACTTAGAATTGAGGTAGAAGAAAAACAACAAGGTACGAACAAGAACGAATACTTGGTGAGGATTACCCAATCCCAATCCAAATATCCGCGGAAGAAGAACTAGAGCTACAAGAATTCCCACCTATGAAACTCCCGAACCTTTCCGGTTATGCAATCAGGTGTTGGGGATACAGGGGAAGCATGATATCTCACCCAAATCTAGCAAATCCTACATCCAGATGTATCCATCCTTCAACACATAACCGAGAAACCTTCAGAAATCATTTACCTCAACCTTCAAAAAGCATCCGTTATACGAGTTATGGCAATACTCCCGAACTCCCGCCCCAGTACTGGGTGGCATCGAGGTTATCTCACCAACAACTGCATAAAAGAGATTTTCGATGTCGGTGAAACTCAGGTATTCCAGAATCTCAACGATAAAATTATGATGACAACACCTCAGAGCTCAACTCCCCGGGACACTACCACAACCCCTAAATGACAGGAGGCACCAAGAACAATGTTCTTGTCACAAATCGATCGGAACGATTCCAAGATACCCGCGTGATCCTAATTTTTTTTAGTGAAATTTGAGAAGAGAAGAGTCAAAACTCTACGTCAGGATGCCTCACCAGAGCGATGAAGGGACTGGGGAGTAAAAAATAATTCCTAACTCTCCGATATATATAATCCTAAATGACTCAAAACATTTTTCTAGACTCAACAACGCCAGCGATTCGATCAAGCGGGGGGGCTCCTAAGGTCGGGGAAGGCTCTGATTACCAACTTGTAACGCCCTCGATGCGGCTATATCTCCTATGTGTCGAAGCACGACTTAGAGGCATAACCGCATTGAAAGCAATGTCACAAGTAAGGTAATCTTCACAACAACCCATGTAAATAAATAAAAGGGGAAACGATACATAGTTGGCTTACACTCGCCATGTCACACAAATATATGAATAACATTACATTCATCCAATACACTCATGGTCCGACTACGGTACCAAAATAAAGATCAACCCCCACATGCGACACGGTCCCCGATCGCCCCAATTGGGCACCACTACTGATCATCTGGGAAAGACACATAGTAACGATGAGAGTCTTCATCGAACTCCCACTTGAGCTCGGTCATGTCATCTGGAACGGTATCATCGGTCACTGCATCTGGTTTTGGAAGGAATCTATGAGTCACAGGGACTCAGCAATCTCACACCCTCGCGATCAAGACTATTTAAGCTTTTAGGTAAGGCAAGGTATGATGTGGAGCTGCAGCAAGCGACTAGCATATATGGTGGCTAACATACGCAAATGAGAGTGAGAAGAGAAGGCAAAAGCACGATCGAACAACTATGATCAAGAAGTGATCCTAGAACAACCTACGTCAAGCATTACTCCAACACCGTGTTCACTTCCCGGACTCCGTCGAGAAGAGACCATCACGGTTACACACGCAGTTGGTGCATTTTAATTAAATTAAGTTTCATGTTATCTACAACCAGACATTAACAAATTCCCATCTGCCCATAACCGCGGGCACGACTTTCGAAAGTTCAAATCCCTGCAGGGGAGTCCCAACTTAGCCCATCAGAAGCTCTCACGGTCAACGAAGGATAATCCTTCTCCCAAGACAATCCGATCAGACTCGTCATCCCGGTTACAAGACATCCTCGACAATGGTAGGACAAATCCAGCAACACCGCCCAAATGTGCCGACAAATCCCGATAGGAGCTGCACATATCTCGTTCTCAGGGCACACTCAGATGAGCCAGACGTCGGGTAGGCCAGCCCAGAGTTGCCCCTGGTAGCCCCGGACATTGCTCAGTTGGACCAACACTTAGAGAAGCACTGGCCCGGGGGGGTTAAAATAAAGATGACCCTTGATTCCGCGAAACCCAAGGGAAAAAGGCTAGGTGGCGAATGGTAAAACCAATGTTGGGCATTGCTGGAAGAGTTTTATTCAAGGTGAACTGTCAAGGGGTTCCCATTGTAAACCAACCGTGTAAGGAACGCAAATCCGGGAACATAACACCGATATGACGGAAACTAGGGCGGCAAGAGTGGAACAAAACACTAGGCATAAGGCCGAGCCTTCCACCCTTTACCAAGTATATAGGTGCATTAAGATAAACAAGATAATATAGTGACATCCCAACAATAAACAATGTTCCAACAAGGAACGATCTCCAATCTTCACCTGCAACTAGCAACGCTATAAGAGGGGCTGAGCAAAGCGGTAACATAGCCAAACAACGATTTGCTAGGACATTGTGGGTTAGAGGTTTGACATGGCAATTTGGGAGGCATGATAAGCAAGTGGTAGGTATCGTAGCATAGGCATAGCAAAAGAGCGAGCATCTAGCAAGCAAAGATAGAAGTGATTTCGAGGGTATGGTCATCTTGCCTGCAAAGTTCTCAGAGTTGACTTGATCCTCGTAAGCGAACTCAACGGGATCCTCGTTCACGAACTCGTCTCCCGGCTCTACCCAAACAAGAACAACAAGAAAACGGAACACAATCAACCACGTGCAATGCTCAAACAACATGATGCAAACATGGTATGATATGCGGGATGCGGTATGTGATGCATATGCAAGATTTGACAAGGAATGATTGAACCTTGCTTCAACTTGGAAATCCAAGAGTGCTAATGGAAAGGTGAGGTGATTTCGGTTGAAATCGATATGAAGATCACCGGAATCAGATGCACGGTTTGGAAATGGCAAGCAAAACAAATATGGCACCGGTCTGCGATAATCAGCAAGTGACCAACTAAATGCATCAAGATAAATATGGTACAACACTCAAACTTGACAACAAAATACATGACAGGGACCAGCTCATGATTCTTGACAAAAGATGAACACTGAGCTACGGCTAATTCATCCATTAACAGATTCAAACAAGCATGGCAAAAGAGCAAATGATAACAGGTTTCAGACTTAGTGAAATTAACACAAACCTGGAATTTATCATCAGGAAGCAATCTTTAGAGCATGAAAACTACATGCGACAGGAACTTAACATGGCAAAGCAAGGCATGGCATAAAGCTACTCAAAGCACTTAACAAAAGTCCCTTAGTGACCTTGAGTCAAAAGGGATCAGAAAATACCATTGCAAGCATGTGAACATGGCAAAAACATAAACAGATTCAGACTTAGTGAAAAACTGGAGCATGCAAAACAGATTAGCAAGTAGGCATGTTTACGAGCTCGATGCACTCACTACAGAGCATGGCATGACAAAGTAAGCATAGACCCATCAAGAATACATGACATAGAAGCTAGACATGGAGAGAACAACAACATAGCATGCACGGATCAATAGCAACATCCTCGGCAAAATCGCTAAACATGTCATAGCAACATCCTCGGCAAAATCGCTAAACATGTCAACAATCTGCCAGGATTATTTTATAGCAAAAGTAGAGCTCGATTGACTCAAGCTAGGGTGCTCCATAAATGCAAACAAAGACATGGATGGATAGAGCACCACAATGTTAACAAAACATCCTTACTGATCATCCTCAAAAGAGGCATGGATCACTAGGAAACAACATGAACATATGGCATAACAACAAAATCAGGACAAGGACTTAGTGAAATTCTAAGTCCTTGAAATCAGCATTACCGATTACGCTACTTTGCAAGCTTGTTCTAGTCACCACGAATATCACAAAAATACATGGCAAGCACCTCTATAAAGATGACATGTCATATAACAAAACACATGTAGAGCTCAGGATCATAGCATGCACACATTAATCATGGCAAAAATGACAAAAGGCCATTTGCTGAAACATATCTGACAAATTCATCACATAGCCCTCTTCCAACAGCATTTCGGGCATCAAGATGAGCTCAAATGAAAATGATGCATTGAGATGAAATGGTGTACTCGTCGAGACGAATATTTTGATCAGCTACACGCACGTATCGGAGCTACGATGAGAGAGTTATGGCATGTCAAAGAATGCAAAAAATATCAGGAGAAGAGGGAAAAGTCAACCGAGGAATTAGGGTTCGTCCGGATCCAGATCGGATCGAGCACTGTAGCGTTGCGGCGTTCGAGGATGGCCGGCCGGAGCTTCTACTCCGGCGAGGTGGTGAGGTCGCGGGGGAGACCGGAGAAGGCCGGATCTGTGCCGGAGAAGGATGGGGGCGGCGCCGGCGGTGTCGGGCGCGGTCGCCGGCGTGATCTGCGGCGCGGGCTCGCCGGAGTGGTAGGTGGCGCGGGCTCGCCGGCGAAAGGTCTGCGGTGTTGCGGTGGCGCCGGCCGATGGGACGAAGGCGCGCGGGGAGGAAGAGGCGTCGGGGCGCAGCGTCTCGGGCCAGCGGCGGCTCGTGCCGGGGAGGGCCCCGCACGGGCTGCAGCGGGCCGCGGCGGTGGGAGTCCCGGCGAGGACACGTGTCGCCTCGGGATAGGCTGCGGGCGGCGGCGGACGTTGTCCGGCCGGAAACGGACACGTCCGGCCAGCGGAGTTGCGGGTTTTCTAGGGTTAGGGGTGGAGAGATCCGAAAATTTCGGGAGGAGGCATTTATATAGAGGTAGAGGGAGCTAGGAGGCTCCAAATTAGGTGTGGTTTGCGGCCACGCGATCGTGATCGAACTACCGAGATGATGGAGGGGTTTTAGGTGGGTTTTGGGCCACTTTGAAAGGGTGATGGGCTGCAACACACACGAGGCCTTTTCGGTCCCTCGGTTAACCGTTGGAGTATCAAACGAAGTCCAAATGGCACGAAACTTGACAGGCGGTCTACCGGTAGTAAACCAAGGCCGCATGACAAGTCTCGGTCCAATCGAAAAACGTTTAACCCCCACACACGAAAAGAGGTAGAAAGGACCACCGGAGGGCATAGGAGTGCCGGAATGCAAAACGGACAACGGGGAAAAAGCTTGGATGCATGAGAGTAACACGTATGCAAATGCAATGCACATGATGACATGATATGAGATGCATGACAAAGACAACAACACACGGAGGCAAAAACCCGACAACGATGAAATAAAATAACTTAGTGCCGGAAACGGCAAGAGTTCGGATACAGATAAGGTATCCGGGGTGTTACATCTGGGGTGTTACATCTCTGAGGAATTTGTTCTGACTGAGGAGTTAGGAATTCGCTAGTGCGGATTGCCTACAAGTGAGGAACATGATAGCCCTGAGGAATTTGATAGCCAAATTCCTGACCGTTGTTGTGCTACGCGCCAGCTGTCCCAAAATATCTACCCACCTAACTGTCATGTCATTGAAGGGAATTTATGTCTTATCATGTCGGGATACTCCCTAGGCTATAAATAGCCGCCCCTACAACCACTAGTTGGTTGGCTACTCCGCGAGAAACTGACACTTGTCATTGAGAGCATCCCATCCTCCGAGGACTTTGAGCGAAAATCATCAAGTGAGGAAAAACCCAAAACCCCAAACCAAACACCTACAAAACCAAAGTGATTGAGCATCACTGAAGAGATTGTTCCTATGTGGAACCGACGCTTGTTACCTTTGAGGACTGTGCATCCTCCAGATGGTTAGGCGTCATGGTCTAGAGCATCCAAGAGGAAATTGTGGATCGCCAGGTGACCAAGTTTGTGAAGGTTTAGAAGTCACCTGAAGACTTACCACGAGTGATTGGGCGAGGTTTGTGTGACCTTAGCTCAAGGAGAATACGGTGAGGACTATCTGTCCTCAGGTTTAAATACCTAGCCGCTCCAACCAGATGTACAACTGTCAAAACTATTGGAACTGGTGTACCAAATCATTGTCTTCACCGAGCTAACTGGTTCTATTTCCTCAACCCTTTCATTTCCTCATTCTTTGTTGTTGTACCTAATCGTTACTGTTTGAAGACTTTGACTGAAGACTTTCTCAATTTCCTTAGCTCAATTTCTTCAGTTAGTTTGTCTTCAGCCTGCTTATCCTGTGTTTACGCTTTCTGTACTCTGTGCTTGTTTTCATTTCATCATTATGACTATGCTACTACTCTGTTATGTTTGCACCTGAGTACTTATTCCACTACAAGTAGTTCTTCACTAAGGAATTTCCTCACTATGAAATTCCTCGGTGAAGAATTCATAAAAATCGCCTATTCACCCCCTCTAGTCGACCTAACGCAGTTTCACTACTTCCCACTAGGGATTTGAAGTAAGAGTCGGAGAAGTTCTCTTTCTTAGTTTCTTGGAAGCCCAGGATGGAAGGGTGGGTTTTGTTGATAGTGTCTACAATAAGAGTTTTCCTCCCAGGTGCAGATATCCCTCTTACATTCCAAAAGATGCTATTCATGGGATTTTTTGGTCTTAGGGTGCTTGCCCCGTTTATTTTTACAGACTAATAACCATAAATCCTCAGAATTAAGGTTGTGCTCACCATCATTTACTAATCTAGGGGGAGTAAAGAGAACTAACTCAGAACCAATAGTTCTGTCAGCACTCAGTGTATTCTCCAAGGGAGAGCTAACCAGATCATTGCTTCTAAAATCTACATCTACACCTATTCTAGCAGTTATAGAAACAAACTCAGGGTTGTTGAATAGGGAAAGGGGAGAATGCATACCTTGATTCTTCCGAGTCTTCATATCTTGTGCTTCTTTAAGTTGTTGAGCTTTTTGAAGGATGGTCCTTGTGTCTCCAACCAGCCTGGCACATGCTCTAGGGGCTTGGATGGGCCCCCAGCTCTTAGTGGTGCCTTTTTCTGTAGGAGAGGAAAATCAGCTTCATATTGCTCTTCAGGTATGGGTTGAACGTCAGACACGCTTTGCTCTTCAGATGTGTTGTGCTGCAAGTCTTTTTGCATCCCTTCCCAATCTTCCACAGTATCAACATCAGCCTCATCCCAATCTTCCATTTATCTCAGTAACCCAATCTTCAATATTTGTGTCCTTCCCCAACCAGGAGTCTAGGCTATTCTCCCTGGCCTATTGTAGATTCTCAGGAGCTCTGGTTTTCAGGAGAGATGTAGGGGTTGGAGGTTCCTTATTTTCACTGTTCAGGTTCTGGGTAGAGTTTTTGGGAATACTCCCCCCAGAGCCAGAGCCAGCATTGGATCCTTTGTTAGAACCACTTTTGAACCTTTCTATGACCCAGCATCTCTTGATGGTCCACTGTCTTCTCTTTCTTTGGACCTAGGGCCCTGTGTATTGGTGGCTTGTGGTTTTTGTATCTCCACTACCTCATCAGCCAGTGGTCGTTCAACCTCTACCATGATCCTATAAAGCTTCCCTTGAATGCCAAACACCCTTTCATGTGGGATTCTTCTGAAGTCTTTGCAAGAAATTTTGACCCTAACTATCTCACAAAAGCTCTGAAAGTTGTGTTGCCAGTCTACATCAAGCAACACCCCAAAGGTTAAGGTAATCTGATCTAGCAGAGTCCACTCACACCATTTTGGATTAAGCTTCCTTAGTTTTATCCAGATCTCTTGTAGATCCTCTTCAGATGTCACATCTCCCAGCCAAGTTTCCACATTGACTGTAGTGTTCTCCTTGGAAATCCCAAAGCATGGATAACCAGCAGCTTGATCTACATCAATCTCTGAGAGAAACTTAACTAAATAAGTCCATTCATCCAGAGTGTTGATCGGCCAAGGCCAGTTTTGTCTTGTAGATGCTAGCAAACTCCTTAGCCAATTCCTCTTTTGAGACCTCTACTTGTTCCACAAACACTATCCCTACATTTTTCAGACCTCCCAAGTGTTGGGCATTCACATTTGGGACATCTAGGTGGTAGAATTCTAGGACCTGAGCAGCACTTCCCACAAACTTTGCAGAAGAGTGTGGCTTCCTCCTTATTGGGCAATCTCCAACTTTGTGGTTGACCATCTTACATATGAAACAACATTGAGGCTTGGTGCATTTATCCTTGTTGTGACCTGGCTCCCCACAATTGTAGCAAATTACAGACGCATACGACATCAAACCGAAATTCACCTAAGGTTTCATCCCCTCATGCTTCTTCTTTTGTTGATTCCTCCCCTGAGACTTCGATTGCTGTAAGTTACAACCTTTGCTTTCCCCAGTTTCACCAGCACCTCCTCCAACCTGCCCCTGCGGAGGCGGAGGGGGGAGAGAACCACTACTATTGCCCCCCCCACTGTTCCACTGCTGGGGAAAATTGCCCGGGAATTGGCCGGGGAAAGGCCATGGTGGTGGTGGCCCCTCGAATCCGTAGCCAAAGAATGGCTGGTGCTGTGGTGGCCCCATCCTAGGGTGCATCATCTGCTCTTGAGGCCAGCTGCTCGAGCCCGAGCTGTCCCCCCTTCCTCATTTGCCCTTACCACGGCCACGCCCGCGCCCGCCATCCGCCATGGTGGCTAGGACATGGTCATTCTCAGCAAGATCGGGGTGGCTTGCGGCGGAAGTGGGAAACCTAGCCTCTTCTCCTCTGGGGTGGGATTTATACCCACCCACAGCTGACTGTACCTAGCTTCTGCCTCGTCACTGCTAACACCTGTCACGCTTTTTTGCAGGCTGGCTGTCTTGCCATCCCCATTGCCGCTCTGGAGTTTGAAAGATCTCTCCCTCCGCATAAATCTAAAGCCGCCTGATAGCTCCCAGATCAACAGGGCATCTCCCACCCTGGGCTTCAGTCCCATGGGTTGCATCCTGCATCCTCCGACACCCTCAACATCAGTGATCTGCTCTCCGGGGTTTGGAATCTCCAGAATGCTTCCCAGCGTAGTCTTTTGTCCTGGATCTGTGACTCTCTCACCGCGAATGCCCAGGCGATCACTGAGGGAGTCCTGTATTAGGGGGTCCTCGGGCGTCCGGGCTATGTGACATGGGCCAGACTCATGGGCCTTGAAGATACAAGATAGAAGACTTACCCCCGTGTCCGGATGGGACTCTCCTTTGCGTGGATGGCAAGCTTGGCGTGCGGATATGAAGATTCCTTTCTCTGTAAACCGACTCTGTACAACCCTAGGCCCCTCTGGTGTCTATATAAACCAGAGGGTTTAGTCCATAGAGGCAATCATAATCATACAGGCTAGACATCTAGGGTTTAGCCATTATGATCTCGAGGTAGATCAACTCTTGTAACCCCTATACTCATCAAAGTCAATCAAGCAGGACATAGGATATTACCTCCATCAAGAGGGCCTGAACCTGGGTAAACATCGTATCCCTGCTTCCTGTTACCCTCAATCCTTAGACGCACAGTTCGGGACCCCCTACCCGAGATCTGCCGGTTTTGACACCGACATTGGTGCTTTCATTGAGAGTTCCTCTGTGGTGTCGATAGAAGGATCGATGGCTCGCCTTGTCGTCAAGGACAATATCACTTCCGGAGGAGCCCTAGTTTCAGGGCAAACCCTCCGACTTGGCAGCTTCACCATGGGTGCTCGTTCGGCCATTAAGCCAAAGGCACCCCCAAGTCGCCGAAAACCCTCTCCGTGTTAGCCCCGAATACTCCGATAAGATGGATCCGGCAGATCTATCATCTTTGAAAGAGCTGCTAGATCGCATCGCCGCCCTGGGGGTCTCAACTGACTATGATTGGATCGGGCTTAAACCCGATTGGAGAGAAATTAAATCTCCACCGATCACCCATTAGGTAGCGGTTGTGGAGGAACAAGCCGACAACAACTATTCTCCTACGTTGAGAACACACTATGTTCGGATTTCCGAACCTGGAGAGCCAGATACCCACCCTCGAGAGGACACTCCCTGTCCTCCGAACACAAAATCGGACGTTAAGCCTGAGAATTCACCGGAGACTCCGGAGCCTAGGCTGGTAACCTCGGAAATTCTTCAAACTCCGGATTCCATAGTGGGCTAGGGTGTGAATTTAAGCCCACCCACCCACCACAAGCAATATTCTCCAAGCAATTCCGGCCCTCCGGACATATGCAACCTAATGTACATGCGGCAGCAGCCTCGGGAGACGGTCCATCACTTTTGGGCCAGATTCCTCCTTGTTAAAAACAAGATAAAGGACTGTTGCGACAACAATGCAATTTCAGTATTTTGCAACAGCTATACGGATGAGGGAATCCTTAATGCCCTCAATCGCCATTGTATACTGCACTTTGCAGATTTGACACACATAGTACAGAAGTACTGTGCAATGGAAAGCGCCTGGAAAACTCAGACAACCCGCTGGGAACCGCATGCCTTTAAGTCATCTCCCGGACGGGCAAAAAGAATGCACCCTCGTGGGGCACCTTATCATCATCCCGTGGACAAGAAAATTAAGCCCTTTACAAGACATAGAACTGTCCTTGAGGAACGACTCGATAGGCCATGTCAAATACACATGACGCCGAATATCGAACCAACGCACAGTCTACGGGCATGTTGGATACTTCGGCAAGTGGCCAAGAGCGGTGAGGGTATCCTCACCAACACTACCCATAGAGAAGTACTCTTCGGAGGATGACGATCCCAAAGTATTCACAGTCTTTGAGACCTTCTCATCAAATAATCGGCGCAAATGGGCGCTCCGCGACCTTGCCGAAGTCTGCCAAGTAGCAGCAATAAATCCTTGGAACGATACGGCGATTACTTTCAATGCCGATGACGAATCAAGATCCCGCTCAGTCCGGGCACCAGCCGCTCTGGTTCTAAACCCAATCGTGGATGGCTTTCAGCTCACTAAAGTGCTAATGGACGGTGGCAGCGGACTAAACCTCATCTATGAGGACACTCTCAATAAAATGCAAATGGATAGGAGTCGCATTGAGTAGAGTAATACAACTTTTCGAGGCATCATACCCAGTCGGGAAGCAAGATGATCGGGGAAAATCAAACTTGACGTGGTATTCGGCACGCCGGAGAACTATAGGTCTGAAGAGTTACTCTTCCATGTGGCACCTTTTAACAGCGGGTATCACGCCCTGCTGGGGCGAGACGCATTCACACGCTTTCAAGCTATACCCCATTACGGGTACATGAAGCTCAAGATGCCCGGGGCCAATGGAGTTATCACTATCACCAGTGATCCGGACCTAACACTTCACGCCGAAAACAAAATTGCCTCCCTGGCCCTCGAGGCACTATCGGAGGCCCTCGCGGCCGAAGAATTAACCACCTTACGTTCCACGGTGGATAGGGATGACGTAATCCTCGAAAATAGACCCAAGTCAACTTCCTTCAAACCAGCAGACAAAATAGTTAAATTCCAAGTTCACCCGACGGACCCCAAGAAGACAGCTTCCATTGGGGCACAGCTGGACCCGATGGTCGACGCCGCATTACGCGCGTTCCTGCGTGAGAACTGGGACATCTTCGCCTGACACCTTTCTGATATGCCAGGAATGTTGCGCGGACTGGCCGAACATAGTCTCAATATACTGAAGGGATACAAGCCAGTCAAGCAAACGCTGCGGGGATTTTCCGAACCCAAACAACAGGCTATGGGGGAGGAGCTAGCCAAGTTACTCGAAGCCGGGTTTATCAGAGAGATCAAACATCCGGACTAGCTAGCCAACCTGGTCATGGTACCGAAGAAGGATAAATCCTGGCACCTGTGTGTCGACTTCAAAGACCTTAATAAGGGCTGCCCCAAGGACCCCTTCCCACTACATCGCATCGACCAGATTATTGATGCAACCGCGGGACACGGTTCACTACTCCGGATACCATCAAATTAAGATGAGGGAATCCGATCAGGCCGCAACGACATTCATCACCCCGTATGGGCCTTTCTGCTTCAACACCAGGCCTTTTGGGCTCAAGAACACCGACGCCACTTACCAACGCATGATTCAAACGTGCCTGGAAAAGCAAATCGGCAAGACTGTGGAGGCATATGTAGATGACGTGGTCATCAAAACCAATCATGTTGAATCATTGGTGGACAACTTACACCTTACATTCGACAACCTCCGAACATATGACATAAGGCTCAATCCGAAAAAGTGTGTTTTTGGCGTTCCCACCGGCAAACTGCTAGGGTTTATTGTCTCCAATAGAGGAATTGAAGCAAACCCAGCCAAAATCTGAGCCCTGTCACAATTGGCAACACCAACTGACCTCAAGCAGGTCCAAAAACTAGTCGGGTGCGTGGCAGCTTTGAGCAGTTTTATCTCCAGATTAGGAGAAAAGGCATTGACATTGTATCGCCTACTCTGACGCACCGACCACTTTGCATGGACGGACGCTGCAACAGCCGGACTGGAGGAAATACAAACTTTACTAGCAAGCAACCCCATCCTGGCCGCACCAAATGTTGGCGAACCAATATTGCTCTACATATCTGTAACTCACCAGGTGGTGAGTGCGGTGCTCGTCATCGAACGAGAAGAGGAGGGGCATAAATTCCCACTCCAAAAGCCAGTATACTACGTATTGACGGTCCTCACACCATGCAAATCCCAGTACCCACATTATCAGAAGATAGCATATGCGGTCTTTATGGCATCCCGCAAGCTACGACACTACTTTCAAGAGTGCTCGATCACAGTGGCTTCAGAAGTACCACTCAATGATATTATAAACAACCGGGACGCCACCGGCCGGATTGCCAAATGGGCCGTTGAGCTCCTACCATTTGAAATAATGTACAAACCACGCCGAGCCATTAAATCTCGGGTGTTGGCTGACTTCTTCACCGAATGGACAGAGGCCGAACTTCCTAAGGAGTACGACATGTATTCCAACTAGGTGATGCACTTCAATGGCTCTAAAATGCTAGCCGGACTTGGGGATGGTGTCGTCTTAATATCCCCCACAGGAGAAACAGTCCGTTATGTGCTCCAAATACTGTATACAGACTCTAACAACGCAGCCGAATATGAGGCCCTATTGCATGGTCTTCGGATGCCTGTCTCTATGGGCATACAACGCCTCGAGGTGCGCGGGGATCCAAACCTCGAAATATCCCAAATAAATGGAGACTTTGATGCCAAAGATCCGAAGATGGCGGCTTACCGCAATGTCGTACTCAAAATATCAGCTCGGTTCGAGGGGCTTGAGTTTCATCGTGTGGCCCGAGAGAGCAATTAGGCAGCGGACATCCTTGCTCGCATGAGGGATAAGCGTGATCCTGTCCCACCTAACACCTTCGTGGAAAGGCTCTTCAAGCCATCCGTGGTATGGCAGGACGAGAGCAGCAACATGAGTCCGGATCTGATCACACCCCTGAATTCCGAATACAATCCCGATATCATCAGGGGCTCGGCCATCAAACCAACACCATCGGCTCATGTAATCATGGCGGTAATCGCCCCATGGACCGAACCCTTCCTGTCCTACCTCAATAGGCGAGAGCTCCCCGAGGACCAAAATGAGGCTCGACGCATCGTCTGATGCTCGGAAGCCTACAAGGTTCATGAAGGAGAGCTCTACAAGAAAAGTACTATTGGAGTCCTTCAAAGGTGTATCTCCGAAGAAGAGGGGCGGCAGCTCTTGGCTGAAATCCATGCTAGTCTTGGCGGTCATCATGCCGCAGCTCGGGCCCTTGTAAGTAAAGCCTTCCGAACTGGATTTTTCTGGCCTATGGCCCGAGCAGATGCGCAAGACCTTGTCCAGCGTTGTGTAGGATGCCAGATTTTCGCCAATCAAAGCCATATGCCGCCTACCGCCCTACAAACAATCCCCATTACTTGGCCTTTTGCGGTCTGGGGGCTTGACATGGTCAGACCCCTTAAAGGGGGAAGCCATAAGAAAAAATATATGTTGGTCATGGTGGATAAATTCACCAAGTGGATAGAGGCCAAGCCAGTTAAAACGGCTAAAGTCGGACCAGTGATAGATTTCATATCAGGTGTCGTACACCGTTATGGTGTCCCACACAGCATCATCACCGATAATGGCTCAACTTCACAGCCGGTGAAGTAAAAACCTGGTGCGCTAATCTGGGCATCAAGCTCGATTATGCCTCCGTCTATCACCCTCAAACAAACGGTCAAGCCGAACGGGCTAATGGCCTGATAATGAGCGGCATTAAACCCAGACTAGTGCGATCCTTACAGGAGTCAGATAAACACTGGGTTGAGGAGCTTGACTCCGTACTCTGGGGGTTGCGGACCACGCCCAATCGCACGACCGGATACACACTGTTCTTCATGGTGTACGGCGCAGAGGCCATCTTGCCCTGCGATATTATCCACGGCTCACCTTGAGTCCGCATGTACGAGGAGAAACAAGCCGAGCTCGATAGGCAAGATGACTTAGATGGCCTGGAGGAGGAGCGTGATGTCGCAAAAGCTCGCTCAGCATTCTACCAACAGCAAGCTCGAAGATACCAAAGCAGAGAAGTGCGGGCCAAGACTTACAATGTCGGTGAACTCGTTCTACGCCTACCAGAGAAGAAAAAGGACAAGCTCAAGCCCAAACGGGAGGGTCCTTCATTATAGATGAAGTTCTCACTGGAGGAGCCTATCGCCTTCGTAATGCATCAGACAATCGCTTAGAGCCGAACCCATGGAACACCGTCAGACTCCGAAGATTCTATGCCTAAGTCCAAACTCACTGTTCATTACGTTTTTCCATTCTTTTTTCTTCTTTTTGTTTTTATACGACTTCTGGCTCATGTTCGGATAAACCGCACACCTGAGGGGTATACATCCTTAGATGTATATACCCCACAATACCTGGGGGCTTCTTTTCACAAGAAGCTCATTATTATTTTTTTAGCATCAAGCTCACAGTATATATGTGTCGTCTACTCATATATGTCTTCTCTTCACCATTATATGCACCTTTATGACTTAAGTTTTTGCCAAGCTGGGTTGCCTGGCTCCTGTGCTTATGCCCTACGTTCCCGCTTGTTCGACTAGGGCATAAAGGGAGCACCTCTGCGATTGTTACAGCCGGGTTATCTAGACATGTACCTCAGACGGGTGAAGCCGAAAGATAGCATTCTTAAGAGAATAATTGGTCGGCGAGCAAAACACAAACTGCCCTCATTGCAATAAAAGCCCCTAGACTATAATGTGTACTGTGATTTTTAGCATCACAGCTTCGGTATGCACCAAAAAAAGCATGATGGCCCAGGGAAAGGAACCCTTAATGGAACTATTCTCTCTAGAAGATGTTTCTTACAATCAAATGTAATATAACATAACTCCCCGAATACAACTTGTCTGTTCAAGCAACTATGATCGGACTGCCTGGTTTCCGAACATACTTTGGTGTTTACCTACAATATAGTATTCGGAAACACTCCAAACCTAGGGTTTTTGGAGATCGAAGCAGAAAGTCTGCCATGACAATCGTTTTACAAATCTGGCTGGAGACAAGTTTGTCAATAAAAGTACATCGCTACTTGGACTCAAAAACTTCTTCTTCCTCTAGACCCTCTAACAGGTTGTCTAGTTTACAATCCTGTTGTGAAAACTTGGCGGCCATCCTCACTTGGTCGTACACCAGGCTAACCGGAATTTCCTGTCCATCGGATCCTTGAGGTCCGACCCGCGCCATATGATTTGGATCAAGTCTGGTGTACCGTGTTTTACCGGAATTTCCTGTCCATCGGATCCTCGAGGTCTGACCCGCGCCATATGATTTGGATCAAGTCTGGTGTACCGTGTTTTCACCATGGCCCAGGCTTCCCGAGCACCTTCTCGGCAGGCCGATATCTTCCATAGCACAAAGCGGCGCCGAGCTCCCTTGAATGAATTAACGAGTTCCTCCATACTTCCTAGAGGAGAATCAGCTGGCCATAAAGTCTTAGCGATGTTTCTCATTGCCTTCCGAGCTTGCTCATGCACCTTAGACAGCTCTTGCAGCAGGTCGCCTTGAAATCTGTACACCTCTTCTTCGGGCCGCCCAGTCAGCACACCTACAGAAATAAAATTGTTAGGATTCGCATTAGTGAGCTGCACGGAAATAAGTTAAAAGGCATACTGAATATGCCGCCTTTCAGCTTTCGGTTATCCTTCAAGGCGTCTGCCAATTGGGATCGCACGTCTTTCAGCTCTTCGCCTAGCTGGGTGTTAGCGTCCTATAGCTTGTTCTTCTCATCCTTGGTCCGTGTCAGTACACGCTCACCAGTGGCCTCTTGGCTTTCTCCATGTTGTTTAGCCACCTGCGCGGCCTTCAGTTTCTCTTACAGTTGATCCGACAATCCTGCCATTGTAAATACAAAAGTTTTTATTTGAATAAACATTACTGGCACATGATTATATTTTCCAGACTGCTGCGGACATTACCAGTTGGTGCCTCCTTGGACTTCGCCAGTTCGGTGGTAATAGCAATTAGCTGGGTCCGGCTTTTTTCCAGCTCCTGAGAAAGCATGTTGTTCTTCTCCATGAGTACCTGATTATGCAGCGATCCTTAAATCAGTTGCGTCAACTGCTTTAAGTCTCGGGGGCTACTGACACATGATCTTACCCGCATGTCCTTGGAAAGCTGTTGAGTGTCTCCAGCGAGCTCATCCCGAGTAGCTCGGATGTATGCATCCACTGAGCTAAAATCATTAAATGCTTCTTAAGTAAAGGTTGGGTCGCGCATAGCCGCTCTCCGGCGTCGATGGTTCATTGCACTCTCCACTTCGGAGTTGGTAAGTGATACATCATCCAAATCCTCAGGGATAGGACAATCCGGCATTTCTCATGTACCAACCCCAGCCCTTTGGGCGGGATCCAGGGTTCGGATGGGTGATGCATGATCGCAAGGTCCCCGGACACAGTCTGGCGTATGCTTTTCCTGAAAATGCCGCGCAGCAGGAAATGTCAAAATTCGGTACCTCTGCCATGAGAGCATTAAAAAATAACCATACCTTTTTGAGGGTGGGAGCTTGGCACTATCGCCGTCCGGCTTTCTTTTCGAAGACCCGACCCATGCAGGCATCTCCTCCTTAAGGGACACTTCTGATACGGTGTGGTGAGACGAGCGCCGCCCCTTTGAAAGCATGAGACAATGCGGCAGGTGAGGTGCAATAAGAAAACTCTTTTGGAGGAGATGTCTCCTGGGTACTTATGTGGGAAGAGGGAAGAAGGCCATGGTAATCAGCTATAATAGCCACTTCCGTGCCATTGCAACTCACTTGATAGAAAATCCCCCTCCTTGAGCTCTACGGATATATCCAGATCATCTTCGAATCCGGGATCCAGGTCCCAAATATGGTTCTCCAACTGCGGGTGGGGCTATAGATCCCCGCGGCGACTTTCCTCCATTTCTGTTAAAAAATGGTTGGATTAAGTTCAAATGGGTACGATTCAGGAGGAGTATTGAGTAAAATTACTGAGCGAAGGCTTACCCAGCTGGGAGGGTTGTACATGGAAAAGCCCTCTCGGCACTTAAGGCGAGTGAACTCTTCCTTCTCCCCCTTAAAAAGATCAGCCAGCATGGCGGCCAAGGCGGCGAAGTTGTCTGGACCCTTACGCCTGCATCATGATGCGTCGTCTTCCTTGTTGTAATGCCACATGGGGAGCCCTCTGGATTGGAGTGGTTGAACGCCCCGCGTTATTGAAATCACCATTACCTCAATAATGGACAGTCCGAACTGGGCGAGTGTCTTTATCTTGTCCATTAGCCTCTTAATCTCCGTGATCCTCCTCGAGGCTTCGGGGGCGCCAGCTATGGCACTTCTTTAACGAAGCATTGGAAAACGCGGGTAGGCCTCGTCGGATTGGGTCTGGGAGAACGGCATCTTCAATATAAAACCACTCCGAGGGCCACTCTTCGGATGCCTTCTTCGGAGTGCCGGATAGGTATCATGTCCCGGCTATGCGCCATACTTCGGCACCGCCCACCTCGAATATGGATCCCTTTTGGGAGCGAAGGACAAGGTAGAAAAGCTTCATCCATAACTCAAAATGGGCCTTGTAGCCTAGGAACAGCTCGCAAAGAGCGACAAAGCCCGCGATGTGCAGAATGGAGCCCGGCGTGAGATTGTGCAGTTGGAGGCCATAGTACTCCAGGAGGCCTCGGAGGAAGGGGTGGATTGGAAACCCAACGCCTCTTAATAGAAAGGAAACGAAGCACACTCGCTCGCCTTCTGAAGGATTAGGGAAATTTTCTGCTAGGGCTTCACCAGTAAAATAAGTTAATCCCGCCTGAACGGGGACTAGATCCGCAGGGGGGATATCCCTGCACCTGGAGCTTGGTCAGCTGGGCATGTGATACAGAACAACTCTCCCAATCACCTTTTTGAGGACCGTGGGGGTGGGAAGAAGAACTAGGAGCGTTGGCCATGCTTGTGTGGTTTCTTGTGGCAAGCTCTAAGGGTTTTTCGCTTGGTATGGAATGGCATCTGAGATTCGATCTCCTTAAATAGACATCTTCCCTACATGGCCCGGGTGTTATGTGTAAAAATACTTGGACCCTTCGTATTCGTCTGACACGTGGGAGCCAGAGCGATGATGGATCAGAAGCCGAAGGATATAACATTTAATGTAAAGCCAAACTGTTCGAGGAACTCATCAAGACCGAAGATGTAATAGCCGAATACAGCCCTTTGGTTCAGATGCTTTGAAGTCTGCGGAGGAGGAACCCGCCTTGCAATGCCGAAGACAATTTGCACGTCGTACACATCGTCATTGAAGACTAGTTCGGGGCTACTGAGGGAGTCTTGTATTAGGGGTCCTCTTGCGTCCAGGCTATGTGACATAGGCCGGACTTATGGGCCTTGAAGATATGAGATAGAAGACTTTCCCCCATGTCCGGATGGGACTCTCCTTTGTGTGGATGGCAAGCTTGGCTTGCGGATATGAAGATTTCTTTCTCTGTAAACCAACTATGTACAACCCTAGGCCCCTCTGGTGTCTATATAAACCGGAGGGTTTAGTCCATAGAGGCAATCATAATCATACATGATAGACATCTAGGGTTTAGCCATTATGATCTCGAAGTAGATCAACTCTTGTAACCCCTATACTCATCAAAGTCTATCAAGCAGGACGTAGCATATTACCTCCATCAAGAGGGCCCGAACCTGGGTAAACATCGTGTCCCCTGCCTCCTGTTACCCTTGATCCTTAGACGCATAGTTCGGGACCCTCTACCCGAGATCTTCCGGTTTTGACACCAACAATCACTTCCCTCGGCTGGGTGGTGCGATTTGGGGCAATCATCCCCACTTCGCGCTTTGATGCACAGTCCATTATCCGCGTCACTATCTTCTGAACTAAATTCGAACCCCTTTTTGGGATTCTCATCTTCATTGACAGCTCCTGGACTTGTTCTCTGATCAGCCTCTCTTCGCTGCCCCTGCTCAAATTCCTTTGCTCCGTGCTCACATTCATGGTGGAGGTGGTACGTCGAGCTAGGACCTGGGTGGGATATCATGTCACTCTCCTCCCAATCCCAGCTCAATCCAGCCCAAAATATGTAATCCAAAGCTTCACCGTTCTGCCGATGTTGTCTTCCCAACCCATGACACCCCTGTGTCAGACCGATGCTACTGCAAAATTTGTCTTCATCGCTCAAAACGACGTAGGAGTTGGGGAGAGATATGGCCATGGATCTACCTCCTCCGAATCCTCCGGCTCGCCTGTAGGAAGATGCCCTAAGATGCATTCCCATCTCGCGCTGCGCCTTGGATCCCCACATCTGGCTTCCTGCTTCGCCCACATGACGTACGCATCTGGCATTGCAGTTGGATGCGGCATCCGCCTCTTCTCCTCCCAGGTGCCCTCGAAATAGATCCTGCGCGCCAGATTGAGGAGCTCGAGATCCAGCCTGACCTGGTAGGTTTGCACTCTCCGCGGGAGGATCCACTTCGCTGACGGATCTGGCTCTGCTGCCACAATCCGATCCATCTCCTTCAGCTCCTGCACACATGATCCAGGAAAGCGCATCGTCGCGGATCCGCATCGCCCACTCCCTCCACCTTTGAGCCCTGGTTGCCTGCAGCTTCTTCGGCGACACCGAAGCAATTGACCGAAGCATCTCTAGGAACGATGGGTAGATGGAGGACAGGGGCATCCGCGGCACCGTCGAGCCCGGCGGGGGCGGCGAGCATGTTGATCTGGTGGCGCGAGGCATGGGGAGGGGCGCGATCTACTCCGGCGGCAGTGGCGGCGGCAGCGGGTGGCGTGGTGTTGGCTAGCGGTGGTAGGTGGGAGGCTGGCGCGGTCGCAGGAGCGGTCATTCAAAAACTCCCTCTCCACACTATGTGAGAGTTCATGTCTTCATCTATTGTGATCTACCATGAATGTGCGTGTGATAAAAATGATCATTCATTGTGAATTTGGATAGCAAAGGTGGCTACAAGACAAAATTGAATTTCTTGCCGTGGAATTAACAATATCGTCAGTTTTGTAGATGAAACTAATGTTTTTCAAACAGTCCTTGGTAATATCAATACTGAAATTTCTAAATCACACCCCTGACATGTAATTATGGGCCTACCTTTTTTGTTCAAGCTGCGAGTCCACTCTCAACAGGTAACTGGGCCCAGTTTTGTCCTAGTTGCAAATCCATCTTCAATACAGCTATGGGGCCTACCTTTTTTGTCCTAGTTGAAAGTCCAATCTCGAAACACAACTAGTCTCGAACCCCATTTTTGTCCTAGTTGCAAGTCCAACCTCGACACATAACGCAGGGCCCAACCCATTTTGCCCCATTGCAACCTCACCCCCGACATGCAAAGGGGGGTAATCTTTTTTCCCAGTTGCAGGTCCTCCCTCGATTTTTTGTCTAAATTGCAAGTCCACTCTCAACAGGTAACTGGGAGGGCATTTTTGTCGCTAGTTGCGACTTCACCCACAACATGCAATTGGAGAGGAGCCTTTTTTCAGTTTCAATCCCACCCTCGATACACAACTGGGCCCAACTCATTTTTGTTCCGTTTGCAAGTCCTCCCTCGACACACAACTAAGTGCCGGCCATTTTTCTCCTAGTTGCAACTCCACCCCGACATGCAATTAGGAGACTCGCCTTTTTTCTTGTCCTAGTTGCTTGTCCATCCTCGATATGCAACTAGGGTCCAACCCTTTTTATCCTAGTTGCAGGTCCAACTACACCCATGACATGCAACCGTGGGACCTTATTTTTTTGCCCCGGTTGCATGTTCGCCCTTGATACGCAACTGTAGCCCGACCAATTCGTCCAAGTTGCAACTTTATTTTTGATACACAATTCCCCCAATCCATTCTCGCCCTTGTTGCAAATTCATCCATGACACGCGTCTAGGTTTGACCCATTTTTGTCCTAGTTGCAAGCCCACTTTCTACACGCAACTGCATGCCCGCAATGAGTCTGCAATTAGGGGTGGGAGGAGGGTTGTCCGTTGTTGCATATCTGGGTTTTAAATAATATTCATGATTTTTGTTTTCATCTTCTTCATAAAAAGGCATGAATATTTTCTTAAAATTATGAACTTTTGTAAAATCATGAATGCTTTTTCAAGTTCTTTTTTTTAATTCATCATCTTTTTCCAAATTGTTGGAATTTTTCTAATTTCATGAAAAAACAATGTATTCGCTCACTTTTTTGAATTCATGGACATTTTTAAAATTTGCTAATTCCTTTCTAATTTGTAATCTTTTTAAAATTTGCAAAAAAAATTATTTCACTAAAAATTGAAAATTAACAGAAAAATAATTTTTTACCAAGACAACAAACAAGTATCAGCAAAAAAACGAGCGACGAAAAAACAAACGAACAAAAGCGAGCAGTACGTGCCTGACCGAGCTGAATAGGAAGCAACAACCTGAAAACAAATAACCTGAAAACAAGCCAACGCACTAAAGCCCAGCCTAAATGACCCTCGTGACCAAAGCTTGATGAATGACGGGCAAAAGCAACCCAACACACCAACGGACAAAGTTTTTTTAACAAAACAAATGCTTGATATTTTTTTTGAGAAAAAAAATTGAAACTTGATAGATGAACAAAGTCAATTTACTTGCTTAAAAAAACACACAAGGGGGTGGGCTTATTCTGGAATGAGCCCTGGACACACCGATGAATAACTCTAGGGCGTGTTTGGTTGCCGTATCTAACAGTAGTTGCATTGCATAGCCTTCTCAACTCAGCCTGGCTATGCAAATACAGCCTCAAATGCACCATCTGCATGTTGTTTGGTTGCCTGCATGCCCTCTTGCCTACATGGGCAAAACCACACTGCCTGGTGTTTGGTTGCCTACATGTTAGTGGACAAACCCAAGACATGGTGTTTGGTTGTATGCAACGCCTGGTGTGTGGTAACCTCTTTGGCTAGTTGGTGAGGTTACCAGCACACTTCGGCACAACCATGTAGCACACATCATAAGCAGAGTAGAGTATAAACAGAGGATCAACTACTTAAGAGCATATTTCAGATAAGCAGTACCACACTTCATAACAGCTCTAGGCATAAACCATAAACATAAACAATTCAAAGCAGACTTGATAGTACTTAGGGAGGCCCCGGCCCTACTCCTTGGCGGCGAAGGCTTCGTCGTGCTTCCCGCACTTGATGACGACCTCAATGCCATCGTCGTCGAAGATGATGACCTTGAGGGTGTCGGGAGTGAGGAGGTTGAACATCACCATGTAGCCGATCTTGATCTAATGAACGGCTACGTAGGAGGCCCAACCCTGATCCAGGGTCACCCTACCGTTCATCAGCTTCACCGTCACCTTCCAGGAGCAGCCGGTGTTGTTTCTGAGCTTGAACTCCGTCGGCACTGCGACGAAGTGCTTGGTGAAGTCCAGGGGCATGGGGATACACTCAAGCTTCGGTGCAAGGATGACCTTGCAGAAGTGAGTCAGGCCATCCTCCTGATGGTAGTGGTCGTAGTTGCGGCGCTTGTTGCTGAGGGGCTCCTCCATGCCCTCGTCGTCACCACCCTCGGACATCTTCGGGTCTTCCTCGGCGGTGGGCGGCAACACAACCTCGTCGGGCATTGGGTGAAGGGGCTGCTTGCCCTTGTTGTCAACGGCCGGGAGCACCTCATTGCTCTCCTCGATCTGCACACAATTCATGAAATCAAGCATAGCACAGAGTTCATGGCTTATTGAAGAGCATGTAGTTAAAACGGCATGACTGTCACTCTTCTCCTCCTCTCCATCGCCCCTATATTTACTCACCCTGCCCAACATTACTTACCTACCCCCTCTCTTCTCTCACTGTCAACCTTCCTCCTCCCCATCGCCATGAACTATAGCTCCAGCTCCAACGCCAACGCCAACCCCTTCCCTTGGGGTATTGGCTGGAGGGCCTTCTTCCTCGGGTGGTCGGCTGGTGACCGCACCAAGTTCGAGAACATCATGGAGGTGTGCTCGAACTTCGGCTCCATGCCTGACATGTAGAAGGAATCTAATGCAGTGCTCATGAAGGCCATTGCAGAAGAGCTAAAGACGTTGATTCCTGACCCAGAGAAGGGCGCGATGGCAGTTGACATCATTCGATGGGCCATGAATCAGGCCGTCTCCGACGACGGTAAACAAAGGAAGAAGTGGTGCAAGTACAAGAACTACTGGGCTCCTAATGACCGTCGTGTCGTAGTGTACTGGGAGACGGCTATCGCGCCGCCGGCGGTCATCGATGGGGAGCCTAAGGAGGAGGAAGAAGCGGTGCAGATGCCAGCGAGGGTGCCGGAGCCAGGTCGTCGTACCTGGCAAATCGACCTCGACTCCGCCGAGGATGACGACGACGACCCGTCGGCCCGCACGATGATGAAGGCCAGCGGCTCGACCTGCTGCTCCGCACGCCGGTGACGGCCGCCGCGGTGAGCCGGTGTCTGTTGTGTACCCCATATCCCCCAATCCCCCTTCTGGTGACCGCATCTACCTCTATTCCGATCTTGTATGCACTAGTTTGAAGTACTATGAACTCATATGAACTAGTATGAACTACCTCTACATGCTTATCTACCTCTATTCCCCATTCCCCTCCTTCGTGGATCGAATCTATCGCCGGATCGAACGGGAAAAAGTTCTGCATGTCGAACAGAGAGAAGTCCTTGCCGCCATTGCCGCGGGCCAACTGATGATCCGCTCGCCGGTGATGGAGTCCGGTGGTCTTCTTGCTCTGCTCTGATTCACCGCCGCCGGTGAGAGTTGGAAGAGTGGGGGAGAGTGGGGAGAAGGAGCGGTGAGGGGCGGTGAGGCTAATAACCGCCGGCGCTTCGGGAAGCAACGCGGCTTCTCGAGCGTGGCCGCGCGTGTGCAGCCGCCGCCGCCCACGTGCACCGCTCAGGCCTGGCCCTAGAGAAACTGCCGATTCGTGCGTTCCCAGAGAGCCAGGCCCAAGAGTACTTTAAGGTTCGTGCCATGCGGGCCGAACAGTGAAAGCAGGCAACCAATCGACCCGTTTCCGTTCCGCGCGAGTCAGGCCGGGCCTCATGCAGGCTACCAAACACGCCCCTAGTTGCTGGTAGTTGGAAGTCAACATCCTCATCACACAAAGCCCATACACTCCGTGACGAAGTGCATTCCAGCAAGGAGTGTCAGATATCAACCGAAGTGCTAGAGGGAGATACGGAGCAATAATAAGTGAGATTAACCTTAAAGCTGTTATGGTCTAATGTAAGTTTTCTTTCGAGTGTCGTGCTGTGAATTATGAAGCACATAGTTTAGCTAGATTTTCCCTTTCTAGAGTTCATGGTCGCCACGTCTGGTTTGGTGTTCCTTATAACCAGAATCGTATCCCACTTCATGTGGCTTTTGATGAATAAAGTTGGTTTTTACCCCTAAAAAAAGTTGGAAATCAAAACAGCCAAAGGGCCAGTTCTTTTAGGTGGCTTAAAAAATACTCCCTGCATTCCTAAATATAAGATGTATAGTTTTTGGCGCGGAAATTAAAGAACACACGTGGAGGAAAAATTTTACAAGTTTTGGGCGAGATTAAATCTGACTAAATGACATGAGAAAATAGAGGAGCTTGCCTCATATAAAGAAATGTAATCAAATCCCCAAAATAATTATTCAAACAAGTGGTGCAACGCAATACACCTTATATTTAAAAAAAATTCTTAAAAATCTATACACCTTATATCAAGAAACAGAGGGAGTAAGTTGCCTCTCCCCAGCTTAAAAAATAAGCCGCTTCTAAAATTTGTTGAGGCTTCTAGATTAGTAAAATCCTGGTGGGTAGCTATTTTATATTTCTTTTTTCCTTATTTTTTGCCCGAGTTTAAAGCTGATGGAGATTTCAGGTAGCATCTTTTGACAACTTCATTTATTTTCCGGTTCAAAGTTTTGGGTTGGGTTGAGTTCAATTGATGCAGCAAGCGCGTTTGAGAGGGGAAATCTATAAATGGAACGCGCAGTCAGAAACTGTTCCGAACACTAGCATGAGCAAATTATAGTAATACTTTCCATATGAACGGCAGACTTACCTTTGATCCAAACTATTGTGAAGGGTCCTTGTATGTGTGTTGTACCTATAAATATACAGGGTGATGGAAGAAAGAACGTCCATCAAATCAAAAAAGGAAAAAAGGAAGAGGAGGGGACGCTGGAAATTAGAGGCGGACGAAACTCGCCGAGCTCTCTCGTGCCTAGGACCAAAATTAACCATGGCCTGGTCATGGCTTGATAGGATCATGGAGAGAGGGACTACGGGCTCCTCCGGCGTACCTGACGATACGTCGTCTAGCCATGTCATCAAAGTGTCGCCCCGTGAAGTGCTCTGCGTGGGAGCCGTGTGCTGGGCGGCGTGGAGGTACTTCCGGTACATCACATGCCTGCGCACCTACGGCCGGGACATGACGGCCATGGCCGGCAAGGCCGATCCGGTGATCGGGCGTGACGACGAGATTGATCGCGTCATCCGCATCCTCTGTCGCCGGACCAAGAACTGCGCCGCGCTTGTCGGCGCCGCCGGGGTCGGCAAGACGGCCATCGCCGAGGGCCTCGCGCAGCGCATCGTCGCCGGGAAGGTCCCGTCCAAGCTCGCCGGAGCGCGTGTCATTGAGCTCAACCTCATGGCGATGGTGTCTGGTACGATGTATGTTGGCATGTTCGAGGAGCGCATGACGGACTTTCTCAAGAAGGTGGCGGCTGCACTTGGCAAGGTGATCCTGTTCGTCGACGAGATGCACATGCTTCTCGGCGCCGGAGCGGCCACGGGCACCCACATGGACGCGGCCAACATGCTGAAGCCAGCATTGGCTCGCGGCCATATAAGATGTCTGGGCGCCACTCCTGACGATGAGTACTCCATGTATATCGAGAAGGATCCTGCACTCGAGCGGCGGTTCCAAAAGGTGCACGTTGAGGAGCCGAGCACGCATTCCACCATTGCCATCCTCCAGGGGCTTAAACCCCGGTACCAGAAGCATTATGGCTTGGAAATTCTTGATGCTACCATTGACGCTGCCGTACACCTCGCTGACCGCTATATCGCAGGTGATTATAGTAATTTTGCTGCATTATTGTAGTATTACAGTTGTTTCAGACGAAATTTGCTTGTGAGCCGAGTTGTGATATCATTGTTCTGTATGTGTAGGTCGTCGGTTTCCTGATAAGGCAATTGATCTCATTGACGAGGCCTGCACGACATTAGAGCTAGGAGGAGAAAATACAGTTGTTGCGCCGAATCATGTTGCACAGGTAGGCATGCACGTCACTTTTACTATTTCGACAGTGTGTGCTTGTCATGTAGTACTATGTTTGAACTAGGTTTTTCATTTGAAGGTTGTGAGCGGATGGACTGGAATTCCTATAGCTACGCTTAATCAAGAGGAGAGTGTCAAATTAATTCACTTAGCCGACAGATTGCATGAGAGAATAGTTGGGCAGGATGAGGCCGTCAATTTAGTTGCAGAAGCAGTGTTGCGTTCCAGGATTGGCCTTCACCAAGCTGGTCAGCCGATAGGCTCCTTCCTCTTTTTGGGCACGACGGGTGTTGGAAAAACTGAACTTGCGAAAGCTCCTGCAGAACAACTATTTGGTAGTGAGAAGATGATGCTTCGCTTTGATATGTCTGAGTATGTTAGTCCCGAATCCGTGCTACGTCTCGGTGGAGCACCCCCAAGGTTTCATTTATAATACACACACCTTAATTTCAAGCAACGTATTATTATATCACAGTATTTATGTTTACTTATACAATTATTTTTTCTTCGTAAAGCTATCATGGTTATGAAAATGGTGGACAACTGACCGAGAAAGTTAGGAGGCGCCCGTACAGTGTTGTCCTTTTTGATGAGGTGGAGAAGGCATATCCGTCAGTGTTGAATGTTTTTCTTCAGCTCCTTGACGATGGTGTGTTGACTGATGGTAAAGGGCATAATGTGGATTTCAAGAATACAATTATCATTATGACTTCGAATGTTGGGGCAGAGCACCTAAATGTAGGAGTGGTTGGAGAAAAGACAACGGTTGCTTCGCGAAATCTTCTCATGAAACAGGTTTGTGAATCACAAATAGTCCACTTGGAATTTAGTAAGCAGCTGCTCGTTGATTCATTATGATATGTATTTGTTGGTGTAGGTTCAAAAATGCTTCAAGCCCGAATTTTTCAACTGATTAAGCGAGATTGTAGTATTTGAGCCGCTTTCACACCGTCAACTGAAAGAGATAGTGAATATCCAAATGAAGAGTGCCTTTGCTAGAGTAGCCGGCAAGGGCATATCTCTTGTTCTAAGTGATGCTGCGTTGGATGTCATTTTGTCAGAATCACACAACCCAGTAAGTTTTTTTTCCCTTTTCAAAGTAATCATAAAATCTAGCCTATTCAAATAATGAACCATTTTCCGCATGTTATTGATAACCAACACTACTTGGCCTTTCACAGTTGTATGGTGCAAGGCCCATAAAAAGGTGGATAGAGAAGAACATAATGACAACTATCTCCAAGATGCTGGTCAATGGGAGTGAGAAGCTGTTGAAGGATCAACAATCTCCATTGACTCTACCAGTGACAAGAAAGGCTTGAAATACCAATTGGCAAAGAAAAATGCGACGGATCCGTGAAGCAAGAGATCTTCTCATTAACCCTACGACAAGGATGGCTTGAACTTCGTCGCGGTTTATATAGAAGAAGAAAGATGTGCAGCTTTGGCTTATTTTCTGTTTTTCATGCACACACCACAGAGACAATCACAGCATCGTAGTCTTCCTACAGGTATCTTATATGTGTGTATGCCTAGTACTATTAGATTATGCTTCCAAATCTAAATTCAATTGTTGCATAATTATCTATTTGACGGTGTTTGTTGGTCTTCTCTGTTCCACTAAGTACACACAACCTTTGCATGTGTCCAATGTTGATGCTGCTGCTGAGCTCCATTTATGTTAGCTTTGAGCTTGGTGGAATGGCGTGCACACACAATGCTTTGCATGTGTCCAATATAAATTTTTTTTGAGATGATGCGTCCAATATAATTGGTACAGCGGAAAGTGACAAGGAACCAGAGCCATCGATGGCAGAACCACCACTCACCCACACACAACGAACCAACCACCAATGGATCACCCAATCCATGACACACACAGCAATAGCTCGCCACCAGCAGGGCACATCACAGCCAGTCAGGCTAAACTTTCAGCAAAGGCAAAGCCTGTGCCCGACCCGAGACTCCACAACAGACAGGATTCTGCTTTACCATATATATATATATATTGCTTTCCCGTGTGAAATGATCTGATGATGACATATACACATGTGATGTGGACTACTACAAAGCATATATGAACAAAGAAACAAACAGCCGTATTCCTCCCCTACAACCTCAACCCTATTCCCCTTGCTTGCCTATCCCAGAAGACGTAGATTACAGGCTTACAGCAATCCACTACAGCAAATGCTGCCATTAGCATATCGATCTCGATCTATGCAATGCGTTCCGTGCCAAGGTACCGGAAGGTATCAAAACTTGTCTCCCGATGGTGACCGTGCTCCGATCAGCTCGACCAAGCAGTCTTCGCTTTTTTGCGAGCTGTGTCGTCAGGCCATCCAAGATCTCCCCCCACATGCTGTTTAGACAATGAGGGAGGTCCGGGTCTTGATGGGCTTCAGCTTCACCCCCATGCTCTCGGGCGACAGCAGCTCCGGCGATATGCAGAACGGGTTGAGGGTGCTCCGGGGGCTGCTCTCGAGCTGGGACGGTCTGTACATCCCGTATCCCATCAAGAAGTACTCCATCGGGATCAGCATTGCGTGTGGCTGCTCCTCGGTGACCAGCGACCCGCATGCCTGAACCTGCGATTTGCCCACAAAAACACTGCTCAGAACCTGCCTTGCTCTGGGTATGGTTCTCAAGTGATCACATGAATTGTTGAAATGTGCGGTACCTCGACTAGAGCGCAGTATCTCCGGTCTAGTTTTGTGGTCATGTGGACAGCGTCGGCATGGAACTGCGAGTTCTCTCCCACGAAAATCAGCGTCCGGCACCGGAGCTTCTTCAGTGCTTCAGTTAAGTCATGTCTCCTGATAGATGGAGAGGTTGATGAACTGGGTGAGTTCAGATCCAAATTTGTTTGGCATTTACAGGCAATGCCTAGCAAAGATATTGTTTACTTACTCGTTTATTGCTTTAAGGTATCGACATACATTAACACCCTGCCTCTGATCAAGTAACTGCATAAAAAGGTAATCATGACCTCAGTCAGATGTTGAAACTGTAGAGATAATTGACATTCTAGAAAAACACTAGAAAGCTGCAAAGGGGAGAAAATACTTACACTTCTACAGGCCTGAACAATTTCCGATTCAGGTTCTTGTCCACTTCCACGAACTTCCTGTATATAGCAAAAAGAGATGTTCAGTGGGACTTAAATAGGTACAATGGTGCAAACAGAAGAAGCTTATGGAGGAGGAAATATACCGTGCTAAAATACCGCTGAAGGAAGCATTCGTTCACTAGTCCACTAGTGCCACAATAATAAAGTAAGTTTAACAATACCTGAAAGATCAGAATATGAGGTTAGTATACATAAAGAAATAAGGCACTGATAAATTCATGGCTGAAACTGAAGTAGCAATCATTACCTTGTTATACAACCACTCACTCCAAGATGGGGCTTTGCATAGAGGTGAAACCAACATCAGGCCAAGAACCCTTTCCCTGTACTTTGCCTGGGATAACATATAAAACAAATTGTTAGCCAAAATCAAATAGCAAGCTTTGAAGGACTAATCATGCAAAAAACTTACTGCAAAGAGGGTAAGCACGTAAGCACCGGCGGTGACACCCATGCACATCACAGACCCTAAACTGCAAGAGCAATGCCACAATAACATCAGAGGACTCCTTTAGGCACCAACAGAATACGGAAAAAAAGTAAGCCAATTATCAGATATTTTACCCGAAGAAATCAAGAACATCCGCGACCTGATCCGCGAGATTATCAACAGATAGCTCAGGTACATCCGATGGAATTGGAGCTGCTCCCAACTGTAAGACAGCAGATGCCATGAAAGACAAACATGTAAGAACCGGAGGTAATAGGAGTAGATGATCATGTAAAATATGGAGGAACAGATGATGATGACTGACCTCATGGCCTTGCGGAGTGATATGGTAAATACAAAAATTGTGAAGCAACAGGGACGCAGCCTCTGGGCAGAAGAACAATCCTTGGAAGCAGGACATGTCTACCAAACAGGAATACAACGCATGAGCTACCTTGTTATAGCAAAATTTATAACACCAACCACAAAGAAAACGACCGCACTCACAATTTAGAGCTACGTCCGGGTACGTTATGAGCGCTGGCTTGTCTTCGTCGCCGTACACGGAGACGGATACAGAGCCGTATCTTGTTCTCACAGGATGCTCCTGATGAATCACATGGCAAAAGGACACAAATTTAGTAACAGCTGTAAACAAGCTATTCCAATTTAGACCATCCCCAATTGACCAGAGTCCAGAAATACTTCTCCCTTGGTAAAAACAGACACCATACGTTGCTTAACACACAGAAATAGCATGAGCACGCTTCCTGACGTTGCTTCATATGCTTCTAATCGTAAACCAGGGGCCGTTGCAACTATACATTTAAAATGAAATAGTACCAAATTCTAAGCCTGATTTCCTCTTGCTCCTACTCATGAGCAGCATTGCAACCACAACATAACCAAGAATAAATAACAAGCCACGCAGCAGCTAATATCTCTAATCCTTAATAAAAAATTGCTGTTTCCCCCATGGAGGAGGCATACTAACAATCTGGCATAGCATCCTCAATTTGCAACTAATTAAGAACAGGTGGGGATACTAATAAGAATAAAGGGGCAGAAATCAGCAAGAACAAGCTCCTCTGCCTGCCCAACCACCCTAACAGACCAAACAAAAAGAGCAAACGGGAACCCCACGGAGCCCGCCCTACACAAATCAATCCTCCCCGCAAGAATGCCCCCGCCGTCGAACCGAGGGGGGGAATCAATCAACCAATCAAGAACCGGAATGCGAGCACGGACCTTGCCGCCGAAGTAGATCCGCTCCACGTCGATGGACACCGACCCGCTCGAGTCCCCCATGGCGGCTTCCAGAAGCTTCCTCCCAACAGCCCACCAACAACCTCTCCCTCTTCCTCCTCGTCGTCGCTCGCCTCTTCCTCTCTTCCGGCTCTCTCGCTCTGTCTCCTCTCCTCCTTCCCCCCCTTGGCGTCTATTGCGTGCATATATACGCGAAGGGGCCGCTGCCCAGAAATAAACTCGCCACCGACGGCGGTGAGCTTACCGGTGGGTGACTGGAACGGGACAAGCCGGAGACTAGTTTTTAGATCCACACGTTGTTGGCTCGTTTTGACGGGCCCACATGTCGGCAGGCGTTGCGGGGTCCCGCGTCTGCACTGCCTGTGGCCCTAGCATTTTGTTTCGCCCCGCCTTGTGAAAGCGTGGATAAATGGGTGGTCTGCTACGGGCACGCGCATTTCGGCCCTCGTGGGAAACATTGGGAATTTTCAGTACATGGCCTATTTTTCAGTCCAATGGTCAATGGGATGTCGTCTATTTTTCTTCTTTTTTGTACAGTTCAAAAGTTTGTGTACTATTTATAGTTTGGCAAGCTTGTTCTTTTAGTTTGGAGAGCCATACAATCTTAGTGTGTTTGGAGATTGTGGTTCATGGAGCTTTTCATATCTCATTCATGGATGTTTACCTATAGGTTTTGTACTATTTGAGAGTTCACTTTTATAGATTGGAATTTCATTTTGATTCATACATTATTGTTGGAATTATGTGTCCTGTAATTGTATTCAAATTACTCGGAATTATTAATATTCGAAAAAACTTAATTATGAAATTTTACATGTATTTATACATGGCATTGCTTAGCATGTTTACCATGGAATTATTTGTCGGGCGTAGTTAAGCATTATGAGATATACAAGCTAGTGCTTCAAAGATCAAATGGTTATGGAGCTATGAAGGGTCTTTTCCTCCCTACTATCGCTACCAAGGCAAAAAAAAAGGTGGTGGCCTATCTACCCACCTCCACGACATTGACCGCAGGCCCCCTCTCCTCATTTACCGCTTCGACGATGGGAGTGGATGGGGAGTAAAGGTACGAATAGTCAGGGGTTGTCGATCGGCTGCGGTGAGACGATGGCGGTGCTGTTGGCATGGAATAGATTCTCCTCTGCTTTACCTTTGCTCGATGGTGTTTCATACCATCGGGGGGGTGGGCCAAGGATGGTGTGGCCCTCACAAAGGAGACGCTTGATGATGGTGGCGCTTAGTCGCCGAGACGGTCTTTTGGGCACCAATCCACCTCGAATTCGTCCAACAGGACGGAACAGACGGAGCTCCACCACTTATTCATGTGGTCTTCTCAAGGCAGCGAGGTGGGGTTTCTCGTCGTGCGTACGCGTCAATGAGTTCTGGCGACATGCGCTTCGGGTCAGTTCGGGGTTTCAATGTTGGTGACTACGACTCTAAGGCGCTGGTCCTTAGGGGCATATGCACCAAGACAATAGTGGTCATTCGATAGAGGAGCGGTGACTAAAATGTGTCATTGGTTTGTTCTAGTGACAGTAGTGGTCATTCGATGACATTAATGTAATTTGCATTGTATTTAGAGTGCTTTGTGCTTCTAGTGAACTTTCATTATAATAGATCTAAGTTTTTTCGCCAAAATTATCATGGTCTTGGAGTTTTTAAAAAATAATGGGTTTATGCCTGGTTGTTCATCATATTCGGTTTTGCTTGGTTGTCATTCGTTTACGCTCTTTTTACTCTATCTTGAAGCTGAAAATATTTCTTTATTTTTTTTCGAACATAGCACAACCGCATATGCTCACATACACGTACATGCACTCATCATATAAATGCATGCACAACCTACCTCTACGAGCACCTCTGAGATACCGAGTCGTCAAAACATTTTGAGATTGATTAAGTCACTATATCCGCCTCGTAGTTGACTGGAACATCTCCTCCCACTGAACAAAAATCGACCAAAAGGCTGAAATAAATCTCCACTATTATTAAACAAGTGAGTTGTGGCGGAAACATGGAATATCATCCCTTTGTTATCTTAGACCTGATGGCCTACATTGCTCCAATGACATTGTGCCAATTAAAGCATCATAATTAGCAATCAACAAAATAGAATTAGAACTCAAAAAAAGAAACATCGTATCAATTAATCAAATCATCATAATTAGTATTCCACAATAAACATTGTATTAATCAATCAACACACTATAATTAGCATTTCAAAAAAGAAACATCGTATCAATCAAATCAAATAAGCATAATTAGCATTCTAAAAATAAACATTGTATCAATCAATCAAAGCACTGTAATTAGCAATCCAAAATGCAAACATCTTAATTTGGAATGTTTCCAAACCACTCGACATGATACCTAGACCACGACCATGTAAGGCGCGAACCGTGCCACCACTGGAGATATTGATATTCACCACTTGCAAGGCTGATTAAATAAATCTGAAGAAGCAAACGTTGATTAACAAAAAAACAGAATTTTTAAATTTTGGATTGTGCGTTGCACGTACATAACTAGTAGTGCAGGAAAATGCGAGGAATTTATTCTTTCCATTGGGTGATGCTAGCCGAGTGATTTACAAGGATCCACCCTCTGGATGTCATTTGTAAATGTGTTCATATACAAGTAAGAAAATCTAAAGCACTAGACATGTTTGGTTATAATTATCTAAAATTTAGTCGGCTGTGATATGTTTTCAATCTTGTTGCTCTGACAACTCGGACGTGTGTAACTATATTTTCTAACATGTTAAGAAAAATAGGTACATTTATTATGGTTTATCAGTCATATGATATGTTTGGATATATTTACAAGCATCCGCCGGTTGTGGGCAATCGTAATAGCGGCAGTTTAGTTGATTAGTGTCTAATAATTTCGTATTTTGTGCACTTTTTACATTATTTTTCATATCATGGTTTAATTCTATAATCAATAAAAAATGCAAAAGATTTTGATATATTGAAAGCAAGGCAATGGAATGTTGAGAAAGTTATTACATCAATCTCATTGTTCCTAAAGTTCGGCAGTTTCGCACAACCACCCCAGTTTTTGTCCTTATATGGTTCCATTTTCCGTTCAAACTTCAAAGTAGCAAGGCGACGGAATGTTGAGAAAGATCTAACATCACATTTCATTGTTCCTGAACTCACAGGCATTCGGTAAACTTACCCAGTTCGTTCTGGTACGCGTTTGTCAAACTTGGCTACTGTACGTTTTTTCCCGTAAAAAAACAAAATTTCAAACTGGCCCACATGTCATGAAGCGAGGTACATGAACAAGCGGTGGTGGGTCGTGGTCTCGTACCAGACTTCCCCGTGCATCCTCAGCTCAAACCGGTGAGTGGAGACACCCGCCGACGGCGCCGCTCGGTTGAGCTGGACCGGGCTGGACGCCGTTTTCAATTCAAGAGGAGGATGTGGCGTGGAGCATCTGGGATCGGGTCCCCGGCGGGCGGACGCGTCATGGGGTTCCCCTGCGTCGGCCACGCGGGCGCGGGGCCGACTGTCAGTAATGCACCCCCATGCTTTCCCCTATGACTCGTTCACGTGAAGGAGTTTAATGGACTTGTACCTGATCTGACTGTTTTTGTACCCCGAAAATGGTTATTTCCCTGATATCTTTGTACTTCATTCAGTAAATTTATGGTTTGTGAACCCTCTTTTTTCCCCTGGAAAGGACAACATCGCTTGGAAAGGTCATCGCCGTTGGCCAACCAATACATGTATGGTTTCTTTCTCTCTCTCTTGTTTTTTTTTGCATTTTGTTCTCCAAATTACAGAGCCGATGATGACAATGAGTTTATTACTACTTGATCTTCTTCTTACCTGGATTTTTTTGTATTTATATGTGGTTCATTTCCAGTGAAAAACTAGCTACTACCTCTCTCTCAGTTTACAGGGCGTGTGCGTGCCCCTAGGTCGTTAATTTGACCAACTTAATACAAGTCATATATTACAAAAAATATACCAATATAAATTTCAGATGCTCTATTTTCAAACCGTATAATTTTTGTGTTATATAGTTTATATTAAGGTGATAAAATTGACAACCTAGGTATACGCGTAGGACTTATAAACTGAAACGGAGATAGTAGAAAATATGGTGAGCATTTTAAAATTCTAGTGTACCTTTTAAGTTAATGTCCAGCCTGTGGTGCGACCGAAACGAGTCATGTTTGCGCGTAGGTTAATGTTTTCAAAATTCAGGTTGAGAAGCTTGCATGTATAACAACAAAAGTACTTTCAGCCTGGTTGACTTTCCCAACAGAAGAGCGTTCCTCCGCCACCACTCTTCGTCCGGCCTAATTAACCATCTCTTTCGCACTCACAGAGAAAAGCAACGTCAGATTCTTAGCTTCTTCCGCTCGGTTTCTACCTCCTCCGATCCTTTTTGCAAGGCGAAGCAATAAAAAGATACTATCTCAACCCGCAAGCCAAATTAGGAGGCGTCGCAGATTTGGAATATGCGTTTCCACGAATGGGACACATATCTGGACTGCATACGCATGTGGAAGAAGATCTCACACTGTGGCATAGGCACAATTATTAGCAGGTATGGAAGGCTGTGAGGTCTAATTAGCGCCCATAAGCTGACAATAAATGGGATCCACGTGAAACGGCCCTAAGATTCCGTCGCCCGATCAGATTAAACGGAGCACTCTATGTACGTACTCCCTCTGTAAATTAATATAAAAACGTTTAGATCATTATTTTAGTATTTTAAACGCTTTTATATTTCTTTACGGAGGGTGTTGGGGATATTACCACTAGACGTAAACCGGCCTACTTGGGCCGGGTTAACTTCATTAGTGGCGTAAACAGATGAAGGCCCAAGGCCTGTAGTCAGTTAGAGCATGTAGCCGTAAACCGGCTTGATGTATGACTTGTATTGTAAGTAAGGAATAGAGAGATAGCAACCGGAATACGAGTATGAACCGGTTAGGACTCTATGGAACGACGGGCGTCGCCCGTGTATATAAGGGGACGACCCGGTGGCGGTTCAGGACAGACGACCACAACTCGAGCCTAGGCGAAGCTTGTTTGCTCCCTAGCCATCGAGATCATATCAATTCCATCACAACTAGACGTAGGCTTTTACCTTCATCGAAGGGGCCGAACTAGTATAAAACCCTCGTGTCTTTGTGTCCGCTTTAAACCCCTTCAAGTAAACTCGTAGCGATGGCTCCACGACTAAGTCTTTTCGCTAGGACATCTGCCGTGACAAATCCACGACAGTTGGCGCCCACCGTGGGGCTATCGCACGACGGTTTGACGATCTTGGAGGGCAACCTCAAGGGACTCGAAGGCTATGTTGTGGGTCGGATGACCAAGAGTCGTCGGGGCAGGATCTACATCGACGACGCAGGATGGGGTCCCGAGGCCGATTCGATCGAATACGGGTATCGGGTCCCCTTTGGTGGCATACACGTTTTCATTGGCAAAATCGGTGAGCTTGGGCCTGAGCCGGGCATCTGCACCGACCTCATCGAGACGGCTCAGCGTGCGAGATCTACCTGGGCTAAACCGGCCGTGAAGCGTGTCTTCGTTGGAGTCGTCCACGAAGGAGAGCGTGAGGACGGATCAGAACACGGTAATGAGACCGTCGTCTATTCCGATGACGAGTCCTCAACCGGAGAGACCGAATCGCTATACCAGTTGCAAGACAACCGGATTAGGGGTTGTTCCGATGGCGACAGTATTCCGGACCCCCCGGGCCAGGTCAACCGGGTTGAAATATTGATGGCCGGCACACAGGCGGCGAATCATTCTTCGACCGCCGCAGCAATGCTCTCCGGATCAGCAGCGGCAGCCGCAGTTGGGGCAGGAGGCCTTGTGCGCCCGCCGGTTCAAGTTCTATCTGAGTTGTTTGATGCACTAGCCGCGCTTATGGCAGAGGACAATCCGGCAGATCAGGAGGCCCATAATGCAGAAATTGCGAAGGTGAGAGAGCAGATCGTGCAAGCCAAAGCGGATCTGGCAGCAGAAAAAGACCGGATGGCTGCAGAGCGGGCCGCTTTGGACGCACAGGCCTATAAACTCATGCTTGACCAGAATGCATCACAGGAGGTTTTGAAGCGGAAGCACAGATCACGCCTGCCGTTAGGGTTTGACCCCCGAAATCTCTTCCACACTCCAGGAGCTAGACCCAGTAATCCGCCGCGGTACCCGGAGACAAACCGGATTGAGGCGCCAGGGCCAGGAGCGACGGTCCAACCTCGCCTGATGGAACCTCCTCACCAAAACATTGCGGTTCCTCCGCCGGTCCAGACACCCCCGGGTCATTATTCGAATCCTATGGACAACCTTGTTGCGGCCGCTGCACGGCTAGAGGCCATCCCAGTCGAAGGGGATTCTCCGCAAGCGATAGAGACGCGCCGGGTTAAGGAGCTTCTCCGGACTGCGCTGATTCAGCAGGAGGCATACTCGTACAGCCGTGATCGGGTTCATTCTACGCCCCGTCCGAGCCGGAGCTATAGCAGGCGCATGGATGAACCGGCCATATCAAGCAATGCGCGAGGCCGTGAAGCGGCCCATGGTAATGACCCGGTAGGTGGTGTTGGCGATGCTCGGGATATGGTGGACCGGGACCGGGCACAAAGGGAGGCCGAGTTAGCAGCACGGGATAATGCGGGCCAACTTACACCGGTTCGTTCTACCACCTTTGCCGGACCAGGAATCACATCCGCTTTGGGAGTGCCTTGCTTAATCCCAGCTTTACGTAATGTGCGCCTGCCCAAAGATTTCAAGGGTCCACGCAAGGTGCCGAATTACACCGCTGATTTACCCCCTGAAGCATGGGTAGAGAGTTATGAGATGGCCATGGAAATGCTGGACGTGGATGAGGCTGCATGTGCAAAATACTTCACCATGATGCTTGAGGGCATGGCTCGTACTTGGTTAAAGAGCCTACCACCCAATTCTATCAGCTCATGGGCCCAGTTGCGGACCCGGTTTATACAGAATTTTAAGGATACTTGTAAGCAGCCCAAGTCCATAGTAGATCTAGCAGCTTGTGTCCAGGAGGAAGGAGAATCAACGACCCGTTGGGTACGCCGCGTTTCGGAAATTTTGCACTCGTCTGACAGGATTAATGCCGACTCTGCGATCTTAACTCTGGAGGGCAACTGCCGGTTTGAGCCTCTAAAATTGAAGTTGGGACGCATGAAGCGGTTTTGTAATGACATGGGAACCCTCATGGCCGCTTTAGTGAAGTATGCCGATTTGGACAGTACCAAAGATCCCGAGCCTAATGATGATGAAGCAGGGAAGGGAAAGAAGAACAGCAACTCCAAACAGCAGCAGTACAAACTAGCGGGTCATGGAAACGGAGGCAAGCGCAAAGCGGATGGCAGCGTGGACTTTGTGGCCAACACTAATGCACAGGACCGGGGGCAGCGGCGCAGAGGTAAAGCGGCAAATCGTAATGGGGCTCCCAATCCTAACGCAAGCCGTTTGAACTATTTGTTGAATCAGCCTTGCCCGAAGCACGGGACGAAGGAGGCGCCGGCTAACCATCTTTGGAAAGATTGTTATATCATGCAGGAGTTTAAAAACTCTAATACCTTCCGGTATGACCATGGGTCAGGTGGCGGTTCAGGATCCGGTTTACACGGTCCGGGTCACGATGGAGTTTCCGGTTCAGGTTTCAATCAGGGCGGTCACAATAGCCAGAATAATCGGAACGGCCAGCAGCAGCAGCAGCAGCAGCAGTCAGGTTATCAGAGCCAGCCAAAGCAGTTGAGCAATGGGCAATATCATATTTTCACAACTAGTTTGGATAAACGCGACCGAAAGCTCCACAGGCGAGCGGTGAATTCTGTTGAACCGGCCTTACCACGTTACTTGCGCTGGTCGGAGCAGCCTATCGTGTGGAGCAGACAGGATCACCGCTCCGGATTGATAATCCGGGCCAGCTAGCATTAGTGGTAGACCCTCAGGTGGGGGGTTATAAATTCACCAAAGTACTCATGGACGGAGGAAGCAGTATTAACATATTGTACTATGAGACATTTCGCCGCATGGGTTTAACAGACAAAGATCTCAGACCGTCGAATACGGTGTTCCATGGTGTGGTGCCTGGCAAATCTGCATATCCTGTTGGTAAGATAGCCCTGGATGTGGCCTTTGGGGACGAGCACGACTCCCGGTCGGAAAAGCTAACATTTGAGGTGGTGAAGATCCGGAGCCCGTATCACGCCTTATTTGGCCGGCCGGCTTACGCCAAGTTCATGGCGCGGCCTTGTTATATCTACTTGTAGCTCAAGATGCCGGGTTACAAGGGGACCATAATGGTTCATGGGAGCCGTAGGGTCGCTTTGGAATGTGAGGAAGGTGATGCGGCTTATGCGGAGTCATCGAGTTCATTAGTGCCAACCTGGATCCCAAATAGGAAAGCGCGCTCATCGAGTTCATCCGTGAGAACCGGGACATTTTTGCATGGAAGCCGTCTGACATGCCAGGTGTACCGAGGGAACTCGCTGAGCACACTCTTAATGTGGATCCTAAGTATAAACCGGTGAAACAGTTCCTCCGCCGGTTTAACGAAGAAAGACGCAAGGCCATTGGAGAGGAAGTGGCCAGGCTTTTAGCAGCTGGTTTTATTATTGAGGTGTTCCATCCAGAGTGGCTTGCTAATCCGGTGCTGGTTCTTAAGAAAAACGGCACTTGGCGTATGTATGTGGATTACACAGATCTTAACAAAGCCTGTCCGGCAGATCCTTTTGCCCTCCCCCGTATTGACCAGATCATTGATGCCACGGCGGGTTGTGAGCGTTTGAGTTTTTTGGATGCATACTCTGGATATCATCAGATCAAGATGGCGGTTAAGGACCAGGAGAAAACAGCATTTATTACTCCCTTTGGAGCCTTCTGCTATGTATCTATGCCCTTCGGGCTCAAGAGTGCCCAAGCCATCTATCAACGGTGTGTACAGAATTGCCTGCATGAGCAGATCGGCCGCAATGTGCACGCCTATGTGGATGATATTGTAGTAAAATCAAGACAGAAGGAGACGCTAGTGGATGATTTGAAGGAGACCTTTGACAACTTGCGAGCTTACAGGATGATGCTTAATCCGGCCAAGTGTGTTTTTGGTGTTCCGCAGGCAAGTTACTGGGTTTCCTGGTGTCTAACAGAGGAATTGAGACTAATCCGGAGAAGATTACGGCTATTACATCCCTAGCTAAACCGAAGTGTATCAACGATGTTCAGCGTTTGGCGGGCCGAATCACTGCGCTGAGCCGATTTATCAGCCGCCTCGGGGAGAAGGCTATCCCTTTGTATCAAATGCTGAGGAAGACAGACAATTTCGTTTGGAGTCCAGCTGCTGATGAGGCATTTGAGGACCTGAAGCGGCAGTTAGCCAATCAGCCTGTTCTCGCAGCTCCGGTCGACAAGGAGCCACTATTATTATACGTAGCGGCCAATGCTCGGGCAGTTAGCGTGGCTATTGTGGTGGAACGCAAAGAGGCAGGCAAGGAATATCCGGTTCAGCGGCCGGTTTATTATATCAGCGAGGTGCTTATTGAATCCAAGCAAAGGTATCCGCATTGGCAGAAGCTGGTCTATGGTGTTTTTATGGCCAGTCGGAAGTTGAAGCAGTATTTTCAAGGGCACCCCATCACAGTGGTCAGTTCAGCTCCCTTGGGTGATATTATACAGAATCGGGAGGCGACTGGCCGGATTGCCAAGTGGGCTATAGAGCTGGGGCCACACGGACTGAAGTACGTGCCTCGGACGGCAGTGAAGTCTCAAGCACTTGTTGATTTCATCAATGATTGGACGGAATTACAAGCACCAGAGGAGAAGCCGGATCACACATATTGGACTATTCATTTTGACGGATCCAGGCAATTGGAAGGCTCGGGGGCTGGAGTCGTATTAACTTCCCCGCGAGGTGATAAGTTTTGTTATGTTCTCCGCTTAATGTTCCCTTGTACTAATAATGCAGCTGAGTACGAAGCCTTGCTCCATGGCCTCCGGATGGCTAAAGAGATGAATTTAAGCCGGGTTAAGTGCTTTGGTGACTCGGACCTAGTGGCTCAACAGGTGTCTGGCACTTGGGATTCTAAGGACCCGCTCATGGCTGCATATCGTCGGGAAGTGGATAATATTGCAGGTTGTTTCAAGGGTTATCAAGTGGATCATGTGGACCGTCGGAATAATGAAGCGGCGGATGCTTTAAGCCGGTTGGGCTCTCAGCGTAAACCGGTCCCGCCTAACGTCTTTTTGGACGTGTTGCACAACCCGTCAGTCAAGCTCCCAGGTGAGGTGGATTTGGCTATCCTTGATCCGGAGGCTCAATTGGTGGCAGCCCTGCATGTTATTCCGGATTGGACAGTTCCTTATCTTGCGTACATGAACCGGGGGGAGTTACCAGAGGATGAGATTTTGGCCAGGCAGATAGTCCGGCGATCCAAGTCTATGACGATTGTCAATGGTGAATTACATCATTGCAGTGTATCAGGGGCGTTTCAACGTTGTGTTTCTCCTGAGGAAGGCTGTGAAATCTTAAGAGAAATTCATGAAGGGGATTGTGGACACCACGCCGGTTCAAAGTCTCTGGTGGCAAAGGCGTTTCGTCACGGGTTCTACTGGTTGACAGCGCACGCTGATGCGGAGGACTTGGTTAAACGGTGTGATGGATGTCAAAAATTTTCAAGGCGTGCTCATGTGCCGGCTCAAGAATTGAGGATGATCCCAATAACATGGCCGTTTGCAACTTGGGGGCTGGATATGGTTGGGCCTTTTAAAAGATCCAAGGATAAGAAAACCCACCTTTTGGTGGCAGTTGACAAATTTACCAAGTGGGTTGAAGCGGAGCCTGTCAGCAAGTGTGATGCAGCAACAGCGGTGCAGTTCATCAAGAAGGTGATTTTCCGGTTTGATTTTCCACACAGTATCATTACTGACAATGGTACCAATTTATCCAAAGGCGCTATGAAGGAGTTCTGTGAACGTGAGCACATCCGACTTGACGTGTCATCAGTGGCACACCCCAGTCCAATGGACAGGCAGAACGAGCTAATCAGGAAATCTTACGAGGCATCAAACCCCGGCTTTTGGTCCCATTGCAAAGAACACCAGGATGTTGGGTTGAAGAGCTACCATCTGTATTATGGAGTATCAATACTACGCCAAACCGGTCCACAGGATACACGCCATTTTTCATGGTCTATGGAGCAGAGGCAGTTCTCCCTAGTGACATCCGGCACGATTCGCCTCGTGTGGCAGCTTATGTTGAAGCAGACAATGAGACAGCACGGCAAGATGCTTTGGACCTATTGGACGAGGAGCGCGATATAGCGGCTGCCCGTTCGGCGATTTACCAGCAAGATCTTCGTCGCTATCACAGTCGCCGGGTTAGAACCAGAACTTTTCAAGAAGGAGATTTGGTGCTTCGACTCATCCAAGATCAAACGGATATGCACAAGTTATCCCCACCTTGGGAGGGACCTTTCGTGGTCAGCAAGAATTTGCACAACGGGTCGTACTATCTGATTGATATTCGAGGGCATCAAGACTCACGTACGTCAGCGGAGGAGACCAACAGGCCGTGGAATATAGCTCATCTTCGGCCTTACTATACTTGAGCCACCGGCTCTATCTATGTACATATCATGACAATGTATATATTATCTTTGATATATCAAACCGGAGCCTCAGCTAAAGCGGGGTCTCTGTCTTTCTCATCATGCGAGGTTACACGGAGTGGTTCTGTTTAAAGCGGCCTCCGGTTTACCCCTTGACATTTGTTTTTTATATATCACTGGGGGCCTTGGTCGTGTCCGAACCAACGAACACCCTTTGATAGGCGACAGCCACCAGATCATTTGGGGACATGGTCAAGTCTGAACCAGTCACGCCTCTTGGTCGGCCTAAGGCCACAAAATCACTTGGGGGCATGGTCGAACCCAAACCATTGTCACGCCTCTTGATCTGGCATATATGCCACGAGTCATTTGGGGACCTGGCTGACTTGAATCATTGTCACTCCTATTGGGGGCCTTGATCCTGTCCGACCATGGTAATACCATCTGAACAGCTCAGTATAGCATATTTTTGCAAATGGTTTTTATTATTGCCTTTGCTTCCATGTTGTTTCCATGGTTTGTTCGTGCTTTGCTTTTTTCGGATTTCTTTTATGCCAACAAGCATATTTTTTCCGGTTCAGCCAATGATTTTTTGATCCCCTTTTAAATCCGGAGGAGTCTGCCTGGTTTACCTTTTCCCTGTTAAACATCATGGAGTAACCAGGGGGCTCGTATTAAGTCAGTACGATTTGTACGGGAGCTACTTTCTCCCTTTTTGACGGTAATGATTTATAAAACCACCGCTTCAGGCTTGGCTAAAGCCAGCTTTATGCTCAAACATGGCAGGTATTTATGTATCATTTATTTGTTATATTACTGATACACATATCAAGATCATAATCCGGCTGTCGGTATAACCGCCACCGAAGTTCAAATTTTTCTGATTGCAGGAAATATGAATTAAAGTTTTCAAGCAAAAGCTTCAGTACTTATGCACGAAGGCATATTCCAGGCAGAAGTTTTAACTATCCTATTACAAGGCAGCATGGTGTTCAAACAAAATCATTGTTTTTGCAAATAGCTCTTTAAACCGGCTTCCGGTTCAAGCCTGCTCCTCATCCTCCGCCACTTCAGCTTCTTCGTCTCTACCCATTGGCTGGAAATCAACAGTGGTCCAGTCGATTCCCATTAAAGCTTGGAAAACAACCTCTTCATGGATCAGGGAAGACGGTTCAATATCAGGGGCGTAAGTGTGCTTACGGGTTGGAGGAATCAGATTCTCCGCTTCAACAGTTGGGGCCGGCACTCGCTTGTTTTGATTATTATATTCCGCTTGATAATGCGTCAAATCTGCCTCTTCAGCTAGCTGGCAAGCCAGCGGGCGCACTGCATGGTTTATGGCCCTTAAATCCTCTTCGTTGAATTCAGAGCCATCTTCTTTTAGACTGGGATAGCCTTGAGCTGCTTCCACAGGATCAAAGTCGGGCACCCATGCCTTTGCCCGGATTAAGGCATTGATGGCTCCGGTTCGGGCAGCAGATTTTTTCAGCTCCTCAATCCGGGCTGGAAGCATTGACAGCTTGCTAAGAGTGTCCTGAATTAAAGAGGGCGCCGTGTTATTGTGAGAAGCTGTGGTGATGATCCGTTGGGCTCCGGTATACAATTGTTCCACCAAGGTGTAGGCAGCTTTCAATTTCTTCCGCACATCATTTCCTAAGTGCCCAATACGTGTGCCTACAAACAAAATTGGAATGGTCTCAAACCGGATTTACAATACAGCAGATTCAAATTTATCACAGAAGTTACAAGGAGCTTACCAAAGATTGCAGCAGTCATAGAGTGTATTTGCCGCTGTACGGCCGTCAGTTCATCCACCACCGGTTTAAGGGCCGCTTCAGCGTTTTCTGCTCTTTTGGTTAAACCGGCCTTCTCAGTGGCCCAGTCAGCCCGCTCTTTCTTGAAGCCTTCTTTCAGCTGTTCAGCAGTGCTCAAAGCGCTGGTCAATTCTTGCTTTGCCTTATCTGTTTCAGCCTGCTGGGTCTTCAGGGCCTCCTGCAAATCGGCAATCTGGTCCTCCTTGATTTTCACCTCAGCCTGCATACAGATGGCATTTTAAAGATTTGTACAGGCGATCCAAGAAATGGAAGTATCAACCACATAACAAAGTTATATGCCTGATACTTGGGGGCTAATGCACCTTCAATTTTTTGTATATTGCTAGCTTACAAAGTCCCAAGTTCAATACAAGTATTCAACTTGGCACTTGGGGGCTAATGGCTATTTGATCAAGTTATGTTCTAAGGACAACTTTTTATTTTTGAGCCCCGGTTTACTTATGCTAAGTTAGACCGGCCCTCGAGGGTTATGCCGACGGATTTCAAAAAAAAATGTTTAGGATCAAGTCCCGGTTTGACCAAGGTCACAAACCGGCCCTTGGGGGCTACAAGGATGAATGCAATGGCAGAAAGGAAAGAAGGAATTTACCTCAAATTTATCCCTCATCATTTTGACCAGGCCAGCTTCACAGTCACGGCTAGTGTAAAGCCGGTTTAGATAGCCAGAGTGAAGATCTTGAGCATTCAGAGCAGCGTATGTCTCTAATTCAACATCCCATTTTCCTTTGTTCAAAGGGGAAGAATCCTCTTTGATGGTATGCCTGGTAAGGGTGGCAGGATTCCCGGGTTCAGAGCGGCCTACGCCGGTAATCACAACATCATCATCTTTTGACTCGCCGGTTTGGGCTGGCGCGGCCGGTTTGTCAGCAGGAGTTTGGGATTTCTCAATCTGAACAGAGCTGGCAGGCGGATCAGCAGAGGCTGGAGTATGAATAAGACCTTCTTCAGGGATAACGTCGTCTTGCAGAGGAGGATCATTGGGGATATCTTCACAAGTAAAAACTTCATGATCCGGTGCTTGGTCATGTTCTGGGGCCACATCTTCTTCAGCCGCTCTATCCAGGCGGGCCTTCTTGCTTGGTTTTGGTTTAGCCCTGAAAGAAAAATAAAAAGTCAAGGAAAAGCGTAAGCCATTGCGCAGTATACTGGAAGCATATGTTCGGTTTAACTTACCCAGCAACTGTTTTCAAAGGTGGTAGCTGGGTGGCCGATGATTCACCAGACGATGAATGAAAAGTGACCTGGTAATCGGAGTCGGATGGATTAAGAGGTTGACGGAAGAAACCCGCTTTAGGATTTAAATCAATAAAAAGGTCAGAGACCTCGGAGCGGCGTTTTCGAACCGGACTATTTGGTAAACCGGCAGAGGTAACTACCTGGCCACTGTGCCGGGTTGTGCGGCGAGCTTCATGTTGCTGGGTCTTCATAAGAAATTGGGAATCCAGATAAGCAAAAGGATGAGAAAATTTAACTTTCCGGTTTGCCCGGCGAAATTTTGGCAAAGGCAGGATTTCTGAATCGGAAAAGAGAATGGTTACCTCAACAAAACCCGCATTGCTGGCTTCAGCGTCATCCTGACAAGCATTATCATCAATAAGGCGTGTAAAAAGCAAGCCAAGTGAATCAAGTTCTACCTCAAGATCCGGATTACCCACATCATCGTCAATGGCTGGGTCAGATGAAGCGGTGGTTTTTCTCTTATGAGCTGGCTTCTTGATAACCTTGGTCTTGGGCCGGGTTGGCCGTCCTGCCTTCTCCGTTTTGTCTTGAGGAAGTTTCTTGCTCCAAAATGGATTATCACCCTGGATCAGCAGTAATTAAATGTTGAGCATATAAAATAGTAACCGGTTCAACAATAGAGCAATTAAATATTACCGCTGGCGGTTTGTTGGTGGTGCAGTAAGGAGGCAGACCGGTTTGAGCACATAGGTGCTCCGGTTCATTCAGCATCTTTTTCACAGATTCTGTGACTTCGTCATCAGGGAGTTGGATTTTAGTGTGTCGGAGTGGGTCATCGACACTATCAGTATACTCGCACATCAAATTTGGGCGCCGGCTTAGAGGCAAAATGCTCCATGATATCCAGCAGCGTGCAAGGTCTATTCTTGTTAAACCATTGGCCATGAAGGCCCGGAGCTTGGATAGTTGAGGAGCGTATTTAATTCTCTCCTTGGCGCTTAGCCTTTGTGGAAAAGGGTGAGTGTTGCTGAGCCGTTCCGGACGGAAGCCAGGCAAGGGATTTTCATTGTCAGGAGAGGTATCCTTGCAATAAAACCAAGTTGCGATCCATTCCTTGGGGTGAGTATGGAGTTTGACATGGGGATAGGTGATTTTTTTCCTTTTCTGAATGGCCATACCGCCCAGTTCGGTATTAGGGCCGTCAGTGAATTCAGTACGGCGGTTTAGATGAAAGAGATCTCTAAATAACTCGACTGAAGGCTCCTCTTGAAGGTATGCCTCAGAAAGTACTTGAAAGTGACATAGATTGGTGACGGAGTTGGGGCCAATATCCTGTGGACGGAGTTGAAAGTTGGCTAACACATCCCGATAAAATTTGGAGCCGGGCGATTTGAAGCCCCGGGCCATGTGATCTGCGAAGACCACGACCTCTCCTTCCTGGGGCGTAGGAGGACAGTCATCTCCAGGAACCCTCCAGTGAATCGTATCTTTGTTATCCAAAGCGCCGATCAGGACTAGATCGTTCAGCTGTGATTCTGTGACACGGGAGGGAACCCAGTTGCACTCGTACACTTGTTTGGCCATGACGAGATCTACAAGAAATAAGTGATCCGGTTCAAGAACATGCCGGATAAAAAGGTGTTGATCTAATTATGGTAAACCGGAGGCAGTACCCATAAACCGGTCTTCTACAACGCAGCATCAGATGGATTCTGGCGGTTCAACCAGGGGACTAATGACATATATACCGGTTTAGCAATTTTTTCTCTATGGTGAAGTTAAACCGCCTGGCCTAAGCATCAGAAGCAATTGAAACTATGGATAACTAGTTATGCAGAAACAAGTTTCACAAAATCATGTTACAGCCGCGGATCTACAGCAAGCTCATAAAAACAGGAAATATTTCGAAGACTAAGGCGGAAACAGAAGTGAACCATTGAGCGGATATGTGCAGAAGATCTATGCGCTTGGAGGAGAAATAGCAGGCGGATGCTAAAGAGATCGCTACTAAGCACGACAAGAGTCCACAGATGCATTCAAGGTCAGAGAACAGCTATGAACGCGCAATGAACATGGCAAGAACATGGAACCCTAAGAACAGATCTAGGTTAAGAAGGAGAGAGGACTTACCGGGAACGGAGAAGATGCGGAAAGACGCCGGAACACTCTGGTACGTTCAGGTTGATGCAGCGGCCCGAGACGAGGCAGAGGTCGACGGTGGTGGCGGAGCTGCAAAGCCGGCGACGTGAGGAAGAAGAAGAAGAAGGGACGAAGGGGAAGAGAAAGGAAATGACCCTTCGGTCTTATTTATAAGGCAACTGAGCTAGGTCAAACGCGCGAATCCAGGAGCTGTCATTAAGAGGGCGTTATGAACTTCATAATGACGTCATGCCGGTTTACAGTAACCAAAACTGATGACGTCATGCCGGTTTACAGCAACTAAAAATAATGACGACATGGAGATTTGCCAATTAACAGAAGATATCCAAGACGCAAGATGGTGTGAAGGATTGACATGAACCAGTTCAAATCAATCTGGGGCCTAATGTTGGGGATATTACCACTAGACGTAAACCGGCCTACTTGGGCCGGGTTAACTTCATTAGTGGCGTAAACAGATGAAGGCCCAAGGCCTGTAGTCGGTTAGAGCATGTAGCCGTAAACCGGCTTGATGTATGACTTGTATTGTAAGTAAGGAATAGAGAGATAGCAACCGGAATACGAGTATGAACCGGTTAGGACTCTATGGACCGACGATGTATATAAGGGGACGACCCGGTGGCGGTTCAGGACAGACGACCACAACTCGAGCCTAGGCGAAGCTTGTTTGCTCCCTAGCCATCGAGACCATATCAATTCCATCACAACTAGACGTAGGCTTTTACCTTCATCGAAGGGGCCGAACTAGTATAAAACCCTTGTGTCTTTGTGTCCGCTTTAAACCCCTTTAAGTAAACTCGTAGCGATGGCTCCACGACTAAGTCCTTTCGCTAGGACATCTGCCGTGACAAATCCACGACAGAGGAAGTACATGTTACCAGCAGCAGCACGCAAGGGATCGATTATGATACAGGCCCTGCTGGTGTGAGGGCGAAGAAATAAAACGACTTTGCGGATTCGAGGAGGGTCGAGATCTTAATCATTGGCCAAGTAAGTGGCAGTTTGACCTGCCGAAACCATAGAAAACAACTAAACAAGCGAGGGGAACGTGCGGAAAAGTGCGCGGCCATCGTCGACGCCTAGCTAGCTAATCGACGCAACGCAACGAACCCTGGAAAACGATGGCGTCCCCCGGAGCCCGGAAACACGCGGCTAGCAGCGATCAATCGCTCCCGGGTCTCCGTCAGGTTTTCGTCGGTGCGCGTGTTAGAGCTAGCTGGTGGCATTGACCAGACTGCCCCTGCATGCATGCAGAAGTATGCCAGGAGCATACTTATATCGATGCGTAATCTCTGCCTTAATGCCGCGGCTGTACTGCTCAAGCTAAACTAATCGGCTCGATCGTGGCAGGAGCTAGCTTGAAACTCGGTTACTTATATAATTGTGCTGGTTCATTAATGGGGATCGGCCGATCCAGGTGAGAAAATACTCGAACGCACGAGCACACGGTGGTCAGTCAAGCTAGCTCTGTGAGATCTACTTGCCGATCTGGAGGAGCAAAACGTAGTGGTTCTTGATGAACGCCAGCTCCGAGTTGACTCGTGCAGTAGTGCTGGTACATATACTTTCAGTGCTACTAGTCGAAACGGGAACACGTAGGGCTATTATTCTTTGCGAGCCAGCTGTTTGGCCGGCGTCATTAAGGTCAGGCTGGGTCTGAAAGGGGCTCTGTGCTGCCGACGAGGAACCGCATCGTCGTCGACCACAGTTTGCCCGTCGTCTGATGATTTTAGTTACCATCGGCATTCATTTCTTGGTTCGTACGTAACGTACGTACGTGTTGATGCATGGGCCGGTCGATCAGCGGTCGTTTCTTTGGCGGTTAGGCGGGCGCTCTACGGCCGAACAGCAAGCCGTGGACGTGGATATTTCCCTTGTGACAACGAAATCAACCCGAATGGAGCAACTTTCGTCGTGGCAATGGCGGCAATGCAATCAGCCCGAACTGAGCCGAGCGATTGGCGCCTTGATTGGCTCATGACGGTCCAAAAACTTCACTTTCGCGTACGAGCGAGTAGTCAACAACGTCGCCCACTCATTCTGGGAAATGATATTGATGGTCGTACCAAGATGCATGAAGAAATGCACAATTTACTACTCCAGTCAGAGAAATTTTAGCATGAACAAATACTAATTAAAGGTACCATGAGTAATTGGCGGGCAGGCAAGAGTACTTCCTCACAAAAGATGAAGGCCCACGTACTAAGAAAAAGAAGAAGAAGAAGCATAATTACAGAAAATACATTGAACAGTTGAGCACTAATATCAGTTGGCTGGCCGTGAATATATCTACTATTTGACATGACTCTCTTGTTGGTTTCCGCAAAATTTGTTTAATCCCCTGGGTTTCTAACTTTCCATCACAAAAATTAAAACTAACCATCTACTCCCTCCGTTCCAAATTACTTGTCTTAAATTTGTCTAGATACAGAGGTATCTAACACTAAAATGAGTCTAGATACATCCGTATCTAGACAAATCCAAGACAAGTAATTCGGAACGGAGGGAGTACTATTTATAAAACAATACGAAAAGGGTGGCACTTTCTATCAATTGACTAGACTACATCTTGGCGTTTTAAAAATCAACCAATCAGCCAAGCAAGCTGTTTCGCTTTTCAAAAGCAAGCTGTTGATTGACCAGCGGCAGATGCATCCAACTTGGTGGCAAAGACGAGCAAAGGCCGTCCATTAGCCCGAGTGACCCCCCTCTGGCGTTCTCTAATCAGAACAAAAAGGCAACCCTAATTTAAAACGCTCGAGCCGAGCCCATTCCCAGACTATAATTAACCAAAACAAAACAAGCCGGCCGGTGCCGCGGAGGCATGCGTTCAAGCGACTAACTAACGGGCCTGGGCTAGGCTGAAATCAAGCAGTAAACTAAACTAATCCCCGGAGAGCCCAGCAACTTGTTGGCATGATGAACGAGAACGACTCCAACTAATCTGGTTTTGCAAATCTCTGGCGGCCGTCGGTGTGGCACTGCTGCGCCACGGAGCTCACCGGTCACCAGCACGCGTGCTGTGCCGGTGGGCGGTAGGGGGTGGTAGCTGGTACTCCTACCTGTCTAGGGCAAGTACGGCCGGCCGGGTCGCTTTAACTAGGGAAATAATTGGTACGTGAGCAGGGCGCCATGGCCCTCCTGATGCGGTGGGCATGGCGCCATGCCCGGCCCGTTCGTCCGATGATCGGTTGGAGTCCACGTCGGCGCGCACGGAGCGGGGTGAATCGCCGGTGGCCAACGGGGAGGCACCAGTGGATTGCCTGTCCATTCTTGACCAGCAGAGGTACAGAGGCCACTGCCGTCTGCTCCCGTGACCGCTGGGCCACTGCCGTCTTGAATAAGGGATACTACTACAGCTCCGGTTTAACTTTGATCTTCAGCGGCGGAGAGTGTCTTGCTTCGTGCTTTGGGATTGGCGCCCGATGATCTCCAAGTGGATGAGCAGATGGTACAAGACCTAAAGGGGATGTTCAACTCGCCGCTGCGGGAACAACACATTCGCGTCATTGCGTCCCTGTTCGGCAAGTCAATGCCGATCAATGGAGACTTGGGAGCCGGGAGCTCGGTGGTGGTGCGCTAAGTGTGTGCTTAGTAGGAGGGATGATGCTCTTCGGTTCCTATGAATCCAAGTCCATCTATACTTTGCTGGAACGTGAGGGGTTTAAACAGCCCGGCTAAGAAAGACGCGGTTAGAGAGTTTGTAGCCACCATCAAAGTGAACGTAGTGTGTCTTCAGGAGACAAAATTGGATGTAATAGATAGATATAATGTCTTGCAATGTTTAGGGCCGTCCTTCGACGGTTTTGCTTATGTGCCGGCGGTGGAGACTAGAGGTGGCATCCTTCTAGCTTGGGATTCGACCATCTTGGAGATTGATCATTTCCAGCGTGACGCAGACCTCATCACGGGTCAGGTCCACACCCGTTCAGGAGCGAGTTGGTGGATATCTGTGGTTTATGGACCGCAAGGGGACGTGCTCAAAACTACATTCCTAGAGGAGCTCCATGCTAGGAGAGCGATGTGCCCGGGGCCTTGGCTGTTGTTAGGAGATTTCAACATGATTTTACATGCCTTGGAAAAAAATAACACCAATCTTAACAGAAGAATGATGGCCAAGTTTAGAAGCTTTGTGGACAACAACGAACTGAAAGAAATGTACATGCATGGCAGGAGGTTCACATGGTCCAACGAGCGTGAGGTTCCGACCATGACGAAGATTGACCGTGTGTTATTATCAGTTGATTGGGAGCTGGAGCACCCTGATTGTATTTTGCAAGCTTTGTCTTCCGGAGTCTCGGACCATGCCCCCCTACTTCTGACCACCGGAGCTATGGGATGCCCCAAGAAACGCTTCAGATTCGAAAACTATTGGCTGAAACTTGAGGGCTTTGATGATGCGGTGAGGGAGGCTTGGACTTGTAGTGATCTGATTGTGGACCCTTTCAAGAGGCTTGATACACTCTTCCGAAATGCTGCCGCCTCATTGCAAGCATGGGGACAGAGGACAACGGGCAATATCAAGCTTCTCATGGCGGTGGCTACCCTGGTCATCTTTAGGCTGGACAAGGCACAGGAGAGCAGAATCCTTACGGATCAGGAGCTTTGGTTGAGACGCGCCTTGAAATTGGCTCTGTTGGGGATGGCATCCCTAGAGCGCACCATCGAGCGTCAAAGATCTAGAATGAGATGGGTTAAAGAGGGGGATGCAAACATGAAGCTGTTCCAAGCTTTTGCGAATGGAAGGAGGGCCAAAAATTTCATCCCCAAGATTAAAATCGGTGAGGAGATTGTCACAGAGCAGGCGATGATTGATGAAGCCTTCTCCTCTGCGTACCAAGAGCTGATGGGGACCGAACACACTAGAGACACTACACTAGACCTTGATTTCCATGGCATTCAACCAGCTGACCTCCACGAGCTTGACGAGATCTTCACAGTAGATGAGGTTTGGCGTGTTATCAAAGAGCTTCACCCGGACAGAGCTCCGGGCCCGGATGGATTTACTGGTGCGTTCTATCAACGAGCTTGGCCGACTATAAAACAAGACATCATGGCCGCGATCATGAAACTGTACGTCTGCGATGGTAGGGGCTTTGCAAAACTAAACAGAGCACTCATGGTCCTTATTCCGAAGAAAGGTGATGCAGAAGAAATCGGAGACTATCGCCCTATAAGCTTGCCACACAGCTTCTCGAAGCTCTTCTCTAAGATGATGGCTTCTAGAGTTCAAAGAAGGATGCAAGAGCTGGTCAATGTTAATCAATCCGCGTTTATCCAAGGAAGAAACCTTCACGACAACTTCCTCCTTGTGAGGCAGGTTGCCAGGAAGATCCATGCAAGAAAAGCCCCAGGTTTGTTTCTGAAGCTTGACATCTCGCGTGCTTTTGACTCCATCTCGTGGCCGTTTCTGTTTGAAGTCCTCGCTGCGAAAGGATTCGGACACAAGTTCTTGAGATGGACTGCGATTCTTCTCCAATCGGCGACTACCAAGATCATCGTCAATGGAGCTCAATGTCGCAGATTTTCCCATGCCAAAGGATTGCGCCAAGGAGACCCCAGCTCCCCTTTACTCTTCGTCATTGCCATGGATGTCTTGTCCGCTCTCATCTGCAAGGCATCTACAGAGGGTGTGCTCTCCTCCTTCAACAGAATTAAGGCAAATCAGAGATTGTCATTGTACGCCGATGATGTGGCTCTTTTCATCCGTCCCACAGCCCATGACCTTTCTTGTGTGAGAGAAATGCTTCAGGTGTTTGGTCGTGCTTCTGGACTGCGAGTTAACTATAGTAAAACTTCGGCCATACTGATACAAGGGCAGCAGGATGATGGACAGAGAGTTCATCACTTCTTGAACTGCCGGATGGAATCATGGCCATGCAAATACTTGGGCCTTCAGCTTAGTGTCCATCAGCTAACTCGAGTGGATTGGCAACCCATGCTTGATCAGGCTAAGAAGTTCATTCCATCTTGGCAAAGGGGCTTGATACAGAGGCCTGGCAGACTTGTGCTTGTCAAGAATGTGCTTTCGGCACGGCCGGTACATCATCTACTTGTCTTGGACGCGCCCCAATGGGTTTTCGATGAGATCGACAAATGGATGCGTGCTTTTTTCTGGGCAGGGAAAGATTCTGTGAACGGTGGGCAATGTATGGTGGCTTGGCAAACTATTTGCAGACCAACCTGCTTTGGCGGACTGGGAGTCAAGAACCTGCAATTGCAAGGACTAACCATGAGAGTGCGATGGGAGTGGCTGAGGAGGACCGACTTCACTCGTCCTTGGCAAGGCCTGCAACTCATGGTGGATCGAGAGGCAAGGGCAGTCTTTGATAGCATGGTGCTAATCAAGGTAGGAGAAGGTAGCAGGGTCCTGTTCTGGACGGATAGATGGTTACACGGGTTCGCCGTCGGTGACATAGCCCCCTTGATCGCTAGCATGGTGGACGCCAGAACAAAAAGCAAGAGAACAGTCCAGCAGGCCCTAATGGAAGATGAGTGGCTACACGACATAAGAGACGAGCTTTCATTCATGGCGCACATGCAGTTAATCCACCCGCAACAGGCAATTGCAACGGTTGGCAGAGATGTCTCGGAGGACCAGTTCACTTGGCCTTGCGACGCCTCAGGAGTTTACACCATGAAATCCACTTACAACCGTCTTTGCCAGGGTTTAACATGGCATGTTGCTGCCCAAAGGATATGGCGTAGCTGGGCACCCCTCAAATGCAAAATCTTTGCCTGGCTAGTTTCCCAAAACATGCTGTGGACATCTGATCGGAGAGCTAGGCACGGCCTGCAGGACGCTCCATCCCCATGCTACACGTGCAATCAAGAAGAGGATAATGCGGACCACATCTTGGCACAATGTGTCTCTGCGAGGCAAGTGTGGCATGGATGCTTCGATTACCTACAAGTCAACTTGCACTTACCGAGCCATGATGAAACTTTCATGGATTGGTGGGGAAGGACTCGAGCTACATTTCAAGGCGCGGATAAGTGAGGGCTCGACTCCTTCATCATCGCGACATCTTGGCAGCTTTGGAAGCAAAGGAATGCGAGGGTGTTCAATCGGTTAGATCAGATCAGAACACCGGAAAACCTCATTCATCAAATCTTCGACGACATCAAGCTTTGGAAACGTGCGGGAGTAGGAGTTGTGGGTCTAGCTAGATTTGTGAGAGATTAGCTTTTACTTTCTTGCAGGAGTTGGTGTACTCGTGACGATGTTCGCATCACTCACGAATCTTGTAAAAAACTATTTCTCTCTTCTATAAAAATATGGTACGCATTCTGCGTACTCTCGAAAAAAAACTTTGATCTTCAGGGGCCATGCTCAGCGTTGGTTCTTCAATGTGTACGGTCGATACAAACCTGGGATTGTGCAAGGCTACCTGGTTCACAGAGTGAACCCTCGGGTTGATCTGTACTGCGGTGTGTTTGGTTTGAGGGGGAAACCAAGGCATTTGTTTAAAAAAAAAGAGATCAACTCAAGGGCTAACCCTTGTTGACATTTTTTTTATAAAAGAAACTTCGCGAGCACCGTGCGTCCAAGACATGGCTCAAACTCGGGTGGGCTGGCAGCTACCCCAACTGCCCAACCAATGGGTCGACGCCCCGCGCTCAACCAAGGCATTTTAGATTATTATTTTTTGGTGACAGATTATTCTCCTCTTAGTACGGGCCAAGGCCCGCCGACTGTTTTCCTTCTGTAAAATTCCATTGAAGATTGCCCGGAAGTTCCAGCCCAATTTAATTGCGGCCCATGCTTCCTTTCCAGTGCATTTCTTGTGCGAAATAGAACTTCTTATGTGGGATGAGGCATTCGACTAGGCGATGATGCACATTATCCACGATAGTGGCAGTTATGAAGACAAACAAGTGGACGACTCCTAGCAGGAGGAATAGCTGCAACCAAATTCCCAACACACGTGTACCCAGCTGTCGGACACCTAGCATGCAGACATGGATCCAGACGAGCAGTGGGCATCAGGTGCCGGCCTAAAGAAGAGGCAAAGGGGACTAAATTTCTCTTCAGGACGATGAATTGTTGTGTGAGGCATGGTTGACATGTAATGCCACATTTCACGACATGGAGCAAAGGGGTTCGACGTTTTGGCATCACATGCATGTTTGGTTTCACGAGCAAAAGCGCTACGATCCCTGCCACAAGGAAGTGATCCATCAACACGATGCGAAGCCGCTCACCAATCGATCCTAGACCATTCAAAAGCACGTCAACTAGTTTTTTGACTTCTACAGTTGCCAAGTGGCGTGACAATGCAAGAGCTCGTAAGTTTGTGACATGTTGCTCGATCTATGTGTTGACCATTTCATTGTTTTGTAGCTTGTTGCAACTTGTTGATCACCCATTATCTTCCTTTTATAGCTTGTACATGCGTGCACGTTATACACAAAGATGGAGAAGATGCACTTCATATACATGTATTGCTGGTTAAAGTTGATGGCCAAAGTAAGTGGCTCGCCGCTATTGTCAATTATGTCAGGACCGCCATGCTCGATGTAGAAGAAGGCGGTGCACCAACCGTTCCAACTCGTGATGGGCTTGCTTCGACCAAGAAGATGATTAGAAACTGGGGGAGAAAGTGGGAGGAGGGGAAGAAGCGAGAAGGGGCGGCGACCAAGATGGCGAGCAAGTTCGAGGTCATCATGACGAAGGAGGAGACATGTGTCACACGGAATAAGGTGAACGAGGGAAAGAAGGTTGAGAGATTGGCATCTTCATAGAGATGCAAGACAAAAAGCTTGAGGTCAAGACCGCTTCGTAGGACTCCAAAATGTTGTTTGTGAATATGTCAAAGTTGAATTCCGTTCCGGTGAAGATTTTGCTAGCCTACTATGCGGGCTTGTTGAAGTGCTCGCCAAACAGAGGAGAACGGACCATCCAAAAAGTGAGGTCTTTGGCACAAACAAGAGGACTGAGAGCTGAAGAAGAAAATCTTTGGCATGGACACCAGACTAGAAAGTTTTCTGGTTGTGATCGCATATGTTTGAAATTATTAAACACGTAATTAAATTGGTATTGGTCTATATACGTATGTAAAATGAAGGAAAACGGAACAGAGGCGGACATCTGGTGTATGCGGCTGGATGGCCTCGGCCCTTGTTTCTGCTCGTGGACACATCTGACGGGCATTTGATATTTGTTTTGATTGACCATGTTGGAGTTGCACGAGTAGTGCATGAGGTAATCAATAATATAGAGCCGTGAATATATCTATGAATATAGTAGCATATTATTTATGATATATAACCCATTTTCCTGATTGGATTTTTTTTTGAATTTTCACCGGGGAGGGAGAGGACTCCCCCACCTGAATTGTATTCATTGTTGCCTACAGGGCTTTGCAGCCTTTGCAAGATGGGTTCAAGTGAACCAGAGACACAGGGAGGTCACAAGGAGAAGAAATAAAGCAAAAAACCCCTCACACCAACAGCACACATGACATGGAGAAACTAAGAGGGAAACATCACACAACAAAAACAAAAGCATCACCCAGTGTAATCGAATGGCATGGGCCAGCCGAGACAATGCCATGGCACAGCACCGTCGACGCAATCGAAAGACACTGCGCACCGAGACTGCACAACGTCGCGACACCGCCTGTGCCGTGGGGTACATTCGAAAGGACACGCGAGGCCGAGACGACGCCACAGCACCTATGCACCACCTGCATAGTCGAAGGGCATCGCCTAGCAGACCAAACCAAGACACTGCACCGTCGACGCAATCAAAAGGCACCGAACAACGTCGCGACACCACCTGTGTCGTGGGGCATGGTCGAAAGGGCATGCGAGGTCGAGATGGCGCCACCACACCTATGTGCCACCGGAGAGGCCGCTGGGCACCGCCTAGCAGAGACACATGAAAGAAGCACTCCAGCACGAGCCACAAGAACACCAACAAGGACAAAGCCCTTCAGGAAGGGAAAGACAGCCACCCCCAAGCCACGACCCTCTTGGGTGGGAGGAAGCCGCATCCATGGCTGCCACAGCGAAGCCATGAACCTCACGCAACTCGACGGACAAGCGCCCACCCAAGCCGACATGAGGACAAGGAGACCCTTGTTGGGGAACGTAGTAATTTAAAAAAAATTCCTACGCACACGCAAGATCATGGTGATGCATAGCAACGAGAGGGGAGAGTGTGTCTACGTAGCCTCGTAGACTGAAAGCGGAAGCGTTAGCACAACGCGGTTGATGTAGTCGTACGTCTTCACGATCCGACCGATCAAGCACCGAACGCACGACACCTCCGAGTTTTGCATACGTTCAACTCGATGACGTCCCTCGAACTCTGATCCAGCCGAGCTTTGAGGGACAGTCCCGTCAGCATGACAGCATGGTGACGATGATGATGTTCCACCGACGCAGGGCTTCGCCTAAGCACCGCTACGATATGACCGAGGTGGATTATGGTGGAGGGGGGCACCGCACACGGCTAAAATATCCTAGATATCAATTGTTGTGTCTCTAGGGGGTGCCTCCCTCCCCGTATATAAAGGAGTAGAGGAGGGGGAGGGGGCCGGCCACCCTTGGCGCGCCCCATGAGGAGTCATACTCCCACCGGGAGTAGGACTCCCCCTTTCCATGTTGGAGTAGGAGAGGAGAGGGAAGGAGAAAGAGGGAGAAAGGAAAGGGGAGGCGCCGCCCCCTTCCTATTCCAATTCGGACTTGGGAGGGGAGGGGCGCGCGGCTGCCCCTTGGCCGCCTCTCCTCTTCCACCAATTGGGCCCATGAGGCCCATTAACCTCCGGGGGGTTCCGGTAACCCCCCGGTACTCCGGTATATATCCGATAACCCCCGAAACCATTCCGGTGTCCGAATATAGTCGTCCAATATATCAATCTTCATGTCTCGACCGTTTCGAGACTCCTCGTCATGTCCGTGATCACATCCGGGACTTCGAACTACCTTCGGTACATCAAAACACATAAACTCATAATATAACCGTCATCGAACTTTAAGCGTGCGGACCCTACGGGTTCGAGAACTATGTAGACATGACCGAGACATGTCTCCGGTCAATAACCAATAGTGGAACCAGGATGCTCATATTGGCTCCTACATATTCTACGAAGATCTTTATCGGTCAAACCACATAACAACATACGTTGTTCCCTTTGTCATCGGTATGTTACTTGCCCGAGATTCGATCGGGGGTATCTCAATACCTAGTTCAATCTCGTTACTGGCAAGTCTCTTTACTCGTTCCATAATACATCATCCCATAACTAACTCATTATTTACAATGCTTGCAAGGCTTATAGTGATGTGCATTACCGAGTGGGCCCAGAGATACCTCTTCGACAAATCGGAGTGACAAATCCTAATCTTGAAAGACGCCAACCCAACAAGTACCTTTGGAGACACCTGTAGAGCACATTTATAATCACCCAGTTACGTTGTGACGTTTGGTAGCACACAAAGTGTTCCTTCGGTAAATGGGAGTTGCATAATCTCATAGTCAGAGGAACATGTATAAGTCATGAAGAAAGCAATAGCAACAAACTAAACGATCAAGTGCTAATCTAACGGAATGGGTCAAGTCAATCACATCATTCTCCTAATGATGTGATCCCGTTAATCAAATGACAACTCATGTCTATGGTTAGGAAACTTAACCATCTTTGATTAACGAGCTAGTCAAGTAGAGGCATACTAGTGACACTATGTTTGTCTATGTATTCACACATGTATTATGTTTCCGGTTAATACAATTCTAGCATGAATAATAAACATTTATCATGAAATAAGGAAATAAATAATAAATTTATTATTGCCTCTATGGCATATTTCCTTCAGTCTCCCACTTGCACTAGAGTCAATAATCTAGTTCACATCGCCATGTGATATAACACCAATAGTTCACATCACCATGTGATTAACACCCATAGTTCACATCGCCATGTGATTAACACCCAAAGGGTTTACTAGAGTCAATAATCTAGTTCACATCACTATGTGATTAACACCCAAAGAGTACTAAGGTGTGATCATGTTTTGCTTGTGAGAGAAGTTTAGTCTACGGGTCTGCCATATTCAGATCCGTATGTATTTTGCAAATTTCTATGTCAACAATGCTCTGGACGGAGCTACTCTAGCTAATTGCTCCCACTTTCAATATGTATCTAGATTGAGACTTAGAGTTATCCAGATCGGTGTCAAAGTTTGAATCGACGTAACTCTTTATGACAAACCTTTTGTCACCTCATAATCGAGAAACATATCCTTATTCCACTAAGGATAATTTTGACCGCTGTCCAGTGATCTACTCCTAGATCACTATTGTACTCCCTTGCCAAAAACAGTGTGGGGTATACAATAGATCTGGTATACAACATGGCATACTTTATAGAACCTATGGCTGAGGCATAGGGAATGACTTTCATTCTCTTTCTATCTTCTGCCGTGGTCGGGCTTTGAGTCTTACTCAATTTCACACCTTGTAACACAGGCAAGAACTCTTTCTTTGACTGTTCCATTTTGAACTACTTCAAAATCTTGTCAAGGTATGTACTCATTGAAAAAACTTATCAAGCGTCTTGATCTATCTCTATAGATCTTGATGCTCAATATGTAAGCAGCTTCACTGAGGTCTTTCTTTGAAAAACTCCTTTCAAACACTCCTTTATGCTTTGCAGAATAATTCCACATTATTTCTGATCAACAATATGTCATTCACATATACTTATCAGAAATGTTGTAGTGCTCCCACTCACTTTCTTGTAAATACAGGCTTCGCCGCAAGTCTATATAAAACTATATGTGCTTTGATCAACTTATCAAAGCGTATATTCCAACTCCGAGAGGCTTGCACCAGTCCATAAATGGATCGCTAGAGCTTGCACACTTTGTTAGCTCCCTTTGGATCGACAAAACCTTCCGGTTGCATCATATACAACTCTTCTTCCAGAAATCCATTCAGGAATGCAGTTTTGACATCCATTTGCCAAATTTCATAATCATAAAATGCGGTAATTGCTAACATGATTCGGATAGACTTAAGCATCGCTACGGGTGAGAAAGTCTCATCGTAGTCAATCCCTTGAACTTGTCGAAAACCTTTTGCAACAAGTCGAGCTTTATAAACAGTAACATTACCGTCAGCGTCAGTCTTGTTCTTGAAGATCCATTTATTTTCAATGGCTTGCTGATCAACGGGCAAGTCAACCAAAGTCCACACTTTGTTCTCATACATGGATCCCATCTCAGATTTCATGGCCTCAAGCCATTTTGCGGAATCTGGACTCACCATCGCTTCTTCATAGTTCGTAGGTTCGTCATGGTCTAGCAACATAACCTCCAGAACAGGATTACCGTACCACTCTGGTGCGGATCTCACTCTGGTTGACCTACGAGGCTCAGTAATAACTTGATCTGAAGTTTCATGATCATCATCATTAACTTCCTCACTAATTGGTGTAGGTGTCACAGGAACCGGTTTCTGTGATGAACTACTTTCCAATAAGGGAGCAGGTACAATTACCTCATCAAGTTCTACTTTCCTCCCACTCACTTCTTTCGAGAGAAACTCCTTCTCTAGAAAGGATCCAAATTTAGCAACAAACGTTTTGCCTTCAGATCTGTGATAGAAGATGTACCCAACAATTTCCTTTGGGTATCCTATGAAGACACATTTCTTCGATTTGGGTTCGAGCTTATCAGGTTCAAATTTTTTCACATAAGCATCGCAGCCCCAAACTTTAAGAAACGACAACTTTGGCTTCTTGCCAAACCATAGTTCATAAGGCGTCGTCTCAATGGATTTCGATGGTGCCCTATTTAACGTGAATGCAGCTGTCTCTAAAGTATAACCCCAAAATGATAGCGGTAAATCAGTAAGGGACATCATAGATTGCACCATATCTAGTAAAGTACGATTACGACGTTCGGACACACCATTACGCTATGGTGTTCCGGGTGGTGTGAGTTGCGAAACTATTCCGCATTGTTTCAAATGAAGACCAAACTCGTAACTCAAATATTCTCCTCCACGATCAGATCGTAGAAACTTTATTTTTTTGTTATGATGATTTTCAACTTCACTCTGAAATTCTTTGAACTTTTCAAATGTTTCAGACTTATGTTTCATTAAGTAGATATACCCATATATGCTTAAATCATCTGTGAAGGTGAGAAAATAACGATACCTGCCGCGAGCCTCAACATTCATCGGACCACATACATCTGTATGTATGATTTCCAACAGATCTGTTGCTCGCTCCATAGTTCCAGAGAACGGCGTTTTAGTCATCTTGCCCATGAGGCACGATTTGCAAATACCAAGATGATTCATAATCAAGTGATTCCAAAAGCCCATCAGCATGGAGTTTCTTCATGTGCTTTACACCAATATGACCTAAACGGCAGTGCCACAAATAAGTTGCACTATCATTGTTAACTTTGCATCTTTTGGCTTCAATATTATGAATATGTGTATCACTACGATCGAGATCCAATGAACCATTTTCATTGGGTGTATGACCATAGAAGGTTTTATTCATGTAAACAGAATAGCAATTATTCTCTAACTTAAATGAATAACCGTTTTGCAATAAACATGATCAAATCATATTCATGCTCAACGCAAACACCAAATAACATTTATTTAGGTTTAACACTAATCCCGAAAGTATAGGGAGTGTGCGATGATGATCATATCAATCTTGGAACCACTTCCAACACATATCGTCATTTCACCCTTAACTAGTCTCTGTTCATTCCGCAACTCCCGTTTCGAGTTACTAATCTTAGCAACTGAACCAGTATCAAACACCAAGGGGTTGCTATAAACACTAGTAAAGTACACATCAATAACATGTATATCAAATATGGCATTGTTCACTTTGCCATCCTTCTTATCCGCCAAATACTTGGGGCAGTTCCGCTTCCAGTGACCAGTCCCTTTGCAGTAGAAGCACTTAGTCTCAGGCTTAGGTCCAGACTTGGGCTTCTTCACTTGAGTAGTAACTTGCTTGCCGTTCTTCTTGAAGATCCCTTTCTTTCCCTTTGCCCTTTTCTTGAAACTAGTGTTCTTGTTAATCATCAACACTTGATGCTCTTTCTTGATTTCTACCTTCATCGATTTCATCATCATGAAAGGCTCGGGAATCGTTTTCGTCATCCCTTGCATACTATAGTTCATCACGAAGTTCTACTAACTTGGTGATGGTGACTAGAGAATTCTGTCAATCACTATTTTATATGGAAGATTAACTCCCACTTGATTCAAGCGATTGTAGTACCTAGACAATCTGAACACATGCTCACTGCTTGAGCTATTCTCCTCCATCTTTTAGCTATAGAACTTGTTGGAGACTTCATATCTCTCAACTCGGGTATTTGCTTGAAATATTAACTTCAACTCTGGGAACATCTCATATGATCCATGACGTTCAAAACGTTGTTGAAGTCCCGGTTCTAAGCCGTAAAGCATGGCACACTGAACTATCAAGTAGTCATCAGCTTTACTCTGTCAAACGTTCTTAATGTTATCAACAGCATCTGCAGCAGGCCTGGCACCCAGCGGTGCTTCCAAGATGTAATTCTTCTGTGCAACAATGAGGATAATCCTCAAGTTACTAACATCTTTCAACTTATTTTTCTCTAGGAACATATCAAAAATAAAACAAGGGAGCTAAACGCGAACTATTAATCTACAACATAGATATGCTAATACTATCAGGACTAAGTTCATGATAAATGAAAGTTCAATTAATCATATTACTTAAGAACTCCCACTTAGATAGACATCCCTCTAATCCTCTAAGTGATCACGTGATCCAAATCAACTAAACCATGTCCGATCATCACGTGAGATGGAGTAGTTTTCAATGGTGAACATCACTATGTTGATCATATCTACTATATGATTCACGCTCGACCTTTCGGTCTCGGTGTTCCGAGGCCATATTTGCATATGCTAGGCTCGTCAAGTTTAACCTGAGTATTCCGCGTGTGCAACTGTTTTGCACCAATTGTATTTGAACGTAGAGCCTATCACACCCGATCATCACGTGGTGTCTCAGCATGAAGAACTTTCACAACGGTGCATACTCAGGTAGAACACTTATGCCTTGATAATTTAGTGAGAGATCATATTATAATGCTACCATCAATCAAAGCAAGATAAGATGTATAAAAGATAAACATCACATGCAATCAATATAAGTGATATGATATGGCCATCATCATCTTGTGCTTGTGATCTTCATCTCCGAAGCACCGTCATGATCACCATTATCACCGGCGCGACACTTTGATCTCCATCATAGCATCGTTGTCGTCTCGCCAACTTATGCTTCCACGACTATCGCTACCGCTTAGTGATAAAGTAAAGCATTACAGGGTGATTGCATTGCATACAATAAAGCGACAACCATATGGCTCCTGCCAGTTGCCGATAACTCGGTTACAAAACATGATCATCTCATATAATAAAATATAGCATCATGCCTTAACCATATCACATCACAACATGCCCTGCAAAAACAAGTTAGACGTCCTCTATTTTGTTGTTGCAAGTTTTATGTGGCTGCTACGGGCTGAGCAAGAACCGTTCTTACCAACGCATCAAAACCACAACGATAGTTCGTCAAGTTGGTGCTGTTTTAACCTTCTCAAGGACCGGGCATAGCCACACTCGGTTCAACTAAAGTTGGAGAAACTGACACCCACCAGCCACCTGTGTGCAAAGCACGTCGGTAGAACCAGTCTTGCGTAAGCGTACGCGTAATATCGGTCCAGGCTGCTTCATCCAACAATACCGCTGAACCAAAGTATGACATGCTGGTAAGCAGTATGACTTGTATCGCCCACAACTCACTTGTGTTCTACTCGTGCATATAACATCAACGCATAAAACCTGACTCGGATGCCACTGTTGGGGAACGTAGTAATTTCAAAAAAATTCCTACGCACACGCAAGATCATGGTGATGCATAGCAATGAGAGGGGAGAGTGTGTCTACGTACCCTCGTAGACCAAAAACGGAAGCGTTAACACAACGCGGTTGATGTAGTCGTACGTCTTCACGATTCGACTGATCAAGCACCGAACGCACGACACCTCCGAGTTCTGCACATGTTCAACTCGATGATGTCCCTCGAACTCCGATCCAGCCGAGCTTTGAGGGAGAGTCCCGTCAACACGACGGTGTGGTGACAATGATGATGTTCCACCGACGCAGGGCTTCGCCTAAGTACCTCTACGATATGACCGAGGTGGATTATGGTGGAGGGGGGCACCACACATGGCTAAAAGATCCTAGAGATCAATTCTTGTGTCTCTAGGGGGTGCCTCCCTCCCCGTATATAAAGGATTAGAGGAGGGGGAGGGGGCCGGCCACCCTTGGCCCGCCCCATGAGGAGTCCTACTCCCACCGGGAGTAGGACTCCTCCTTTCCATGTTGGAGTAGGAGAGGAGAGGGAAGGAGAAAGAGGGAGAAAGGAAAGCGGGGGGGCGCCCCCCCTTCCTAGTCCAATTCGGACTTGGGAGGGGAGGGGCGCGCGGCTGCCCCTTGGCCGCCTCTCCTCTTCCACCAATTGGGCCCATGAGGCCCATTAACCTCCGGGGGGTTCCGATAACCCCCCGGTACTCCGGTATATATCCGATAACCCCCGGAACCATTCCGGTGTCCGAATATAGTCGTCCAATATATCAATCTTCATGTCTTGACCGTTTCAAGACTCCTCGTCATGTCCATGATCACATCCGGGACTCCGAACTACCTTCGGTACATCAAAACACATAAACTCATAATATAACCGTCATCGAACTTTAAGCGTGCGGACCCTACGGGTTTGAGAACTATGTAGACATGACCGAGACATGTCTCCGGTCAATAACCAATAGCGGAACCTGGATGCTCATATTGGCTCCTACATATTCTACGAAGATCTTTATCGGTCAAACCGCATAACAACATACGTTGTTCCCTTTGTCATTGGTATGTTACTTGCCCGAGATGGTATCGTCGGTATCTCAATACCTAGTTCAATCTCGTTACTGGCAAGTCTCTTTACTCGTTCCGTAATACACCACCCCGTAACTAACTCATTGGTTAGAATGCTTGCAAGGCTTATAGTGATGTGCACTATCGAGTGGGCCCAGAGATACCTCTTCGACAATCGGAGTGACAAATCCTAATCTCGAAATACGCCAACCCAACAAGTACCTTTGGAGACACCTGTAGAGCACCTTTATAATCACCCAGTTACGTTGTGACGTTTGGTAGCACACAAAGTGTTCCTCTGGTAAACGGGAGTTGCATAATCTCATAGTCATAGGAACATGTATAAGTCATGAAGAAAGCAATAGCAACAAACTAAACGATCAAGTGCTAAGCTAGCGGAATGGGTCAAGTCAATCACATCATTCTCCTAATGATGTGATCATGTTAATCAAATGACAACTCATGTCTATGGTTAGGAAACTTAACCATCTTTGATTAACGAGCTAGTCAAGTAGAGGCATACTAGTGACACTATATTTGTCTATGTATTGACACATGTATTATGTTTCCGGTTAATACAATTCTAGCATGAATAATAAACATTTATCATGAAATAAGGAAATAAATAATAACTTTATTATTGCCTCTAGGGCATATTTCCTTCAACCCTCCCAACCGCCCTCGGCCGCACCCCACGTGGAGAGCAAGCCGCATCCATGGAAGCCATCTGCACACCAAGGAACCATCGACCAGCGCAATCGCAGCAGGTTGAGAGACATGAGAAGAGTTGGCCAACGGCGTCGCCTGGCACCACGCCGACCAATACCACACCGGGAAGCTCCCGGCCACCAGCTAGCACCACCCAAAGCTGCCCGCACGCAAAGCCAGTGGGGGAAGCCCGATCTGCAGCAACGATGTAGGAACTGGGCGGCCCACAACGGATCCGGGCCGGACCCGGCCGGATCTGGCCGCGCATGCCGCAGCACCCCCAAGCGGCAGCAGGTCGGGGGGTGAGCCCGATGGAGCGCCGCCACCTAGGTCCACCCCCCTCACCGTGCAGAGGCCCGTGCCGCCGGCCCATCCCGCATCCAGAGGGGTGCAGGATGACTGCGAAACCCACTGCCCGCATGAGCTGGAGCGCCGCCAGGAGCATCCAAGGTCGCTGCGCACGCACCACCAAATGAGCAGAACGAAGGAACGTGAGAGCCCCACACCACGCGAGGAACGAAGCCCGCCGCCGCCAGCCGCCGCCGGGCCTTTGCCTGGCAACGTGTGCCGGCGGCGGTAGGGGAGCGACGATATTGAGGGGGCGGTGGGGGTGGCTGCTGGGGTTCCGCCCGAGCCACTCCTGAGGAGCGACGCGGGGGTTCGAGAGGCGTTTCAACCAATGTCCCAAAAAAAGATAGCCAATTGTTAACCCGAAAATACTATGTTCTGTTTGGTTGGGTCACTGTTAACGCAAACGGTAACGTAATGACATTACACCATATTTGCGGCTATAATGAGACTTTTGCATTGTTTGATTCTCTTTGGTAACGACAACACAAACAAGATCGCAATCTTCGAATAACAGCTGGTATACCTTGGCCTCGTAAACGCGCATCAGTTGTATGCTCATGTCGTCAACGTGGATTTGCCTATGCCACAAGCAACGTGACCACTCGAGAGCTCTAACATGGAACGGTGATGGGGCAGGTGAGGCGGTGACCACGACCTCGATGGTTCTCGTTGGACACAACAACGATGGGGGCCGATTTGGGCAATCTGACACAGTGGCCTTGAGTGGTAGTGTTGTTGGGAACAGGGACTACCGTCAGTTGGGGATGGGATTGCCGGAGTCCCCGTGGAGCTCCATGTTGTGCCTGTTGGGAATTAGGACACAAACACACTTGTGGTTAACTGAAAACTGCAGCGGAAACAAAGTAATCTCAGCACCATATTATGTACTAACCCAAGGATCATTTCTTAGCACGAAAGAAAACATATGCAACATCATATATGGAGGTAAAATATTACTCAATAGACAAAACACTCCTCTAAAGAGTGTCTTGTGGTAGAAGTAACTTTCTGGACAACAACAAGCAACAACAAAGAGACACCAGAATTTTACGTGGAAAACCCCCCAACTTGAGGGGGAAAACACGGTCGAAGCCACCCAAATCCTCTTCCACTATTATCACATGTAGGATACAACAAGTTATTCTCTAGATAGCACTAGAGGATCTCATACATCAAGATTTCTGAATCTTAGATGAACACAACAGGATTTGGGGATCAAGAACTAGTGATTGGAACAATCTCACCAAAGATGGTGGAACCACAGCTTGAAGGAAACGAGGTAGTGGATCTGGACCAACACGACCTTGGGGAGGAGCTCCCCTTGCTTATCTTGAATCAAATGACACCTCACATCAATGTGCTTGGTTCGAGAGTGATAGCTTGAATTCTTGGCAAGGTGAATAGCACTTTGACTGTCACAAAACAGAACATACTTCTCTTGCTTCATGTCGAGCTCTTGCATGAAGTTCTTCATCCACAAAACTTTCTTAGCAGCATCAACCGCTTCTATGTACTCAGCTTCTGTAGTTGATGTAGAAACGTATTTATGCAATCTTGCTTGCCATGACACTGCTCCCCTGCATAAGTCATCAGGTATCCAGATGTTGTCTTCCTACGATTCTTGTCACATGCATAATCTGCATCTGCATAGCCCTGCAATACAAGATCACCACTTCCATAGCATAAACAAGATGTAGAAGTTCCCTCGAGATACCTGATAATCCACTTCACTACTTTCTAGTGAGATTTACCTGGATTGTCGTGAACCGACTAACAACTCCAACTGCATAGGCAATATCAGGCCTAGTGCATATCATTGCATACATCAAACTACCCACAACAGATTGGTAATGTACTTTCCTCATTTCTCCTGTCTCCTTCTTGCTTGTAGGACATTGTTTAGAATTCAGTTTGTGATGCCCTGCAAGCGGAGAGATAATAGATATTACATCTTTCATATTGAACCTTTCAAGTACCTTCTTAATGTATCTTTCCTGTGAGAGCCAAAGCAGCGTCTTTGATCTATCATGGGAGATCTTCATGCCATGTATTTTCTTAGTTGGTCCCAAATCCTTCATTGCAAATAATTTACTCAATGCCTTCTTGATAAGAGCAATCTTCTTTGTGCCATTTTCAACAATCAACATATCATCAAGTTGTGCTTTATGGTAACCAAGCCCAGTCATAAAAGAAGCAAACTTCTTGTACCATTGTCGTGGAGCTTGTTTCAAGTCATATAAGCTCTTCTTCCATTTGCAAACTAAGTGCTCCTTGCCTGCAACCATAAATCCCTCCGGCTGCTCCATGTATATCTCCTCCTTTAAGTCACAATGCAAGAATGTTGTCTTCACATCAAGTTGTTCAATTTCCAACTCCATGGTGGCAGCCATGCCCAGCACAACTCGGATCGAAGACATCTTGACCACCGGGGAGAATATCTCATCATAATCGATGCCCTTTTTCTGACTGAACCCTTTCACAACCAATTGGCCTTGTACCTTTGATGTGAGGTTTTTTCTTTAGTCTTCACTCTGTACACCCACTTGTTCTTGAGTGCTTTCTTGCCCTTTAGCAGATTCACCAACTCAAAAGTACCATTCTCATACAGGGATTTCATCTCATCTTGCATGGCTTCCGACCATTCATCCTTGTTCACATCAGACATTGCCTCCTCATAGCATGAGGGCTCACCTTCATCAGTCATCAACACATATTGATGTGTTGGATACTTAGAAGAAGGAATGTGATCTCTTTCCACTTCTTTGCTGCTGCACTGGTGGTGTATCAGGTGGATTTTTGTTGGTATCATCATCATCATCATCATCATCATCATCACTTGATGGTTGTTCATCACTTTGACTTGTACTGCCTTGGCCAGTTGCATCTCCACTGTCTTCAGTGTCATCATCTCCCCCATGATTGTCATGCATGAGAGGAGGACGGATTGGACCCATGTCAACCTGAGGTGTGCTGGTCATTGGCTTCTACGGTTTCCCAATATCTTTTATTGTTCCTTTTTCAATGAACACCACTTCTCGGCTTCTCACAATCTTTCTATTGGTTGGATCCCACAACCTGTAGCCGAACTCTTCACTTGGTTGGTTGAGGTAGATGCATTCCTTTTTCTTGCTATCAAGCTTGGATCTCTCGTCCCTTGGAACATGTAAAAATGCCCTGTAACCAAAGGCCTTTAGGTGCTTGTATGGTACCTCCTCCCCTGACCAAACTCTCTGAGGAATATCACCTGCAAGAGGAACTGAGGGAGATAAGTTAACCACATACATAGCATTCATCAATGCTTCAGCCCAAAAAGAATTAGGTAAATGAGCATGAGAGAGCATAGCTGTGACCCTCTTTGTGAGTGTCCTGTTCATTTTCTCTGCAAGACCATTGAGCTGAGGTGTCTTTGGTGGACTTTTCTCTAGCCTGATACCAAACTTCCTACAATACCTTTCAAAAGGACGACCATATTCACCATCATTTCCCGATCTTACGCACTTCAATTTCCTGTCAGTTTCTCTCTCAACTTTGGCATGGAACTCCTTGAAGACTTCAAGTGCCTGGTATTTGTCTTTCAGCACATATACAAAAACCTTTCTGAAATGGTCATCAATAAAAGTCACAAATTATAATGCTCCACCGTTGGATTTTTCAGTCATGGAGCAAACATCGGTGTGTGCAGTATCAAGAAAATTTTCTGCATGATGTGGAGGGAGTGTATGAAATGAAACCCTATGTTGTTTATCAACAAACCATGTGCACAGGGTTTCAAGATATACCTTTCAACTCAGGGAGGTAATCCATGCGAGGAAGAGCATGCATGCCCTTCTCACTCATATGCCTAAGCCCCTTGTGCCATAGTTCAACCAAAGTGTCTTTTTCAACAATGTTCAACACTTCATTACACAACTTGGTTTTATTCACATAGAGATTATCTTGCTTACTTCCTCGAGCCATAATCAAAGAGCCTTTGGTGAGTTTACATTTTCCTTCACCAAAATAACTAGGATGTTTGATATCATCAAGCTTTCCCACTTACAACAAATTCAGCCTTATGTCAAGAATCTGTCTCACATCATCGAGTACCAATCTGCAATCTGCGTCAATGCATATAGAGCTCTTGCGAACAATAGTTGACGAACCACTATTTCCCGTCCTCACTTGGCCAATAACTCCACTAGTGTAAGATGTGAAATACTCCTTGTGTGATGTGATGTGCAAGGATGCACCTGAATACACAACCCAACTCATGGCATCATCACGAATAACACTATAGCATTCTTCATCTTGAATGACTAGATAGTCCTCATCTGTTGCAGTCATGGCTGAGCTGCTCTCAGCCTTTTGCTCGGTTTTATTTGCAAGTTTCCCATCTGCAAGCTCTCTTTTGTACTTCCTGCACTCACTCTTTATGTGTCCCAGATTTCTACAATGAAAGCAAGTAATATCTTTTCTCTGTTTTGACTTTGATCTACCCCTGGATTTACTTCTGCCTTGCTAAAATCTTGTGTGACCACGTCCATGGTTCTCATTCTTCCCATGGGTTTCAACCACATATGCATCATAAGAAGAGGCATCACCCTTTTCCTTCTTTCCGACTTCTTCATTCACCATACAGTTCTTCACCATCTCCGAAGTCAGCTTCCCATCCGGAGTTGAAGTGCTAAGTGACACAACAATCGTGTTCCAACTATCAGGCATGGAACTCAGCAGCAACAATGCTTGCACCTCATCCTCAAAGTTGATCTTCATCGCTGAAAGTTGATTTATATGGCATTGGAAGACATTCAAGTGCTCAATCACACTTGTGCCATCTCAATACTCAAGCTTTGCAGGTCTTTTGATCACTGAGGCCTTGTTTATTGATGTCTTCCTCTCATACATAGACTGCAACTTCTGCAACATCTCATACGCATTTGTGTCATTTGCAACATGGTTGAATATATTGTGGTTGATGTATAACCGAATCATACCTATTGTCTTTCTGTGCAACACTCTTCATTCTTTTTCCATGACACCTATGGCTATCTTGTCTTTCACAATTGGCTCATACAAATCCTTGCAACAAAGGATGTCTTCCATCATGGGTTTCCATAGTGAGTAATTGGAAGAATGAAGTTTTATCATACCACCTGTAGTAGCGTTTTCTTTCAAAGCCATTGTGAGCGGCACTTCCAACAACAATCAAGCAATTGGGATTAGCAACCTCCTAAGAAACCAAGGCTATGATGTCACTTTGTCGGGAATTAGCACACAAATGCACCTGTGGTTAACTGAAAAATGCAGCGGAAACAAAGTAATCTCAGCACCATATTATGTACCAACTCAATGATTGTTGCTTAGCACGGAAGGAAACATATCCAACGACATATATGGAGGTAAAATGTTACTCACCAAACAAGACGCTCCTCTGAAGAGTGTCTTGTGGTAGGGTAACTTTCTAGACAGCAGCAAGTAACAATAAAGAGACACCAGATTTATACGTGGAAAACCCCCCAACTTGAGAGAAAAAACAACGGGCCGAAACGACCTAAATCCTCTTTCACTATTATCAAATGTGAGATACAACAAGTTCTTCTCTAGATAGCACTAGAGGATCTCATACATCAAGATTTCTGAATCTTGGATGAACACAACAGGATTTGGGAATCAAGAGCTAGGGTTTGGAACAATCTCACCAAAGATGGTGAACCACAGTTTGAAGGAGATAAGCCAGTGGATCTGGACCATCACAACCTTGGGGAGTAGCTCACTTTGCTTCTTCCTTCAGTCTTCCTCTCTTCCATTTCTTTTTTTCTCTTTTCTTCTCCAATGGAGGTTGAACAGATTTTCCTCACTCTTGGTGGTTGCTGCTGGATGGAGGGTAAAGCATCCCCATCCTCTCGTGTGTAAAGTACAAAATGACCCTAGGTCATAACCCTAATGGGTAGTGTACTTCTACACCTCTTTGGGCAGCGTAAAAGGCCTCAAATGGTAATCTTCTCACAACCCACATGAGGAGGATATCCCAACAGTGCCTCATTTTCCTCGCGTGCCTCAGTCTGCCTCCATGGCCTCTAGCGGCGCCCACACCCTCTTCCTCACCCATTCAGTCGCAGGAAAGATTAGCGGCGGCTGGCGATGCCAAGGACGGCAGCGACACATGTTGTAGCGCCTAGATCTCGCGATGGCCAACACTGGACGCTGCTCCACGGGCGAGTGTTGGGTTCACGTCGCTGCGATGGAGATTGCGAGAGACGGAGAAAGAATAAGAAACGAAAGCGAGAAGACGAGGGGTCGCTTTACGGTTAAGGACGGGTGTAATCGGTTTTATATAGGACGGTATTTTGGTTACACGGTAACTGATACCAGCATAAGGCAACCAAACATAATTAACGGTTTTGGATAGTGTTGTGATCAGATATCGGTAGGGCTGGACCAAAAGCTCGTAGCTCGTGAGCTTGATGAGCGCACGATAGTTGGGCTCGCTAAACTCGTGGCTCACTTCTTAATGAACAAATCCAATCATTAATTTTAGCTCGTTAACTTTAACGAGCTTAAAAAATGAGCTAACGAGTTCCACGAGCAGCTCATTAATTAAGCTCGTTAGTAACAACACACACATATTTTCATCTAGCGTGACAAATTTTCATAGCACCTCAGCCTAACTATTAAACTAATCTACATATGAGGCAACAAACTAGTGTGTTTCCTTTTTTAATTAGTGACCATATTCTTTTTCAAAATCACATATACAGACTCATCATGTAGACCATAACACATCAAAATTATTTAACAAGCGCTCGTGAGTGCTCACGAGCTTAACGTGTTTCAAACGAACCAAGCCGAGTAGAATTTTCTGCTCGTTAATCTTAACGAGCTTAACAAACTAAATCTTAATGAGCACAAGCTTAACGAACCGAGCAGCTTGTTAATCCACCCATAGATACCGGCTGCAAAAACCGTGAAACGAACGCCTAAGCTAGGAGGGACGACGGCGAGCCATCGTTGCAAACTACCGGGCGTTGCAACTGTGCGTAGCTAGCTAGCGAGCTATCTTTTTTTTCTTTCATGATTGCGAGGCACATGCACGGAGACGATGACGGTGAGGAGACAATCTTAGGATTTCGTATCTTTGCCACATGCATGATACTACAAATCCACCGGAATCCAATCCAACCTTATATATAAGACACTTGTTAATTTGGGTTACGTTTCGCTCTCCGGTGCGTAAATGTGTTGAAATGAATAGCCCACGAGTAAAGACTGACCATGGAGCAGTATTTAATTGCTGCGTACCGTACTCGGTTTCGTGACCCATTGGGCGTGCACCGGGTTGATTGAGGAGGCGTGCTGTGTGGATGGATCAGATTAATCTGGCCTCCGCGTTGTTTGTCAGAGGAACAGCGACGCAAACTGGTCAGTGGTCACTCACCGATCAGCCACCGACAGGGCACAGGGCCACGCAGGCCACGCGCGCGGAGGTCGACTGCGCGCCGTCCATGCACGTACGCTGCACACATGCAGTCGGCGCGTTAAACATGAGCCGCGCGCCGGCTGCGTGCGCCGCGTGCCATTGCCGGCTAGCCGGGGCCCGACGCGTAGCTAAAGCCACGGCGGCGCGCGCCACGACGTGGCTTTTCTGTCCAAACTCCACACGTACTCCCGGCGAGTCTACAGTCACCCCTACTTGTTTCCTTTTGTTTTCATTCTACTTCGCCGTGACACTGAGTGGTCGATATGTTCTTTCCGACTTAAGGAGGTTCGCTCTCATTTTCACTGTCATCAATGAGACTGATCAACACAACGTTCTGGCCCAAACAGGCTTAGGAAAAATTTATCCAAGCAGACAAAACATGTTACGGCAACTCCAACGCGGATCATCCAGTGGACATCATCAAATGTTCGCGGACATGTGTAAACTTAAGAAAATCCCGACGTCCGTACCAGTTTAAAGTTTAAACGGATTTGACGGTCCCTGTTGTATGTCTAAAAGTGTTCAGATTATTATCCGTGTCTGAACATTTTAGGTGACGCGTGTTGAAGTTGCCATTGTATAAGCAAAACAAAACACTTAACAGCCAACTAGTAGAAGAAAGAAAAAATTACCGCCACCGGCAAGACCATAACCATACCCAGATTAATCTCTCCCCCCTCACTGGCGTTGCGCATTGACGCACCCGGACGCTTGGCCTCACTGTAATCTGCTATTTCAAGGTGACCACACCCGATTATCTTCACGCCAGAACACATCCGCTCCACATACTCCTTCGCTCCACAACCGCCAGGACCGCGTGCAGGAAGGCTCTATGGGATAGTCTGTCGTCGGAGATGAAGCACGAGGTAGTCGCCCTTGCAGCCGCCTGGCAGTCCCGCTGTGCCAGGAGGATCCGGCAGGGCATGCCAGCGAGCTCGCCGAGGTCTCCGATGATGACTCTATAGGCTCTGACGATGACATGACACCGGACCCCGCACTGGTGCATGTCGGCCTGGCCATGGAGCAGGCGCATACACACTACGACGTCGCCATGATGGAGGAGGAACAACCTGCGTTGGCTCCTATGTCGGTGATCCGGCAGGTGTAGGAGGAGCAAAGGTACAACCTGTTCCTCCTCGAGCAGCACCGGCTGGCGGAAGGCCAAATCTACGGCGAGCGTGCACAAGCGAGGTGGTCATCACAGCCGCTGTGGACCCAAACTTTGATGCGAAGCAGGGAGCGCACGAAGCCATGCGTGCTCGCAACGCAGTGCTGACTGATACGTCTCCAACGTATCTATAATTTTTGATTGTTCCATGCTATTATATTATCTGTTTTGGATGTCTATGGGCTTTATTAAACACTTTTATATTATTTTTGGGACTAACATATTAACCCAAAGCCCAGTGGCAGTTTCTGTTCTTTCCCCTTGTTTTAGAGTATTGCAGAAAAGGAAAATCAAACGGAGTCCAATTGACCTGAAACTTCATGAAACTTATTTTTGGACCAGAAGAAGCCCACGAAGTATCGGAGATGAACCAGGAGAGTCCCGGGCTGCCCACGAGGGTGGGGGGCGCGCCCCCCTGCCTCGCGGACAGCCCAGAGGTCCACCGACGTACTTCTTCCTCCCATATATACCCAGATACCCTAAAAACTTCGGGGAGCAGAATAGATCGGGAGTTCCACTGCCAGAAGCCTCCGTAGCCACGGAAAACCAATCTAGACCCGTTCCGGCACCTTGCCGGAGGGGGGAATCTCTCTCCGGTGGCCATCTTCATCATCCGATGCTCTCCATGACGAGGAGGGAGTAGTTCTCCCTCGGGGCTGGGGGTATGTACCAGTAGCTATGTGTTTGATCTCCCTCTCTCTCTCTCTCTCTCGTGTTCTTGAGGTGGTACGATCTTGATGTATCGCGAGCTTTGCTATTATAGTTGGATCTTATGATGTTTCTTCCCCTATACTCTCTTGTAAGGGATTGAGTTTTCCCTTTGAAGTTATCTTATGGGATTGAGTCTTTAAGGATTTGAGAACACTTGATGTATGTCTTGCGTGGGATATCCGTGGTGACAATGGGTTATTCTATTGATCCACTTGATGTATGTTTTGGTGATCAACTTGTGGGTTCCGTGACCTTGGGAATCTATGCATAGGGGTTGGCACACGTTTTCGTCTTGACTCTCCAGTAAAATCTTTGGGGCACTCTTTGAAGTACTTTGTGTTGGTTGAATATATGAATCTGAGATTGTGAGATGCATATCGTATAATCATACCCACGGATACTTGAGGTGACATTGGAGTATCTAGGTGACATTAGGGTTTTGGTTGATTTGTGTCTTAAGGTGTTATTCTAGTACGAACTCTAGGGCTGTTTGTGACACCTATAGGAATAGCCCAACGGATTGATTGGAAAGAATAACTTTGAGGTGGTTTCGAACCCTACCATAATCTCTTCATTTGTTCTCCGCTATTAGCAGCTTTGGAGTGACTCTTTGTTTCATGTTGAGGGATAGTTATGTGATCAAATTATATTATTATTGTTGAGAGAACTTGCACTAGTGAAAGTATGAACCCTAGGCCTTGTTTCAACGCATTGCAATACCGTTTACGCTCACTTTTATCATTAGTTACCTTGCTGTTTTTATATTTTCAGATTACAAATACCTATATCTACCATCCATATTGCACTTGTATCACCATCTCTTCGCCGAACTAGTGCACCTATACAATTTACCATTGTATTGGGTGTGTTGGGGACACTAGAGACTCTTTGTTATTTGGTTGCAGGGTTGCTTGAGAGAGACCATCTTCATCCTACGCCTCCTATGGATTGATAAACCTTAGGTCATCCACTTGAGGGAAATTTGCTACTGTCCTACAAACCTCTGCACTTGGAGGCCCAACAACGTCTACAAGAAGTAGGTTGTGTAGTAGACATCAAGCTCTTTTCTGGCGCCGTTGCCGGGGAGGTTAGCGCTTGAAGGCATATCTTTAGATCTTGCAATCGAGTCTTTTAGTTTCTTGTTTTATCACTAGTTTGGTTTATAAAAGAAAATTACAAAAAAATGGAATTAAGTTTGGCTCATATGCTTCATCTTTTTAATATCTTTCGTGAGTATGATGGAAAGGAAAATTGTGCCAAAGTGTTAGAAGAAGAATGCATTAAAATGTTTGGCACTAAATCTTTGAATGATGAGCATGATTGCAATGTTGTTAGTATGAATCCTTGAGTATCCATAGTACTAATGATGATTGCACTAGTTATGATGAAAATGTCTCCTATAAACATGTCAATTTTTGTGGAGTGCATTGAGTTTGCAAGCACACACCAAATAGGGAAGATAGATATTGCAAGAGGCATAATCATTTAGAAACTAAATTGTTGCAAGAAAGGCTAGATTTTTGTGCTGAAAGATTCAATATTTATCGCCATCCTTGTTAACTTTGCAATGAACATGGTATTTTAAAGCTCCAATGCTATTTGTTTCATGACCAGGTCGTGTCAAAAAATTATGATAACTTGATTACCCTTGAGCATCATAAAGATCTTAGTCTTCTTTTGGGTTATGAAGAAATGAAACGTATAACTGAGGGTATTCCAAAATTTAATCTTGATAAATTTCTTGATTTTGATCTAGAGGAAATTTATATGTATTGTGCGGTGAATTGCATTGAAAACCCTTATATTGCCAATTACATAAAGAAAAGAAAACAAATAGAAGATGAAGAGAATACTAATGAAAGGGAAGAGACTTCCCAATATCCTCCTATTATTTCTTATGATGAATCAGATAACAAGGAGGAGCCTTCTATTCAACCAATCTCATTAATAAGGAGCTCCAAAAAGAGGATTGAACCCACACATGATGTGGTGAAGAAGAAGAAAAGAAAAAGGAAGAGAGGTAAAAAGATATCTCTCCCAAATAATGCTGCTCCCATTACTGTTGTGCCTCATGAAAATATAATTGTGGAAGATGATGCGCTTGATGATGATCTCGTTATGCCTATTGCTTGTTGTGATGATTATGATTAGGAAGATAATGATACTTCTTATGATCTTGAAAATCTTTTTGGCACTTTCTTGGAAGAATATGATAATTACTATACTATTGGTGCTATCTATACTATTAATGATGAGGGTGATTATGCTTATGATATAAAAAGGCCCAAGCTTGGGGATGCTATGTTTGATGAAGATGATGTTTTTGAGAATATATTTGCTGCAATTAATGTTTGTCCCAAGCTTGGGGATGCTACATTTAATGAAGATGATATTTTTAGTCTCCCAAGTTTTGTTATGCAAATTTATAATGATGATAACATGCCTCCTGCTTATGATGATTATATTGATGAAAGTGGGTTTGGAAGAGTGTCAACTTTAGGAAGTAATGATCCCACTATTTTGGAGGATGTTGAATCTTATTATGATAATTATGAAAGTGGATTTGGAGAGGTCATGACTTTATTTAGTAATGATTCCACTATCCTGGAAGAGGTTTCAATCGATTATGATGATAACAAAGTTGCTACTTATAATAATTATTGTGATGATACATATGCTATAAAAAGTAGTGATGATTATATTTATAAAACTTGTCATGATTATGATTACCCTTTTTCTGAACATTACTCTTTTAATGTGGAAACAATTTATAGTATTCGAGTCTCTTATGATACTCCCACTATTCCGATTGAGAAGAATTTTGCTTATCTAGAGAGTAGTAAATTTTCTATGCTTCTAGATCATGAAAAGAATGCTTTAGGTGATGGTTATATTTTTGAATTCATTCATGATGCTACTGAAAATTATTATATGGAGGAATATATGCTTGTAGGAATTGCAATAATATCAAGTTTCCTCTTTATGTGCTTAAAGTTTTGAAGTTATGCTTGTTTTGCCTTCCTATGCTAGTTGATTATTGTTCCTATAAATTGTTTGCTCACAAAATCCCTATGCATAGGAAGTGGGTTAGACTTAAATGTGCTAGTCATATTCTTCATGATGCTCTCTTTATGTTACAATTCTTATCTTTTATGTGAGCATCATTGAAATCATCATGCCTAGCCAGGGGCGTTAAACGACAGCGCTTGTTGGGAGGCAACCCAACTTTATTTTTGTTCCTTGCTTTTTGCTCCTGTTTAGAAATAAATAATTTATCTATCCTCTGTTATGATTGAGCTTTTTATGTTTTAATTAGTGTTTGTGACAAGTAGAACCGTTGGGAAGACTTGAGGAAAGTCTTGTTGATCTTGCTGTAAAAAACAGAAACTTTAGCGCTCACGAGATTAGCTACAATTTTTTATTGGAGAGTTATATTTAGTTAATTATTTTTGAAGATGATTAATAGACAAATTCCTCAGGTCCAGCAATTTATTTTAGAATTTTTGGGGTTCCAGAAGTTTGCGTTAGTTACAGATTACTACAGACTGTTCTGTTTTTGACAGATTCTGTTTTTCTTGTGTTGTTTACTTATTTTGATGAATCTATGGCTAGTAAAAGAGTTTATAAAGCATAGAGAGGTTATAACACAGTAGGTTTAACACCAACATATATAAATAATGAGTTCATTACAGTACCTTGAAGTGGTGTTTTGTTTTGTTTCGCTAATGGAGCTTACGAGTTTTCTGTTAAGTTTTGTGTTGTGAAGTTTTCAAGTTTTGGGTAAAGATTTGATAAACTATGGAATAAGGAGTGGTAAGAGCCTAAGCTTGGGGATGCCCAAGGCACCCCAAGGTAATATCCAAGGACAACCAAGAGCCTAAGCTTGGGGATGCCCCGGAAGGCATCCCCTCTTTCGTCTTCGTTCATTGGTAACTTTACATGGAGCTATATTTTTATTTACCACATGATATGTGTTTTGCTTGGAGCGTCATTTATTTTATTTAGTTTTGCTTGATGTTTGAATAAAATACCAAGATCTGAAATTCTTAAATGTTAGAGAGTCTTCACATAGTTGCATAATTATTCGACTACTCATTGATCTTCACTTATATCTTTCGGAGTAGTTTGTTGTTGGTCTAGTGCTTCACTTATATCTTTTTAGAGCACAGTGGTGGTTTTATTTTACAGAAATATATGAATTCTCATCCTTCACTTATATTATTTTGAGAGTATTTAGAACAGCATGGTAGTTTGCTTTGGTTATGAAACTAGTCCTAATATGATGGGCATCCAAGGGGGGTATAATAAAAACTTTCATATAAGTGCATTGAATACTAAGAGAAGTTTGATACTTGATGATTGTTTTGAGATATGGAGATAGTGATATTAAAGTTGTGCTAGTTGAGTAGTTTTGAATCTGAGAAATACTTGTGTTGAAGTTTGCAAGTCTCGTAGCATGCACGCATGGTAAACGTTGTGTAACAAATTTGGAACATGAGGTGTTATTTGATTGTCTTCCTTATGAGTGGTGGTCGGGGACGAGCGATGGTCTTTTACTACCAATCTATCCCCCTAGGAGCATGCGCGTAATACTTGGTTTTTGATGACTTGTAGATTTTTGCAATAAGTATGTGAGTTCTTTATGACTATTCTTGAGTCCATGGATTATACGCACTCTCACCCTTCCATCATTGCTAGCCTCTTAGGTACCGTGCATTGCCCTTTCTCACCTTGAGAGTTGGTGCAAACTTCGCCAGTGCATCCAAACCCCGTGATATGATACGCTCTATCACACATAAACCTCCTTATATCTTCCTCAAAACAGCCACCATACCTACTGAAGGAAATATGCCCTAGAGGCAATAATAAAGTTATTATTTATTTCCTTATATCATGATAAATGTTTATTATTCATGCTAGAATTGTATTAACCGGAAACATAATACATGTGTGAATACATAGACAAACATAGTGTCACTAGTATGCCTCTACTTGACTAGCTCGTTGATCAAAGATGGTTATGTTTCCTAACCATAGACATGAGTTGTCATTTGATTAACGGGATCACATCATTAGGAGAATGATGTGATTGACTTGACTCTTTTCGTTAGCTTAGCACTTGATCGTTTAGTTTGTTGCTATTGCTTTCTTCATGACTTATACATGTTCATATGACTATGAGATTATGCAACTCCCGTTTACCAGAGGAACACTTTGTGTGCTACCAAATGCCACAACGTAACTGGGTGATTATAAAGGTGCTCTACAGGTGTCTCCGAAGGTACTTGTTGGGTTGGCGTATTTCGATATTAGGATTTGTCACTCCGATTGTCGGAGAGGTATCTCTGGGCCCTCTCGGTAATGCACATCACATAAGCCTTGCAAGCATTGCAACTAATAAGTTAGTTGCGGGATGATGTATTACGGAAAGAGTAAAGAGACTTGCTGGTAACGAGATTGAACTAGGTATTGAGATACCGACGATCAAATCTCGGGCAAGTAACATACCGATGACAAAGGGAACAACGTATGTTGTTATGCGGTCTGACCGATAAAAGATCTTCGTAGAATATGTGGGAGCCAATATGAGCATCCAGATTCCGCTGTTGGTTATTGACCAGAGACGTGTCTCGGTCGTGCAACATTGTTCTCGAACCCGTAGGGTCCGCACGCTTAACGTTACGATGACAGTTTTATTATGAGTTTATATATTTTGATGTACCGAAGGTTATTCGGAGTCCGGATATGATCACGGACATGACGAGGAGTCTCGAAATGGTTGAGACATAAAGATCGATATATTGGACGGCTATATTCGGACACCGGAAGTGTTTCGGGTGATTTCGGAGAAAACCGGAGTGCTGGAAGGGTTACCGGAACTCCCCGGGGAAGTATTGGGCCTTAGTGGGCCTGAGGGGAGAGAGGGCAGCAGCCCAGGAGGTGGCGCGCCTCCTCCCATGGGGAGTCCGTATTGGACTAGGGGAGGGGGGCGCGACCCCTCTTTCCCTCTCCCTCTCCCTCTCTTTCCTTTCCCCTTCCCTCTTCCTAGTTGGACTAGGAAAGGGGAGTCCTACTCCCACTAGGAGGAGGACTCCCCCCTCCTTGGCGCGCCCAAGGGCCGGCCGGCCTCCCCCTTGCTCCTTTATATACGGGGGCAGGGGGGCACCTCTAGACACACAAGTTGATCTTCGTGATCGTTCTCTTAGCCGTGTGCGGTGCCCCCCTCCACCATAATCCTCGATAATATTGTAGCGGTGCTTAGGCGAAGCCCTGCGATGATAGAACATCAAGATTATCACCACGCCGTCATGCTGACGGAACTCTTCGCCGACACTTTGCTGGATCGGAGTCCGGGGATCGTCATCGAGCTGAACGTGTGCTAGAACTCGGAGGTGCCATAGTTTCGGTGCTTGATCGGTCGGGCCGTGAAGACGTACGACTACATCAACCGCGTTGTGCTAACGCTTCACCTTCCGGTCTACGAGGGTACGTAGACAACACTCTCCCCTCTCGTTGCTATGCATCACCATGATCTTGCGTGTGCGTAGGATTTTTTTTGAAATTACTATGTTCCCCAACAGTGGCATCCGAGCCTAGGTTTTATGCGTAGATGTCATATGCACGAGTAGAACACAAGTGAGTTGTGGGCGATATAAGTCATACTGCTTACCAGCATGTCACACTTTGGTTCGACGGTATTGTTGGATGAAGCGGCCCAGACCGACATTACGCGTACGCTTACGCGAGACTGGTTCTACCGACGTGCTTTGCACACAGGTGGCTGGCGGGTGTCAGTTTCTCCAACTTTAGTTGAACCGAGGGTGGCTACGCCCGGTACTTGCAAAGGTTAAAACATCACCAACTTGACAAACTATCGTTGTGGTTTTGATGCGTAGGTAAGAACGGTTCTTGCTAAGCCTGTAGCAGCCACGTAAAACTTGCAACAACATAGTAGAGGACGTCTAACTTGTTTTTGCAGGGCATGTTGTGATGTGATATGGTCAAGACATGATGCTAAATTTTATTGTATGAGATGATCATGTTTTGTAACCGAGTTATCGGCAACTGGCAGGAGCCATATGGTTGTCGCTTTATTGTATGCAATGCAATCGCGCTGTAATGCTTTACTTTATCACTAAGCGGTAGCGATAGTCATGGAAGCATAAGATTGGCGAGACGACAACGATGCTACGATGGTGATCAAGGTGTCGCACCGGTGATGATGGTGATCATGACGGTGTTTCGAAGATGGAGATCACAAGCACAAGATGATGATGGCCATATCATATCACTTATATTGATTGCATGTGATGTTTATCTTTTATGCATCTTATCTTGCTTTGATTGACGGTAGCATTATAAGATGATCCCTCACTAAATTATCAAAGTATAAGTGTTCTCCCTGAGTATGCACCATTGCGAAAGTTCTTCGTGCTGAGACACCACGTGATGATCGGGTGTGATAGGCTCTACGTTCAAATACAACGGGTGCAAAACAGTTGCACATGCGGAATACTCAGGTTTAACTTGACGAGCCTAGAATATAACAGATATGGACTCAGAACACGGAGACCGAAAGGTCGAGCGTGAATCATATAGTAGATATGATCAACATATTGATGTTCACCATTGATACTACTCCATCTCACGTGATGATCGGACATGGTTTAGTTGATTTGGATCACATGATCACTTAGAGGATTAGAGGGATATCTTTCTAAGTGGGAGTGCTTAAGTAATATGATTAATTGAACTTAAATTTATCATGAACTTAGCACCTGATAGTATCTTTCTTGTCTATGTTTAATTGTAGATAGATGGCTCGTGCCGTTGTTCTGTTGAATTTTAATGCGTCCCTTGAGAAAGCAAAGTTGAAATATGATGGTAGCAATTACACGGACTGGGTCCATAACTTGAGGATTATCCTCATTGCTGCACAGAAGAATTATGTCCTGGAAGCACCGCTAAGTGCCAAGCCTGCTGCAGGAGCAACACCAGATGTTATGAACGTCTGGCAGAGCAAAGCTGATGACTACTCAATAGTTTAGTGTGCCATGCTTTAGGGCTTAGAACTGGGTCTTCAACGAAGTTTTGAAAGTCATGGAGCATATGAGATGTTCTAGGAGTTGAAGTTAATATTTCAAGCAAATGCCCGGATTGAGAGATATGAAGTCTCCAATAAGTTCTATAGCTGCAAGATGGAGGAGAATAGTTCTGTCAGTGAACATATACTGAAAATGTCTAGGTATCATAATCACTTGACTCAACTGGGGGTTAATCTTCCTGTTGATGGTGTCATTGACAGAGTTCTTCAATCACTGCCACCAAGCTACAAAAGCTTCGTGATGAACTATAATATGCAAGGGATGAATAAGACTATTCCTGAGCTCTTCACAATGCTAAAAGCCGCGAAGATAGAAATCAAGAAGGAGCATCAAGTGTTGATGGTCAATAAGACCACCAGTTTCAAGAAAAAGGGCAAAGGGAAGAAGAAAGGGAACTTCAAGAAGAACAACAAACAAGTTGCTGCTCAGGAGAAGAAACCCAAGTCTGGACCTAAGCCTGAGACTGAGTGCTTCTACTGCAAGCATACTGGTCACTGAAAGCGGAACTGCCCCAAGTATTTGGCGGATAAGAAGGATGGCAAAATGAACAAAGGTATATGTGATATACATGTTATTAATGTGTACCTTACTAATGCTCGCAGTAGCACCTGGGTATTTGATACTGGTTCTGTTGCTAACATCTGCAACTCAAAACAGGGGCTACGGATCAAGCGAAGATTAGCTAAGGACGAGGTGACGATGCGCGTGGGAAATGGTTCCAAAGTCGATGTGATCGCGGTCGGCACGCTACCTCTACATCTACCTTCGGGATTAGTATTAGACCTAAATAATTGTTATTTGGTGCCAGCATTGAGCATGAACATTATATCTGGATCTTGTTTGATGCGAGACGGTTATTCATTTAAATCAGAGAATAATGGTTGTTCTATTTATATGAGTAATATCTTTTATGGTCATGCACCCTTGAAGAGTGGTCTATTTTTGATGAATCTCGATAGTAGTGATACACATATTCATAATGTTGAAATCAAAAGATGCAGAGTTGATAATGATAGTGCAACTTATTTGTGGCATTGCCGTTTAGGTCATATCGGTGTAAAGCGCATGAAGAAACTCCATACTGATGGACTTTTGGAACCACTTGATTATGAATCACTTGGTACTTGCGAACTGTGCTTCATGGGTAAGATGACTAAAACGCCGTTCTCCGGTACTATGGAGAGAGCAACGGATTTGTTGGAAATCATACATACAGATGTATGTGGTCCAATGAATGTTGAGGCTCGTGGCGGATATCGTTATTTTCTCACCTTCACAGATGATTTAAGCAGATATGGGTATATCTACTTAATGAAACATAAGTTTGAAACATTTGAAAAGTTCAAAGAATTTCAGAGTGAAGTTGAAAATCATCGTAACAAGAAAATAAAGTTTCTACGATCTGATCGTGGAGGAGAATATTTGAGTTACGAGTTTGGTCTACATTTGAAACAATGCGGAATAGTTTCGCAACTCACGCCACCCGAAACACCACAGCGTAATGGTGTGTCCGAACGTCGTAATCGTACTTTATTAGATATGGTGCGATCTATGATGTCTCTTACTGATTTACCGTTATCGTTTTGGGGTTATGCTTTAGAGACGGCTGCATTCACGTTAAATAGGACACCATCGAAATCCGTTGAGACGACGCCTTATGAACTGTGGTTTGGCAAGAAACCAAAGTTGTCATTTCTGAAAGTTTGGGGCTGCGATGCTTATGTGAAAAAGCTTCAACCTGATAAGCTCGAACCCAAATCGGAGAAATGTGTCTTCATAGGATACCCAAAGGAGACTATTGGGTACACCTTCTATCACAGATCCGAAGGCAAGACTTTTGTTGCTAAATTCGGAGTTTTTCTAGAGAAGGAGTTTCTCTCGAAAGAAGTGAGTGGGAGAAAAGTAGAACTTGATGAGGTAACTATACCTACTCCCTTATTGGAAAGTAGTACATCATAGAAACCGGTTTCTGTGACACCTACACCAATTAGTGAGGAAGCTAATGATAATGATCATGAAACTTCAGATCAAGTTACTACCGAACATCGTAGATCAACCAGAGTAAGATCCGCACCAGAGTGGTACAGTAATCCTGTTCTGGAAGTCATGCTACTAGATCATGATGAACCTACGAACTATGAAGAAGCGATGGTGAGCCAAGATTCCGCAAAATGGCTAGAAGCCATGAAATCTAAGATGGGATCCATGTATGAGAACAAAGTGTGGACTTTGGTTGACTTGCCCGTTGATCGGCAAGCAATTGAGAATAAATGGATCTTCAAGAAGAAGACTGATGCTGATGGTAATGTTACTGTCTATAAAGCTCGACTTGTTGCAAAAGGTTTTCGACAAGTTCAAGGGATTGACTACGATGAGACCTTCTCACCCGTAGCGATGCTTAAGTCTGTCTGAATCATGTTAGCAATTGCCGCATTTTATGATTATGAAATTTGGTAAATGGATGTCAAAACTGCATTCTTGAATGGATTTTTGGAAGAAGAGTAGTATATGATGCAACCAGAAGGTTTTGTCGATCCAAAGGGAGCTAACAAAGTGTGCAAGCTCCAGCGATCCATTTATGGAGTGGTGCAAGCCTCTCGGAGTTGGAATAAACGCTTTGATAGTCTGATCAAAGCATTTGGTTTTCTACAGACTTTTGGAGAAGCCTGTATTTACAAGAAAGTGAGTGGGAGCTTTGTAGCATTTCTGATATTATATGTGGATGACATATTATTGATTGGAAATGATATGGAATTTCTGAATAGCATAAAGGGATACTTGAATAAGAGTTTTTCAATGAAAGACCTTGGTGAAGCTTCTTACATATTGGGCATTAAGATCTATAGAGATAGATCAAGACGCTTAATTGGACTTTCACAAAGCACATACCTTGACAAGGTTTTGAAGAAGTTCAAAATGGATCAAGCAAAGAAAGGGTTCTTGCCTGTGTTACAAGGTGTGAAGTTGAGTAAGACTCAATGTCCGACCACCGTAGAAGATAGAGAGAAAATGAAAGACGTTCCCTATGGTTCAGCCATAGGCTCTATCATGTATGCAATGCTGTGTACCAGACCTGATGTGTGCCTTGCTATAAGTCTAGCAGGGAGGTACCAAAGTAATCCAGGAGTGGATCACTGGACAGCGGTCAAGAACATCCTGAAATACCTGAAAAGGACTAAGGATATGTTTCTCATATATGGAGGTGACAAAGAGCTCATCGTAAATGGTTACGTTGATGCAAGCTTTGACACTGATCCGGATGATTCTAAATCGCAAACCGAATACGTGTTTTTACTAAACGGTGGAGCTGTCAGTTGGTGCAGTTCTAAACAAAGCGTCGTGGCGGGATCTACATGTGAAGCAGAGTACATAGCTGCTTCGAAAGTAGCAAATGAAGGAGTCTGGATGAAGGAGTTCATATCCGATCTTGGTGTCATACCTAGTGCATCGGGTCCAATGAAAATCTTTTGTGACAATACTGGTGCAATTGCCTTGGCAAAGGAATCCAGATTTCACAAGAGAACCAAGCACATCAAGAGACGGTTCAATTCCATTCGGGATTTAGTCCAAGTGGGAGACATAGAAATTTGCAAGATACATACGGATCTGAATGTTGCAGACCCGCTGACTAAGCCTCTTCCACGAGCAAAACATGATCAGCACCAAGGCTCCATGGGTGTTAGAATCATTACTGTGTAATCTAGATTATTCTGGTGCAAGTGGGAGACTGTAGGAAATATGCCCTAGAGGCAATAATAAAGTTATTATTTATTTCCTTATATCATGATAAATGTTTATTATTCATGCTAGAGTTGTATTAACCGGAAACATAATACATGTGTGAATACATAGACAAACATAGTGTCACTAGTATGCCTCTACTTGACTAGCTCGTTGATCAAAGATGGTTATGTTTCCTAACCATAGACATGAGTTGTCATTTGATTAACGGGATCACATCATTAGGAGAATGATGTGATTGACTTGACCCTTTTTGTTAGCTTAGCACTTGATCGTTTAGTTTGTTGCTATTGCTTTCTTCATGACTTATACATGTTCCTATGACTATGAGATTATGCAACTCCCGTTTACCAGAGGAACACTTTGTGTGCTACCAAACGTCACAACGTAACTGGGTGATTATAAAGGTGCTCTACAGGTGTCTCTGAAGGTACTTGTTGGGTTGGCGTATTTCAAGATTAGGATTTGTCACTCCGATTGTCGGAGAGGTATCTCTGGGCCCTCTCGGTAATGCACATCACATAAGCCTTGCAAGCATTGCAACTAATAAGTTAGTTGCGGGATGATGTATTATGGAACGAGTAAAGAGACTTGCCGGTAACGAGATTGAACTAGGTATTGAGATACCGACGATCAAATCTCGGGCAAGTAACATACCGATGACAAAGGGAACAACGTATGTTGTTATGCGGTCTGACCGATAAAAGATCTTCGTAGAATATGTGGGAGCCAATATGAGCATCCAGATTCCGCTGTTGGTTATTGACCAGAGACGTGTCTCGGTCGTGCAACATTGTTCTCGAACCCGTAGGGTCCGCACGCTTAATGTTACGATGACAGTTTTATTATGAGTTTATATAGTTTGATGCACCGAAGTTTGTTCGGAGTCCCGGATATGATCACGGACATGACGTGGAGTCTCGAAATGGTCGAGACATAAAGATCAATATATTGGACGGCTATATTCGGACACCGGAAGTGTTTCGGGTGATTTCGGAGAAAACCGGAGTGCCGGAAGGGTTACCGGAACCCCCCGGGGAAGTATTGGGCCTTAGGTGGCCTGAGGGGAGAGAGAGGGCAGCGGCCCAGGAGGTGGCGCGCCCCCTCTCATGGGGAGTCTGAATTGGACTAGTGGAGGGGGGCGTGGCCCCTCTTTCCCTCTCCCTCTCCCTCTCTTTCCTTTCCCCTTCCCTCTTCCTAGTTGGACTAGGAAAGGGGAGTCCGACTCCTACTAGGAGGAGGACTCCCCCTCCTTGGCGCGCCCCAAGGGCAGGCCGGCCTCCCCCTTGCTCCTTTATATACGGGGGCAGGGGGGCACCTCTAGACACACAAGTTGATCTTCGTGATCGTTCTCTTAGCCGTGTGCGGTGCCCCCCTCCACCATAATCCTCGATAATATTGTAGCGGTGCTTAGGCGAAGCCCTGAGATGGTAGAACATCAAGATCGTCACCACGTCGTCGTGCTGATGGAACTCTTCCCCAACACTTTGCTAGATCGTAGTCCGGGGATCGTCACCGAGCTGAACGTGTGCTAGAACTCGGAGGTGCCGTAGTTTCGGTGCTTGATCGGTCGGGCCGTGAAGACGTATGACTACATCAACCGCGTTGTGCTAACGCTTCCGCTTCCGGTCTACGAGGGTACATAGACACCACTATCCCCTCTCGTTGCTATGCATCACCATGATCTTGCGTGTGCGTAGGAATTTTTTTGAAATTACTACGTTCCCCAACACCTACCTATTATGGCATTTCCATAGCCATTCCGAGATATATTGCTATGCAACTTTCCACCGTTCCGTTTATTATGACACACTTCATCATTGTCATATTTCCTTGCATGATCATGTAGTTGACATTGTATTTGTGGCGAAGCCACCATGCATAATTTATCATACATGTCACTCTTGATTCATTGCCCATCCCGGTACACCGCCGGAGGCATTCATATAGAGTCATATCTTGTTCTAGTATCGAGTTGTAAATAAATAGAAGTGTGATGATCATCATTAATAGAGCATTGTCCCCCCCAAAAAAGAGAAAGGCCAAAAAAAGAGAGGCCAAATAAAAATAAAAGGCAAAAAAAGAAAAAAGAAAGGCCAAATAAAAAATATAAAAATAAAATAAAAGGGACAATGCTACTATCCTTTTTTCCACACTTGTGCTTCAAAGTAGCACCATGATCTTTATGATAGAGAGTCTCTTGTTTTGTCACTTTCATATACTAGTGGGAAAGTTTCATTATAGAACTTGGCTTGTATATTCCAACAATGGGCCTCCTCAAGTGCCCTAGGTCTTCATGAGCAAGCAAGTTGGATGCACACTCACTTAGTTTCTTTTGTTGAGCTTTCATACATTTATAGCTCTAGTGCATCCGTTGCATGGCAATCCCTACTCCTTGCATTGACATCAATTGATGGGCATCTCCCTAGCCCATTGATTAGCCACGTCGATGTGAGACTTTCTCCTTTTTGTCTTTGAGGGAGTCCTGGATTAGGGGGTCTCCGGACAGCCGGACTATATCCTTTGGCCGGACTGTTAGACTATGAAGATACAAGATTGAAGACTTCATCTCGTGTCCGGATGGGACTCTACTTGGCGTGGAAGGCAAGCTAGGCAATACGGATATGTATATCTCCTCCTTTGTAACCGACCTTGCGTAACCCTAGCCCCCTCCGGTGTCTATATAAACCGGAGGGTTTTAGTTCGTAGGACAACATACAATCATACCATAGGCTAGCTTTTTCTAAGATTTAGCCTCTTCGATCTCATGGTAGATCAACTCTTGTAAAAACTCATATCATCAAGAATAAATCAAGCAGGACATAGGGTTTTACCCCCATCAAGAGGGCTCGAACCTGGGTAAAACATCGTGTCCCATGCCTCCTGTTACCATCCGCCTTAGACGCATAGTTCGGGACCCCCTACCCGAGATCCGCCGGTTTTGACACCGACATTGGTGCTTTCATTGAGAGTTCCTCTGTGTCGTCGCTTTTAGGCTTGATGGCTCCTACTATCATCGATAGCGATGCAGTCCAGGGTGAGACTTTTCTCCCCGGACAACTCTTTGTGTCCGGTGGCTTCGCACTGCGGGCCAACTCGCTTGGCCATCTAGAGCAGATCGAAAGTTACGCCCCTGGCCACCAGGTCAGGTTTGGAAGCTTAAATTACACGGCCGATATCCGCGGAGACTTGATCTTCTACGGATTCGAGCCCCTGCCTTGTGCACCACGCGGTCATGATGAGTACGATTTAGCTCTACCATCAGACCGTATTCAGGAGATCGCACCGGCAGCCGCTCCGAGCCTCAATTCGGAGCCAATTGCGCCATCCATGGACGGGTGGATAGACCCCGTCACGGAGCCGTACCCTCAGCGGCGATCGAGCCAAATATTGACCTTACCCTTTGGTAACCCACAAGTATAGGGGATCACAATAGTTTTCGATAAGTAAGAGTGTCGAACCCAACGAGCAGCTAAAAGTAGAACAAATATTCCCTCAAGTTCTATCGACCACCAATACAACTCTATGCACGCTTGACGTTCGCTTTACCTAGAACAACTATGAAACTAGAAGTACTTTTTAGGTGTTGTTGGATAGGTTTGCAAGATAATAAAGAGCACGAAAATAAAACTATGGGCTTTTAAGGTAAAGAAGCAAAGTAAATATAGCGAGTGTGGAAAAGTGGTGGTAGGAGTTGCGAAATTGTCCCTTAAGCAATTGACTACTTTACTAGACCGATAGCAAGTATTATGTGGGAGAGGCCACTGCTAGCATGTCATCCCTTACTTGGAATTCTATGCACTTATGATTGGAACTATTCGCAAGCATCCGTAACTAATAATGTTCATTAAGGTAAAACCCAACCATAGCATTAAGATATATTGGTCCCCCTTCAATCCCGTATGCATCAATTTCTATGCTAGGTTGAAGCTTCTGTCACTCTTGCCCTCCAATACATAGTCCTATTAACATACAACTAACCCTATGGTGTGATCCACGCGCGCGCTCATATGATGGGCACCAAAGGACAGGAACATAACCACAAGCAAATTAAATCAATCATAGCAATTCATCAACCACCGATAGGACAACGAAAATCTACTCAGACATCATAGGATGGCAACACATCATTGGATAATAATATGAAGCATAAAGCACCATGTTCAAGTAGAGGGTACAGCGGATTGCGGGAGAGTGGACCGTTGTAGATAGAGGGGGGAAGGTGATGGAGATGTTGGTGAAGATGGCGGAGGTGTTGGTGAAGATCGCGGTGATGATGATGGCCATGGCGGTGTTCCGGCGCCACCAGAGGAGAGGGGGAGAGGGGCCCCCTTCTTCCTCTTCTTCCTTGACCTCCTCCCTAGATGGGAGAAGGGTTTCCCCTCTGGTCCTTGGCCTCCATGGCATGGGAGGGGCGAGAGCCCCTCTGAGATTGGATCTATCTCTCTGTTTCTCTCTGGTTCTGCGTTCTCATGTGGCTCTGTTTCACCATTTCGTATATATCTGGAGATCCGTAACTCCGATTGGCCTGAAACCTTCACTGTGATTTTTTTTCTTCTGAATATTAGCTTTCTCGCGGCAAAAGAAGAGCGTCAACCGCCTTACGGTGGGCTCATGAGGGTAGGGGGCACGCCCTAGGGGGGGGGGGGGCGCCCCCTGCCTCGTGACCACCTCGGGCACTGGTTCGCGTTGATTTTCTTTCCGAATTTTCCATATTTTCCAAAAATAAGCTCCGTCCATTTTTATCCCGTTTGGACTCCGTTTGATATGGATATTCTGCGAAACCAAAAACATGCAACAGACAGGAACTGGCACTGGGCACTGGATCAATATGTTAGTCCCAAAAATAATATAAAAAGTTGCCAAAAAGTATATGAAAGTTGAATAATATTGGCATGGAACAATCAAAAATTATAGATACGACGGAGATGTATCAGCATCCCCAAGCTTAATTCCTGCTCGTCCTCGAGTAGGTAAATGATAACAAAGATAATTTTTGATGTGGAATGCTACCTAGCATAATCTTGATCATATGTCTAATCATGGCATGAATATTAAGACACGAGTGATTCAAAGCAATAGTCTATCCTTTGACATTAAGACAATAATACTTCAAGCATGCTAATAAAGCAATCATGTATTTTCAAAATAACATGGCCAAAGAAAGTTATCCCTACAAAATCATATAGTCTGGCTATGCTCCATCTTCACCACACAAAATATTCAAATCATGCACAACACCGATGACAAGCCAAGCAATTGTTTCATACTTTTGACATTCTCAAACCTTTTCAACTTTCACGCAATACATGAGCGCGAGCCATGGACATAGCACTATAGGTGGAATAGAATATGATGGTGGAGGAGACAAAAAGGAGAAGATAGTCTCACATCAACTAGGCGTATCAACGGGCTATGGAGATGCCCATCAATAGATATCAATGTGAGTGAGTAGGGATTGCCATGCAATGGATGCACTAGAGCTATAAGTGTATGAAAGCTCTAACTGAAACTACGTGGGTGTGCATCCAACTTGCTTGCTCATGAAGACCTCGGGCATTTGAGGAAGCCCATCATCGGAATATATAAGCCAAGTTCTACAATGAAAATTCCCACTAGTATATGAAAGTGATAACTCAAGAGACTCTCTATATGAAGAACATGGTGCTACTTTGAAGCACAAGTGTGGAAAAAGGATAGTAGCACTGCCCCTTCTCTCTTTTTCTCTCATTTTTTATTTTTTTATTTTTTTATTTTTTGTGGGCTTCTTTGGACTCCTTTTTTTGGGCTTCTTTGGCCTCTTTTATTTTTTTGTAAAGTCCGGAGTCTCATCCCGACTTATGGGGAAATCATAGTCTCCATCATCCTTTCCTCACTGGGGCAATGCTCTAATAATGATGATCATCACACTTTTATTTACTTAGAACTCGATATTACAACTCGATATCTAGAACAAAGATATGGCTCTATATGAATGCCTCCAGCGGTGTACCAGGATGTGCAATGATCTAGCGTAACAATGACATCAAAAAACGGACAAGCCATGAAAACATCATGCTAGCTATCTTACGATCATGCAAAGCAATATGACAATGAATGCTCAAGTCATGTATATGATGATGATGAAAGTTGCATGGCAATATATCTCAGAATGGCTATGGAAATGCCATGATAGGTAGGTATGGTGGCTGTTTTGAGGAAGGTACCAGCGAAAGTTGCACGATACTAGAGAGGCTAGCAATGGTGGAAGGGTGAGAGTGCGTATAATCCATGGACTCAACATTAGTCATAAAGAACTCACATAGTTATTGCAAAAATTTATTAGTCATCGAAACAAAGTACTACGCGCATTTTCCTAGGGGGATAGATTGGTAGAAAAATACCATCGCTCGTCCCCGACCGCCACTCATAAGGAAGACAATCAATAAATAAATCATGCTCCGACTTCATCACATAACGGTTCACCATACGTGCATGCTACGGGAATCACAAACTTCAACACAAGTATTTCTACAATCCACAACTACTCACTAGCATGTCTCTAATATCACCATCTTTATATCGCAAAACTATTGCAAGGAATCAAACATATCATATTCAGTGATCTACAAGTTTTATGTAGGATTTTATGACTAACCATGTGAATGACCAATTCCTGTCATCTCTCTAAATAGATATAAGTGAAGCAAGAGAGTTTAATTCTTTCTACAAAAGATATGCCCGTGCTCTAACAGATATAAGTGAAGCAAAAGAGCATTCTACAAATGGCGGTTTTCTATGTAAAGAGAAACAGGCAATCCAAACTTCAAATGATATAAGCGAAGCACATGAAGCATTCTATAAAGCCATACTCAAAAGATATAAGTGAAGTGCAATGAGCATTCTATAAATCAACCAAGGACCATCTCATACCAGCATGGTGCATAAAAGAAAAATGAAAACTAAATGCAAAAGACGCTCCAAGATTGCACATATCGCATGAACAAAACGAATCCAAAAACATACCGATACTTGTTGAAGAAAGAGGGGATGCCTCCCCAACATCCCCAAGCTTATACGCATGAGTCTCCTTGAATATTTACTTGGGGTGCCTCGGGCATCCCCAAGCTTGAGCTCTTGCCTCTCCTCCTTCTTCTCATATCGAGACCTTCTCAATCATCGAACACTTCATCCACACAAAACTTCAACAGAAAACTCGGTAAGATCCGTTAGTATAATAAAGCAAATCACCACTATAAGTACTGTTGCAAACCAATTCATATTTTGTTTTTGCATTGTGTCTACTGTAGTATAACTTTTTAATGTCTTAATCCACTGATATAAATTAATAGTTTCATCAAAACAAGCAAACTATGCATCAAAACCAGAATCTCTCTAAAACAGAACAGTCTGTAGCAATCTGAAAATTCACCATACTTATGATACTTAAAAAATTCTACAAAAATTTGCAAAAATAAACAATTTGTACAACAAGACAGTGCAAAAAGAATCAGAACCATTTGACGTTCCAGTAAAAAAAAGTAAAATTCATGCACTACAGCCAAAGTTTCTGTCCTGCACCGCACAAACCAACAAGCATCGTGAACATCCTAAAGGCAAACCTTGGCACATTATTTTTATAATACAATGGAATTGTACAATGGGATAATTATTTTTGTTTAAAAGTTTCTGTAATCAAGATTCACAAAGTTGCCGTGAGCATGAACAAAGTTCAAGGAGCTCTCCCACTTCAACAATGCTTGTCTTTCTCACTTTCGCTTTCTTGAAAAAGTTTTGGGTTCCCCTCTTTATTTTTGTTGTTTTTAAACTATATAAAAGCACTCAACAGAAATAAATGACTCTCTAAAACTTCCGGGTTGTCTCCCTGGCAGCGCTTTCTTTAAAGCAATTAAGCTAGGCATATAGTGCTCAAGTAGTGAATCCACCCGGATCCCAAGGTATATCAAAGCCAATTTTAATTAACAATGATTTGTAATTTAGTAGTGAGCACAAAGAAACATATATCAAGCAATGACAAAGTCTAACTCTCTTCCTATGCATCGGCATGTCATAAAAGAACAATTCATGCACACATAGTAAAGGCCAATGCATAGTATAAACAGTTTCTTGCAATTTTATCATATTGGAAACATAGAGAGGTGGAGATATAGTTCCTCTCTTATAATAATTGCAAGTAGGAGCAGCAAGAACATGCATATTATACTCATAAAAATCATCATGTGCATCGGTAAAAGGCAACCCATCAATGTAATCCTTAATAAGTGCAAACTTCTCTGATATAGTGTAGTTTGGAGAATTCAAAAAGATAATAGGACTATCATGCGTGGGTGCAATAGCAACAATTTCATGTTTAACATAAGGAACTATAGCAAGTTCATCTCCATAAGCATAATTCATATTGGCATCTTGGCCACAAGCATAGCAAGCATCATCAAAAAGGGATATTTCAAGAGAATCAATGGGATCATAACAGTCATCATAGCAATCATCCTCCGGTAAGCACGAAGGGAAATTAAAAATGTATGAGTTGAAGAGTTACTCTCATTAGAAGGTGGGCACAGGTAGCTAATCCGCTCTTCCTCCTTTTGTTCTTCGCTCTCCTCCTCATCTTTTTCATCCAATGAGCTCACAGTTTCATCAATTTCTTCTTCCATAGACTCCTGCAAAATATTAGTCTCTTCTTGGACAGCGGGTAGTACTCAATATATGGTTCAACATAGGCATTAGAAGCATTATTATCATAGCAATATTTAAATATGGCAAAAATTTCAGATTTGTAAAGAGTAGCATCATACTTTTCAATCAAAGAAGCAATTTTGTAAGCAACCTTAAAAGCAACAAATTCTTCAATTTTTTGAACATCATAGTAACTATAAACACCCTTAGCATAAGAGGATACAATTCCATTATCACTAAACAAACATTGGTAGGGAAGGTGTTTCTTAGGGTCTTCAGAACAACAAGTATAATCATATATTTCACATAAATTCCAAGCATAGCATTGCAAACGATGAATTTGATCCAGTAAAGTTTTCCCTTTTTTAGATATTCGGTGTCGCACAAAACAAGCATGCTCATCTAAAGATTTGCCCTCAACTAAGCTAGTTGGGGTTTCAGCACGAGCACATAGGGATCGAAGATGATCCAAGTAATAAGCTTCAGCAGTGTGATAGATTTTGATTGGTTCTTCCACCATTGGTTCAGTAGGTACAACTAATTTTTTGGTATTTTGCGTTTCCTACCCATAACTAAAGATAGAAAACAACTAAGAACAGCAAATAAAAATTACTTAGTGATAAAGCAAACAAGCACACACGAGAATATTCACCCCACGCTATTGCTCCCCGGCAACGGCGCCAGAAAAAGGTCTTGATAACCCACAAGTATAGGGGATCGCAACAGTTTTCGATAAGTAAGAGTGTCGAACCCAACGAGGAGCTAAAGGTAGAACAAATATTCCCTCAAGTTCTATCGACCACCGATACAACTCTATGCACGCTTGACGTTCGCTTTACCTAGAATAAGTATGAAACTAGAAGTACTTTGTAGGTGTTGTTGGATAGGTTTGCAAGATAATAAAGAGCACGAAAATAAAACTATGGGCTGTTAAGGTAAAGAAGTGACTAAAGTAAATATAGCGAGTGTGGAAAAGTGGTGGTAGGAGTTGCGAAATTGTCCCTTAAGCAATTGACTACTTTACTAGACCGATAACAAGTATTATGTGGGAGAGGCCACTGCTAGCATGCCATCCCTTACTTGGAATTCGATGCACTTATGATTGGAACTATTAGCAAGCATCCGCAACTACTAATGTTCATTAACGTAAAACCCAACCATATCGTTAAGATATATTTGCCCCCTTCAATCCCGTATGCATCAATTTCTATGCTAGGTTGAAGTTTCTGTCACTCTTGCCCTCCAATACATAGTACTATCAACATACAACTAACTCTATGGTGTGATCCACGCGCGCACTCATATGATGGGCACCAAAGGACAACAACATAATCACAAGCAAATTAAATCAATCATAGTAATTCATCAGCCACCGATAGGACAACGAAAATCTACTCAGACATCATAGGATGGCAACACATCATTGGATAATAATATGAAGCATAAAGCACCATGTTCAAGTAGAGGGTACAACGGGTTGCAGGAGAGTGGACCGCTGTAGATAGAGGGGGGAAGGTGATGGAGATGTTGGTGAAGATGGCGGAGGTGTTGGTGAAGATCGCGGTGATGATGATGATGGCCACGACGGTGTTTCGGCGCCACCGAAGGAGAGGGGGAGAGGGGCCCCCTTCTTCCTCTTCTTCCTTGACCTCCTCCCTAAATGGGAGAAGGGTTTCCCCTCTTGTCCTTGGCCTCCATGGCATGGGAGGGGCGAGAGCCCCTCAGAGATTGGATCTATCTCTCTGTTTCTCTCTGGTTCCGCGTTCTCATCTGGCTCTGTTTCACCGTTTCATATATATATATGGAGATCCGTAACTCCGATTGGCCTGAAACCTTCGTCGTGATTATTTTTCTGAATATTAGCTTTCTTGCGGCAAAAGAAGAGCGTCAACTGCCTTACGGTGGGCTCACGAGGGTAGGGGGCGTGCCCTAGGGGGGGGTGCGCCCCCTGCCTCGTGACCACCTCGGGCACTGGTTCGCGTTGATTTTCTTTCCGAATTTTCCATATTTTCCAAAAATAAGCTCCGTCCGTTTTTATCCCGTTTGGACTCTGTTTGATATGGATGTTCCGCGAAACCAAAAACATGCAACAGACAGGAACTGGCACTGGGCACTTGATCAATATGTTAGTCCCAAAAATAATATAAAAAGTTGCCAAAAAGTATATGAAAGTTGAATAATATTGGCATGGAACAATCAAAAATTATAGATACGACGGAGACGTATCACGCTTCACGAGAGCCGTGTTGCCAAACTACCGGATCCTTCTCCGGCCACGGACTCTGAACCGCCTGCGCCCATTCCTATCGAATCCGATTGGGCGCCGATCATGGAGTTTACCTCCGCGGATATTTTTCAGCACCCGCCCTTCGGCGACATACTGAACTCATTAAGGTCTCTCTCCTTGTCAGGAGGATCCTGGCCAAACTATGTCCGGCAGGATTGGGATGCGGATGACGAAGAAATTCGCCGCCCACCCACCACCCACTTAGTAGCCACTGTCGATGACTTAACTGACATCCTCGACTTCCACTCCGAAGACATCGACGGTATGGACGACGATGCGGGAGACGAAGAGGAACCACTGCCTACAGGGCACTGGACAGCCACCTCATCATACGATATATACATGGTGGACATACCCAAAGAAGGCAATGACGATGAGACAACGGAGGATGACCCCTCCAAGAAGCAACCCAAGCGCTAGCGTTAGCGGCGCCGCTCTAAGTCCCGCCAAGGCAAAAGCGGTGATACCGGCACACGAGATAATAGCACTCCGGACAGTGCCGAAGACGGCAACAATCCCCTCCAGCAAGATTTAGGGCAGGAGGATGGAGAAGCCAGCCCTCCTGAGAGAGCGGCAGATGGAGAGGCGGAGGATGATAATTACATGCCTTCCTCCGAAGACGAGGCAAGCCTCGACGATGACGAATTCATCGTGCCAGAGGATCCCGTCGAACAAGAGCGCTTCAAGCGCCGGCTTATAGCCACGGCAAATAGCCTTAAGAAAAAGCAGCACCAGCTTCAAGCTGATCAAGATTTGCTAGCTGACAGATGGACTGAAGTCCTGGCGGCCGAGGAATATAAACTCGAATGCCCCTCCAAGAGTTACCCAAAGTGCAGGGGGCTACCCCGACTGGAGGAGGAAGCACCGAAACCCACATCCCCGGTGTATGACGCGGCTGATCGACCACCTCGTGGCCGCGACAGAGAGGCATTCTAGCCAAAAACTCAGCGCGCACCCCGACGCCATTCAAATAAAAAGGCATGGGGAAATACGCCAGACCTGCGAGACGTATTGGAGGACAAAGCAAAACACGCAAGATCGATCTACGGATCATGAGGGCGCGCCACTATGTGAGACGATAATCGTCACGCCGGATACAGTAAAAGTAAGTCCGACCGGCCGAACATAGCGGACAAGACTCATTTGAGATGCGTCGCGATATAGCCCAGTACAGAGGCGCCTCACACCCCTTATGCTTCACAGATGAAGTAATGGATCATCAAATCCCAGAGGGTTTCAAACCCGTAAATATAGAATCATACGACGGCACAACAGATCCTGCGGTATGGATCGAGGATTTCCTCCTGCACATCCACATGGCCCGCGGTGATGGCCTACACGCCATCAAATACCTCCACTCAAACTCAAAGGGACCAGTTCCGCATTGGCTCAACAGCTTGCCAGCAGAGTCTATTGGCTATTGGGAAGATCTGGAAGCCACATTCCTCGACAACTTTCAGGGCACTTATGTGCGACCACCAGATGCCGGTGACTTGAGCCACATAATTCAGCAGCCAGAGGAATCGGCCAGACAATTCTGGACACGGTTCCTAACAAAGAGAAATCAAATCATCGACTGTCCGGATGCAGAGGCCCTAGTAGCATTCAAGCACAACATCCGCGACGAATGGCTCGCCCGGCACCTTGGCCAGGAAAAGCCGAAATCTATGGCAGCCCTCACGACACTCATGACCCGCTTCTGTGCGGGAGAGGACAGCTGGTTGGCTCGCAGCAATAACATATCAAAAAACCATGGTACTTCGGATACCAAGGATGGCAACGGTAGGTCATGTTGCAACAAACATAAGCGCCGCATTAACAGCGGCAATACCGAGAATACGGCAGTCAATGCCGGATTCAAAGGCTCTAAACCCGGTCAACGGAAAAAGCCATTCAAAAGAAGCACTCCGGGCCCGTCCAGTTTGGACCGTATACTCGATCGCTCGTGTCAAATACACGGCACCCCCGACAAGCCAGCCAACCACACCAACAGGGATTGTTGGGTGTTCAAGCAGGCCGGCAAGTTAAATGCCGAAAACAAAGATAAGGGGTCACATAGTGATGACGAGGAGGAGCCCCGGCAGCCAAACACCGGAGGACAGAAGAGGTTCCCCCCACGAGTGCGGATGGTGAACATGATTTACGCCACCCACATCCCTAAGAGGGAGCGGAAGTGTGCACTCAGGGACGTATATGCGTTGGAGCCAGTCGCCCCAAAGTTCAACCCATGGTCCTCCTGTCCAATCACCTTCGATCGCAGAGACCACCCCACTAGTATCCACACTGGTCCTAGACCCAATCATTGACAGATTTCACCTCACTCAAGTCCTAATGGATGGCGACAGCAGCCTGAACCTGCTTTATCAGGACACAGTGCGCAAAATGGGTATAGACCCCTCAAGAATCAAACCCATAAAAACGACCTTTAAAGGTGTCATACCAGGTGTAGAGGCCCATTGCACAGGCTCAGTCACACTGGAAGTGGTCTTCGGATCCTCGGATAACTTCCGAAGCGAAGAGTTAATCTTCGACATAGTCCCGTTCCGCAGTGGCTACCATCCACTGTTCGGGCAAATCGCATTTGCGAGATTCAATGTGGTACCGCATTATGCATATCTCAAGCTCAAGATGCCAGGACCTCGGGGGGTCATAACAGTCAATGGAAACACAGAGCGCTCTTTCCGCACGGAGGAGCACATTGCGGCCCTAGCAGCAGAAGCGCAAAGCAGCCTCTCAAGGCAATCCACTAGTTCGGCGATTAAGGACCCGGACACCTTCAAGCGCGCCCGGAGTAATCGGCAACTGGACCGCCTGGCACGTTCCGAGCTCGCATAGCAATACGGCCCCTATCCCGGTCCCAGCCAAACGGCGAAATCCGTGCCACGCGTATATAATTACGCATTAAAAATACCATGGGCACAGGTGGGGAGGGGGCACAACTACGGCACGCCCCAAGACGTGGCTTAAACCGCACTAGGGGCTTCCTGCTTTGTTATTTTTCTCTTTCAGGACTTTAATATCTGGAAACCCTGTCTGGCAGCATGATTGCCGAACACATGATGCAGCAACCAAGGAGGCAGAGAGCTATGTCACACCATGGAACTCCCAGGTGGATTACGATAACGAGTGAAATACTTGCTTTAATACTATTCCTCAGCTCGCCCTTGGAAGGGACATGTCAAATAGTCCTACTTTTTGCTTATCGCACTACTTGTATCATTCTGCTCTAACGCACCTTTTTGAATAAACAATGCATAGCATTAAGACTATTATTGCATTCTTCCTTTCTATATATATATATATAGCCGGTCTATTCTAATAATATTATCAGAATAGTTATTCTGATAACACTTCTGCACTGCATGCTCAATGCAAGTGCATGTCATTGTTTGAACCAAGTGTGCTGCAGTACTCACACGAGTGAACTTCGTGTCGAAAAAAACTGCACGCAGTGTTTTTCCGGTATTGTTTTTGCTCTAATTTTTTAACCGTTTATCAGAACGTGGCGTATAATATACCGTTGGAAAGCTATTGATTAGGCGCAACTTCGCCATGTTGAATACTTTTCGAAATTCCTCTCGGTTTAAGAGCAGTTTCAAAAATAGTGCTGCGGATGACGAGTGGCAGCGAGCTTATTTTCGTGATTTTTTCTAAACCACTCATCGGAATAAGGCAAATGATACGCCGTTGGCAAGATATCGTCGAGGCGCATCTTTTTAATATCTGTTATTTTCTTTAATTCGTTATGGTTTAATAGCAGTTTCGAATTTACTAAATCGCAGAATTCTGTTTTTTTTGAAATTTTTGCAATTTTCGGTACTGTTTTCGGTATAGTTTTTGAACCGTTTGTCGAAACAAGGCATGTAATACGTCGTTGAAAAGCTATGGACAAGACACAACTTTAATATGTAGAAATGATTTTGAGATTCCTTACAGTTTTAAGTTAATTTTCAAAACCGTGCGGCGGACGAGGAGTGGCAGCGGCCGTTTTTCGCGAAATTTTCACAAACTGGTTGTCGAAATGATTCAAATGATACTCCGTTGGAAACATATCGACGAGACGCAACTTTTTCATGTAGAACACTCTCTCTAATTCCTTACGGTTTAAGAGCAGTTTTAAATTTACTAAAATGCGGACACTCTGTTTCTCGCGACACCCAAATCGACGAGTGGACTTCATCTGACAGAAAACCACACTGCTTCAGTCGAAAATCGCATTGCATCAAAGAATCAAGTGAACTTCATGATTTCTGTTGTCGGACGTACATTTTGTCAAACGAGTTTTTGTTGTCTTTTTTTTAATATTTTTGTGAATGAGTGGACCGCAGAAACAGGGCAAGTGAACCACGACATATATCGAAGTAAACCGCATTACTATTGTTGTTTCACTAATTTTTTCGCATTTGGATGTTGGTCACAAGTGAACATCATCGGAGGGCCAAACGCACTGCAGCGTTGCATTTGATATAGTGAACAATGGAGGAGTTTTATTATAGTGAACCACGAGGGAGAACAAAGTGAGCTTCAAAACATATACTCTATATTTTTTCATTATTTTTAAACAGCCACACACACAGCCATTCGACGGTGGACCACAGAGTTTCACCATAGGCGAGTTTTTGTTGCCATTTTCTTCTAACTTTTTTTATGAATCGGAGTGGACCGCGGAGATGAGTGCAAGTGAACCACATGAAGTGGAAACGTGGTTTGCGACAGAGTCTAAGGGGAAAAGTGAAACTTCTAAGGCAGCGTGGTTTTGTCTTTTTTAAACTTCTTCAAAATTTACCTCGACTACATCGTCAATGTTAATGATTTGCATCAAAATTTATATTCTTACTAAGTGGACCACTTAGCAATTCAGAGTGAGCTGTGTCACATTGCTTTTTAACTAGCAAACTACCAAGCCACTTCAAATATGCAAACATTGTTGTTTTTGTACAAAGAGAACTACCGGGACCCCACAATGATGATTTTCAACAAGTTTTCTCTATACAATATAGATAGGTGAATCGTGGTAGCAGACGCCCGCAACGGAATGCAAAATTTTGCGTCTGTCGTCCCGTGGGCTGCACTGCAACGTCTTTGCCTCCGAACTGCAGAAAACAAAAAAAATGAAAGAACAGAAGGAACACTCCGGCCACGCTGCACTGCATCCGAGCACGCCACAAACTCCAGAGAGCGCCAAAGTGAGCTACAAACCAGTCAGTTGCCTGCTGCACTGCATCCGAGCACGCCACAAACTGCAGAGAGCACCGAAGTGAGCTGCAAAGGGAGAAAGGTGAGCACGGGGCATCGATGTATGCTGCTCCTGTCCATGGGGAGGAGTAATGGAGAGGAGCGAACTGCACTGGTCTATGGGCTACTGCTCTACCTCGGAGTGAACTCCCTGATTTCAAAAGAGGAACACAGAGAATGGCAGATAGCATAGAACATCCTCCGATCAAAATCACACAAAAAAGATTCTTAACTACACGCGCACATCGCCGATGAGAAGTGGAGGAGTTCACTGGAAGGTCTAAACTACACTGGTCGGACTAGACGCGCGGTCGGCGGAGTGCACGCAGACGTGCTCCTCACTGCACGGGCACGACGCGTGAACTGCACGAGGTGGAGGCGTGGCTCCCTGGAAGCAGAACATAACAACACGCTACCCCCGGCGAAGAGCTACACAAAACCTTTTTGAAGAACAAAGTCAACTTCTTCTTCAGTATAAACTGCAGACGACACATAAACAAAATCCAAAGTAAACACATGTGTACTGCACCGCGGTCGTCGGTGGCTTCGGCCGGCCTCGAGAGATTGACCCTGATGACGGGAAGGGCGGAGGCAGGGAAGGGAAGGGACGAACTGCAAGCCCCTGTTGGTCGAGCTGCACGCCCGCGTGGGCAGAATTGCACGCCCGTGCGGCCCGTCCCGAATCCGGCGGTGGCAGCCTGGATCCGTGCAGATCCTTACCGCTCGAGAGAGAGGGAGAGGACGACCCGTGCCCCAATGGCGCCATGGCGGAAGGTGGCGGGGCAGGGTGTATCCAACGCGAGGAAGGGGTGGCCGAGGCCGGCACCGAAGGGATGCGG